>NC_090440.1:743896178-744199208 GCF_031143425.1 Pleurodeles waltl | reverse complement strand
AGATGCATGCACACGTATGTTTTCCTCAGTTTTTCATTAACCTAAATTTACTAAACAGGTTCATTTGGGAAGATACAAGTTCTTATAAGTAAAGCTGACCACTGCAGTATGTTTTTAATTCTGAGTTTGTACTTCTTCAGACCAAGCATTCTTAAAATATACTGCCTGCTATTATCAGTGACATGACTCCTGCACCTTGTAATCCTCATCATTTTATGTAAAATGTCCTAAAACTGATTTGCACACGTATTAATCATTGACTCTGTACAAAGTGTGTGATGTACACTGGTATGAATAGCACTAAAAAAACAAATGAAATGCATGTGAGAGACGGCCTATGAAGAGATGAGAGGCACTGGCGGAGCATGGTAGATGAGGGAATTAGTGGAGAAGAAGGTTGGTTTTTTTTTTGAGGGAGAGGCGTCAACAAATATTGTTGCACTGGGTGCCACTAGCCCTATTGTTGGCCGTGCTCTTTCCTTCATGTATTTCACAAATAGAATGCTCCATTGAGGGATTTATTTCTTTAACACAAACAACCATGTGCTCTTGGCAATTTCTATAGCATTCTTCAGGTTAAGGTTATCATACAGTAGTGTCTCCTAAATTCTGGTGGTGTTGGTATATCTAACTAATTTATCACACTTTAGGAAATCACATAAATCACCAGACTGACAGGTGCTGGACAGCCCTCTTAAGACTGCAATATATGTGGTTATTATTTTCATTTTGCCCTTGTACATGGACCAAAAGAAATTGTTTTTTGAAGTACAACATTTAGGGCCTGATTTAGATCTTGGCGGATGGTTTACTCCATCACAACAGTGACAGATATCTGTCCGCCAAAATATAAATACCATAGAAAACAGTGGTGTTAGAACATCGGTCTCTAGTTGGCAGTGGTATGCACCTTGTCCAAGTAAGGACCACAATCCTAGTTACAGCACAACTTAAATTATCCTGTGCTCACCCTCCGGTAGCTTGGCATAGAGCTGGAACACTTAACTTGGAAGGCAGTGTGTAAAGTATTTGTGCAATAACTCATACAGTAACGCAGTGTAAATACTCCACACCATCTTAGAAAATAAATAATATTTATCTGAATAAAATAAGACCAAAACAGTTAAAATCCAATATGCACAGGTCAAGATATCACTTTTCAAAGGTTTTGATGGGTCGCAATCTTTAAGAATCAGTGGTTGCATCCTTTTAACACATAGTACCTGGGATGCGTCAAAAATAACGATGTAGAGGGCCCCAAAGGAGGAGATGTGTTGGAAAGTAAAGCAATGCGTCTGTTTTTCCGGTGCGGCAAAGGCGATGTGTAGTTTCTTTCCATGCAACAAGGTGATGCGTCAATTTTCCGGAGCAGCCTTGGTTCCTCACTGCGAGGTGGGGATATTACAAACCCAGGGCTGATGCATGGAAAATCCAGAGCGCGCTGTGAAGAGGCAACAGGTGCTGCGTTGATCCTGCAGGCGTTGCATCAAATTTTGCCATTGTTACGTCGATTTTCTTCTAGTTTGTGAAGTCTTTGATAGCCCTGAGACTTCAGAACAGGAGGCAAGCTCAATCCAAGGCCTTGGACAGCACTTGTGGAGGAAGGCAGAGGCCTTCCAGCAGAGTCAGGGACCAGCAGGCAGCAGGCAACAAGCAGGCCAGTAGTCCTTCCCTGTGGGGGGTTATCAGTCCTTTGTGTGAGGGCAGGCCACTGGCCTTTGAAGTGTAAGTGAGAGCCCCTCCACCCTTCCTGCCCAGGAAGAACCATCAGTATGCAGATGAATGCAGATGCAGTTGAGTGTTCTGTGTTTATGGCTGTCTGGGTGGGATGCATAAGGGGAGCTGTCAACTAGCACAGGCCGCGAGTGGATTGGAGATAGGCTGTAAGGCACACAGAGCAGTAGGTGCAGAGAAATGCCTACATTAAAAAGTATTGCCTGACAATTCGGGCTGGACTGTTCCCATGGGGAACAGGGTCAAGACTGATTTGCATATGACTGGGTCCAAACTGGGGTGGCATATTGAGCAAAAGTATTGAGGTATTGAACCCAGATCTGTGGATGGGGGTGAATGTTTGATTGGTTCCTCATTCCATCTATCATTTGTATTTGTTTACTTGAAAAAAGTGGCATTTCTAAAATAGTAATGTAGACTCCAACTTCACCAATAAGTAGGATCTCTCACTACCATTCCAACCATACCGAACATAACAAGGCTATGCCTCTCAGATCAGAAATTACCACTTAAAAGCATGTAAGGGAATTTCTAATGCTGGCCTAAGAGAGGAACAGGTTTCACGGTAGTGAAAAACGACTTTGGAGATTTTTCACTGCCAGGGCATATAAAGCTTATAAGTACACGTCCTGCCTTTTACTTACATAGCACCCTGCCGTGTGGGTTACCTAGGACATACCATAGGGGTGACATATGCACAAAAAGGGGAATTTAAGGCTTGGCAAATAGTTTTAAATGCCAAGACAATGTGGGAGTGAAACTGCACACACAGGCCTTGCAATGGCAGATCTGAGACATGGTTAAGGGGCTACTTAGGTGGGTGGGCTATTATTGCTTCTGGCCCACTAGCAGCATTTAATTTACAGGCCCTGTGCACATCTAGTGCACTTTACTAGGGACTTATAGGTCAATTAAATATGCCAATTGGGTATGAGCCAATGTTACCAGGTTTAGGGGAGAGGGCACAAGCACTTTAGCATTGGTCAAATGTGGTAAAGTGTGCAGAGCCCTAAAATCCGCAAAAATGAGATCCGAAAAATGGAGGGAGGCAGGCAAAAAAGCTGAGGAAAGACCACCTTAAGGCTGTCAGGTATAACAATTGGTATTTAGATTTCGTCAGATGGTATATCCGTTATCATTGAGACAGAGCACCCCCTCTGTGGAGATCTAAGTCAGGCCTTTTTTGCACCAAAGTAATGTTCTATAATTTTCCAATTTTTGAATCTTGTTCATCCCTACCATCCGTAATTACAATTACAAGCCTGACCACTGGTAAAATGGGTCCTTTAAGAGTGGGGAGGACTGGGATATACACTGTCCTCTACCATACAGAAGCTGGAAGCAGGCAATGGAACCTAGCAATAAAAATATAAGATTCAAGATTCACAGAAAAGGGAGGACAATCAATGTTATGGTGAAATATTGTAAATCCTGAGGATTTTTACTTTTCACAAACGTTTTCTGTGGATGAAGTGGAAGATCACAAGTTCAAATAGTGTACTTTCCTTAATTTAGGTAAGGAATGAAGGCGGAAAATTGAAGCAGTACAGTTCTGTAGACAGTTCCTTCATACCCTTTTGTGCGTAGTAAGAATTTTACAGCAAAGGGGCATGCGTGGAGGAGAACAACCTTGAGAAAAGTTCAAAGCTGGAGCGACTTGTAGAGATCTACAGGGTATCCGGCAAATGTATCTTACCGTCTAGTCATGTACACACCACCCATGAAAGGATGAGGATGATCATGCACTGAGGAACTGTCTTCCAGGCTACAAAGAGCTGAGGTGGCAGGATCTCTAGATGAAATTGCGGAAACAACACATGCATTCCTTCTCATGAGGAAAAGAGGGCTCATGCACTGGAGAAAAGTGTCTATTGGGGGCCTATGGACATCTGGGTTCAGAAGTGGTTCACATGCCCTCCTCCTAGTGGAAAGGAGGAGGGAAGGAGGGAGAATCAGCATCCAGAAGCAGGTTGTTGCCTGTGCACAACCAATAGGATCCATGGTGGTGCAACCCATCTCCGCGGTATGTGTGAACAGAGAAGAACTACCCTGATCTAATCAACCGCACAATGACACTGAAAACCAGAGAACTGGGCAGGGTAGTGAGACATGGTATCTGCCAGTGATGAGACGAGTAGAATCAGCAGCTCCCTCTCTAGAAGAACCAGCAGGTAGGCAATGTAGTAGGCTGTATAGTAGTTGTGCCGATTCCCGTTCAGGTAGTGACTGTTCTTATTGCTTTATTTTCTGCTAAAACAGTAACTTCAGTCAGAGATGATGGTGTTAGGCTATCCCGCAGCAAGATGAATACAACTCATCACCAATAGTGTAATGAGTAGAAGCTAAACCTGTTTATTCTCAAGAATTAACTCCACCTCACAGCCACTCCAGTTAGAAGAGCTCCAAATGTTATAGCAGAACATTGAGGAGGAAAGCTACAACATTCTATCAGAAGAGTGGTAGGATCACACCAAAGCAAGAAGGAAGATGGGTTGAACGAGGAAGGAAGATAAGTTTACCAAGCAAAAAGGTTAAAATTATAGTATATTTCTAAATGTTTTGATGTTGATTTCCATATGTTAAAAGACTCAGGTATTAAACCAAGTGGTACGTAAACTATGACTTTGGCGTAGTTCTACAAGGTTTGCTTTCCCACCCACTTGTGACACAGGTGAACTTGGTTCAGTGCACCAAGACAAAATGTGAAGGACAGGTTACTGTAGCCCTCAGAACCTTACTGTTGGAAATGGCCTTTTATGCAGGGTCATCCCCAGACTATTTGCCTTCCTCCGTCTTGTTTCCTGACCTTGTTTTTGTTGGTTTTAGCACTCTGTGCATTTTACCACTGCTAACCAGTGCTAAATTGCTTGTGATCTGTCCTTAAAATATGATAGCACTGGCTTATCCACAATTGGAATACTTCATTTATTTGTAAATCCCTACTAAAGGGCACTATATGTGCTGCTAATTCTATATGGGATCACATGGTATTCGCGTGGGTTTCCCTCTTTGAAACTGGAAGAATTACAGTAGGAAAACCGAGATGCCTGATCACTCCAGTCCATTTGTACTCACCATGCCCGGGTACACGACTTTGGATGTGACATTCATGACTGGATTCTATTCATCATGTGCGGTCACCAGAACTGGACTCACTATTGCAGGTGAGGTCACAAGACCTGAACTCCAGGCTCCACGTGTGCCTGCCACAAATAAACTTCATAATCCATGTGTGATTACCAGATCTGGAGTCCATGCTCCATGTGTTCTCAGCAAAACTGGGCTACATATTCTGTGTGCCCGCCAGAACTGGACACGAGAGTGCAGATGTGACATCCAAAACTGAACGTTGTGCTAGAACTAGGGCGCATAGTCCATGTGTGCGCCTCACCTAAAAACAGTATTTGCCTCATAATCACTAAATATTTTTAAAAGTCAATGTAAGAAGAAAGTACTTTAAAATATGTTGTAGAGCTTCCTAATGACCCGACTGAAAATTGTAATCAAACAACACGTTTATTCGGTATCAAGCCATTCTCACTCTTGGAAAAATATTTCACTCTAAGATGCGCCACTGTGTAAGGGTGATTTGCTGTTGGGTCTTCATCTCTACCGCCCCTGCCACCCTCCGTGGTCTTGCTGCCTCTTTCCAGGGTCCGGTTTGGGGGCAGCATGGCATCCTTTGCAAAATGTTCTAAACTGTGCACTTTGAGTGGCACACTTTCCATTCCGTGTATCAAGCAAGTATTCCCAAATCAGACTGCATGACCCAGTGTGTAGTTTTGATTAGCTATTCAATCCCTTGCGGCATAGCACCCAGGATAATGTGCTGCCTGGCTAAACACTTATAAGGTCCTAGAGGTGAGACCTATTGGCTATGCCAATGCTTGTTATTACATGTAGGTCACGCCTGAGATAGGTCCTAGTTAGCCCCAGGGGCAAGGTGCAGTGTATTTAAAAAGTTGGACATGTACATCTAAATTTAACATGTCCAAGTAGTGGCAAACTGCTAAAAAAAAAAATCACTACTGCTAGGCCCATCTCACCCATAGGTTAACATTGGGGTTACCTTGAAGCATCCTTAAAGTGTAACTTCCAATTGGGAAAAGACAGAGATTTGGAGTTTGGTGTCTCTGGACTCACAATTTATAATGACAATTTATGGTGAAGTTGGATTTTAAATTGTAATTCTGAAAATGCCACTTTTAGAAAATTGGCATTTTCTTACTCTAACCATTCTATGCCTCTGCCTGTCTCTGAATATACGTCTGGAGTAGATGACAGCGGGGCTTTGTGCAATCCCTCTAGACAGTCACACACATGGCCCACCACCTGGCTGTTGGATCTTCCTGGGCTAGATGGGTGGAAGGAGCTGACACACACCTTAGTAGGGCTGTGCCTCTCCTCACCCAAAAGGCTGCATACACACCTGTTGAGTGTCTGGATCCAGGGAAGGTAGGGCAAGGACTTTGTGATCTTCAAAGGTCTCTCTGATGTCTCCCCACTTCAAAGGCACATTTGGGTGCAAGGACTGGACCCCAAGCCCAACCAAATCAGTGCTCCCAGGAGTGACTGCCACTCTGCAACTGCATTGTGGTGTTAGCCGAGTGCTTGTTGTGTTGTAGGAGGGACTGCTACTTGCTTTGCTGTGTTGGCCTGCTGCTTCAGGCTTTGAGTGAGAAGGACTGGACCTGTTCTCTACGTCCTTAAACCCAAGATTCTGCACAGACTTGTTGGCTTGCCCCTGTTCTCCACAGTCTCAGGGACATCAAAGACAGCCTGCAACTCTCCTGGTGTTGCTGGGCTCTGCTATCTGTGAGTCCTACCTTTGCCTGAGGTGCCCATCTCCTTCCCTGATCCACAGAAGTGGGTTCTACACCTGATTTCTGCAGAAACCAATACATTGCCTCGAGTGTGTGAGAAATTCGGGCGCATTGCTCCTTTGACGCAGAGGATGTTCAACGACAGCGGATTCACAGCCTGCGTGTCCCGATGACAACCCTCTGCTCAGCTCGACATCAAAGCATCAGATTCACTTTAGTGGAGCCCGGCAGTGACCCGACTGAGTCGGAAATACCTCAGCATTGAGCCCTTGATGTCAACAATTTACTCCATCAAAGGTACTGTTCCAGTGGACCCTGCATGGGTTCTGTAGCTGAACTACCCTCCTTCGTGGTTGGCCTGGATGTTGGATTTGCATTGGTCCCTTGCAACCACAAGTAACCTTTTGACCGCTCAAGACTTCTAAGCACTGTTTTCACATTTAATAGTTAAAAATGCATTTTTCGACTTCAACTAATTTTGATTTGTGTCGTTTCGTTCTTACTTTACTCAGATAAATATTATCTATTTTCTAAGCTGGTCTGGACTCTTTTTGTGGTGTTTTTCACACTGTGTTACTGTAAATTAACATTGCACAAATGCTTTCTTTACACATTGCCTCTTAAGTTAAGCCTGACTACTGTGTGCCAAGCTACCAGATGGTGAGGAAAGGTTAATTTAGGGAGTGTAACTGAGTTACCCTGGAAAGGATTGCGGTCCCTACTTTGACAGAGTGCATACTTCGGCCAACTAGAGACCCAGTTTCTGATGTTGGTGATCAGCTGTGAGGATAGGACATGTGTTTGTGCAGTACCTTACAGTAGTTTGGTATACACTACTACTCACTTCAAGACCAATTCCAATCAGTTGTCTCTGATCCTCACTGGCATTTTTTCTCTGACTCTGACTCTGCAATTGCCAATTTTCATTTTTTTAATTCTCCCTGATTGGCATTTTTGTTTTTTCCTAAAGTCATGTCTCTGATAGAAGGTTCTGCATCTGCAACTGCACAAATGGTGTTTGAGCTGGCCAAACTGGAGAATTACGCAGTAGCCCAGCTCAAGGAGTTTGCATGGCCTTTGGGCTTACTGAAAAAACACCACCAGGAGAGTGAGGCTGCAGATGGCACTGAAGGCCTGTTCAGAAGCCTTTGCTGCATCAAATGTGACCCTAGAGGAACTGACAGACAGGAGGTAGGAGGGGAAATTAAAAGTGGGCAGACTAAGCTCAGAGAGGAAAAGGAGGTGGAAGAGTTGAGAAGAGCTGAGAGAGGCTTAGCCAAAGAAAAACATGCCATGGGGGCACTTGAGGCTGAGAGAGTCATTTAGGAAAGAAAGATCTTGTGGGGTCATGAACTGAGCCTAAAGAAACTGGACTTAACAGCAAAGCGAGTCCAGTGGTGGCAGTGAAAGTCCAAGTTCCAGTGCTGCAGAAAAGGACCACAAACCTAGAGATTTGGTACTTGACTTCAGGGATCGAGATGACATAGACAAGTGGTTTGAGTGTATGAGGTCACTCTAGTAGAGCACAGGATCCCTGAGGAGGACTGAGGAGCTATCCTATGGAGGTATAAACCTGGTGATGGAAGGGATACCTTACTAGCCCTAGAGGGGAGAGACAAGCTGAGGTATGCCACCATGAAGGAGACTCTTGTCAAGAGATATGGCTTCACCCTAGAAGAGTGCAGGTTGAGATTCAGGGGCAGTAGGACACTGTCCGACCAGTCCTGGGGGGATGTTGGGGTAGTATGGTGAACACATTTAAGGGTCTATACAATTTGATTGCTAGAGAGCACGTGTTCAATCACTGTTTTCCAGAGCTACGCCAGGTGGATTGTAAGTTCTCTGACCCCAGGGAACTTGCAGTGGCGGCAGACCCTTAGCTAAGTACCAGAGTGTCTGGGGTAGCATTGAGGAGTGATCCTAAGGAGGGTGGCTCAGGTTTTCTCCATCAGAGTGAGGGGACGGGTCACAGTGGCCCAGACAGGTCCCAGTGTAGTAGGGGAGAAAGAGGTCCCATGGCCTTTCCAAGAGAAGGAAAAGGGATTGGGGTGGGTAGAGACTCATGGTGCCCTATTTCCAACCCCAGTGCTTGGAGGGGTCTCAGAGGGGGCACAAGCAAGGGAACCTGGTCTGCACCTGGAGACCACCCACTGATAGGAGTCCCACAGTGTCAGGGGAGATGGATGGAGAGGCTGACACAAGCGCCCTACCAGTTCTGTTTTATGGAGGTCCCACTCCACAGTAGAGAGTACAGAGACACAGAAGGAGGGGCAGGAGGTGGAAACAGTCCACAGTGGGAAGACCAGGGGATCATGATTGCCAGCTCTAAGGTCATAACACCTCAAGACTAACCCTGGTGAGGCCACTTTTTTTCCCCTGGGGTGGCTCCTTGCACTGTCCCAGGGACAAAGGGCTGGGGACCTATGCCACGCAGACTCTTGCACAACACACGCCGAGGGTGTTGCCCTTGAGGGGGGTCCTCCCTGGGAAGTCCTCGCTTGCCAGGCACATGTTTGTTCAGTCTAGAGGTACAGTCAATGGGCTGAAGAACCAGTTTCAGGATACCACCCCTGAACTGGTGGGAGGTGAAGTGTAAAAAGGGTGGAATACCCCGGGGGCTACTGCCCCCTACTTTGAGAGACCACAGATGTGAGAGAGCCATGGATGGCTTGGGACAGCTGTCAGTGGCTCCTGTTGGTTGATGTCCTTGAGGTCAGAGATTTCCCTTGTTTGGCGACAGAAGTCAGAACCCAGGGGTGGAATGGGCCACATCACACTGTTGAGCATGGTGGTACTGTCTGCCTACTGGAATACATCTGAAGGTAAGGTTATGTTGCGACAAAGATGGGTTCCACAGGTGATGAGAAGGGTTCCCCATGGGTCAGTTCAGTGAGCCCCAAGAGCATAAACAGAGAGATCCTACTACGTTCTGAGAGGTGCAGAACTGACATGTGCCCCTACAGTAGTGGGCCATTGTCCATGTTCTATCGTCCTAAGCAGGGAAGGCCATGAAGGTACTGATTAGTCTACCCTGGCATTAGGCTGGAGGGGGGTGTTTTGAAAATGGTCCTTTCTGCAGGGTCATCCCCAAACTTTTTGCCTTCCTCCGTTCTCTGGCCTTGTTTTTGTTGGCTTTAGGACTCTGTGCACTTTACCACTACTAACCAGTGCTAAAGTGCTTGTGCCCTCTCTTTAAAATATGGTTTATCCACAATTGGCATATTTATTTTATTTTTAAGTCCCTAGTAAAGTGCACTATAAGTGTCAAGGACCTGTAAATAACATTCTACTAGTGAGTCTATAGCACTGATTGTGTCACCTACTACAGTAACCCTTCAAACATGTCTCAGTCCTGCCACTGCAGAGTCTGTGAGCACAGTTTTATACTGCCATTTTGACCTGACAAGTATACCAACTTGCTGGACTCAAACCTTCCTTTTTTATTACATGTGAGTCACCCCTAAGGTAGGCACTAGTTAGCCCCAGGGTGCAGTGTATTTAAAAAGGCTGGACATGTACTTTTAAGTTTAACATGTCCGGGTAGTGAACTGCTAAATTTGTTTTTTTACTACTACAAGGCCTATCTCTCCTTTAGCTTAACATTTGGGTTAGCTTGAAGCATCCTTTAACTGTAACTTCCAATTGGAAAAAGATAGAAATTTGGAGTTTGGTGTCTCTGGACTCACAAAAATCACAATTTATGGTGAAGTCGGATTTTAAATTGTAAGTCTGAAAATGCCACTTGTAGAAAGTTGACATTTTCTTACTTTAGCCATTCTGTGCCTCTGCCTGTCTCTAAGTGGGATGGATGACAGTGGGGCTTTGTGTATTCCCTCTAGACAGTCACACACCAAGGGAGCTTGGGTGTGACATTTGCATCCTGATGGCCCAACACCAGGTTGATGGATCTTCCTGGCCTAGATGGGTGGGAGGCGCTGGCACATATCTGATTAGGGCAGTGCTTCTCCTCACACAAAGGGCTGCATACCCCCTGAGGAGTGTCTGGATCTAGGGAAGGAAGGGCATGGGCCTTGTGATCTTCAAAGGCCTTTTTGAAGTCTCCCACACTTCAAAGGGACATTTGAGTATAAGTACTGGACCTTAAACCCCACTAAATCAGAACTCTACTGGAACCAAGGACATTCTGATAGGTAAAAGAATTGTTGTGCTGCCAGGAGGGACTGCCACTCTGCAAATGCATTGTGTGTTGGCCTGCTGCTTGCTGTGTGCTGTGCTGTAGGAGGGACTGCCACTTTGCCACTTGCTTTGCTGTGTTGGCCTGCTGCCTGCTGCTTCTTGCCTGGAGTGAGAAGGACTGGACCTGTTCTCTACATCCTTGAAACTCAGATTCTCCAAGGGCTTGTCGGTTTTCCCCCTGTTCTCAGGGACATCAAAGACTGCCTGCAACTCTCCTGGTGCTGATGAACTCTGCCATCTGTGAGTCCTACCTTTGCTTGAGGTGCCCCCTCCAGTCCTGAGCCTCAGAAGTCGGTTCTGCAGCTGATTTCTGCAAAAACCGACGCATCGTCTTGAGTGTGTTAGAAATTCTGTCACATCACTCCTTTGATGCTGACGCAGAGGCTGATCCACAGCCTGCATGGCCCGACCACGACGCATCGCATTCTCTTCAGTGGAGCCGGCGTTGACGTAGTGACGCGACTGCTTGAGAAATACAGCAGCATCAAGCCCTCAACAGCAGCGCTTTGCTCCATCAGAGGTACTGTTTCAGCGAACCCTGCGTGGGTTCTGTAGTTGGCCTACCCTCCATTACTGTTGGCTTAGATTTGGGATTTGCATCGGTCCCTCGCGGCCTCAAGTAACCTTTTGACTGCTTGTGATTTCTAAGTACTGTTTTCATATTTAATCTTTAAAAATGTATATCTCGACTTCTACTAAGTGGACTTTTGTTGTTTTGGTCTTGTTTAGCTCAGATAAATATTATCTATTTTTCTAAACTGGTGTGGACGCTTTGTGGTGTTTTGTACTGTGTTACTGTAAATTAAGGCTGCACATATGCTTTACACATTACCTCTTAAGTTTAGCTTGACTGCTCTGTGCCAAGCTATCAGAGGATGAGCACAAGTTAATTTAGGGAGTGTAACTGACTTAACCTGACTAGGATTGTGGTCCCTACTTAGACAGGGTGCATACCTCTGCCAACTACAGACCTAATTTCTAACACTTACGCAATACATTCTTCAAGTAGAATTATTGCTTTTGTATTACTAATAATCCCCACAAAAAGATCAGGGGCCAACCTATTTAGTTATTCACAGTATCACACACACATTGCACTAAGACGAATATACAATTTTAACTAAAAGCATTTATTACAGCAGGGCGAACCTCTTTCACAGCACATCTAAAATAACTACACAAAATATCATAAAAACAGCAAGAAGGCATGTTGTGAACAACAAGAATAAAATGAACATTACTAGCATGGTTAAAATGTGATTTAAAACCTAACACAATAAAAACTACTTATATGCACTACACTAGCAGAGCATGGAGAGTAGAACAACTTGCAGTATAGAGTTTCTTAGAAAGAATTGACACTTTTCATACCTTGTTAACAGCAGGATCTGTCACTATCAGCGTTGGTGTGAAGGCAAGTGTTCCCACTGAAGGGCAAACATGCGCTTACTCTGGGACTCGGCTTTATCAGCATTAGGAAAGATGCAGAATCTTTGAAGTCCACTGGCAGTAGGTGGCACTATCTCTGGCATACAATAATGTGGGCAAAGGACCTCTCATGACAAGTGGTCAAGAGACAGTCCTTATATACTAAGGCCTTCATTACGAGTGTGGTGGTCTCAAGACCGCCACATTCGTGATGTCGGTCTGACCACCGCAGACACGGCGGTCCAACCGCCCTTTTATGACTGTGGCAGATGTGCAACGGTCCTACCGCCGGCACTGCCAGGTTGCCACCTGTCGACAGCCTGGCGGTCTCGGCGGTCGGAATCCGCCAGTGCAGCAGTGTAAGCAGCGCTGCCCTGGTGATTACGAGTCCCCTTTCTGCCAGCCTTTGGATGGCGGTCTCACCGCCATGCGAAGGCTGGCGGAAAGGGGGTGTTGGGGGCCCCATGGCATGGGCAGTGCAGGGGCCCCCATGGACAGCCCCGTCGCACATTTTATTGCCCGATGGGCGCTGTCGCATCCAAAGCACCACAACATTGCCGCTGGCTCGATTACGAGCCGGCATCAATGTTGTGGTGAGTTTTCAGCTGGGCCAGCAGGCGGAAATGCTGTTTTCGCCCGCTGGCCTAGCAGAAAACTCCTAATAGGGCGGGTAAAAGGCCTCCATTACAGGCAGTCTTTTGCCTGCAGTGGTTTCGGCAGTCCTGTGAAAGGACAGCTGAAGTTGTAATGAGGCCATAAATCTTCTCAGAGATTGGAATTTCTGCCATAAATTTAGGAATGTCTGACAAAGATTATGTGCATCAAGGTGCATGTTCCAGAAATTTTCTTATGAACATATAAGGTAAATGGACGTCAATTCAGACTACACTATTTTGTCTATATGTCTGTATTTGTTCTTATTTGACCTAGACACATGTCCCAGGCTGATGTTGCATCAAGTGTTAGTAGATAAGGTCAGCCGACATCTGCGACAGTGGCATACATACAATGATTGTGCATAAAACTGGAAATATGGCTACTCCCTTTACCTAAGATTGTGCAAGGGCCTTCTCAAAATGGAGTCGGTCCTTAAGAGTTTTACATCACAAGTGCAGTGTCCTACCACATAACTTCTCAAACAAAATGGGGTAGTATCTGGGCTGCAGAAGGAGCTAGGAACTTCTGTGTTTTTTTTTGTTATCCTCAATGTTATGTGCCTATGTTGTTCAATTGTAAACAAGAGTAGGTATTATTTTAATGCTCACAGCTCCGACTGAAAAATGACATTTATTTTGCTTGATTACCTTCCCTATTGTATCAGAGTTACAAACTTGCCCCACCTCTTGGACTAAGCCTTGACTGCTCACCCAAACTATTTATGGAGATTCAAGCGCCCAAAGGGGCTTCTAGATCAAATCAATTGGAGTGTATTATAACCAATGGCTGTGGGACGACAACGGTAAAGAGCAGTACACAGGATGGCTATCGTCCAATAGACTGTGCCAGAGAATACCAGAGATAAAAGCCTTATACCCTTACTTCCCATTACCAACCAGCTTTACACAACTTTTACCATGACTGTGTGCATATCTGTGCAGAACAAGAGCCCCATCGTCTCTTGGCATAACTATATTGAGTGTGCATTTAAATATATAGTTGCATTTAGGACATTGTATATCCATTTTCATTTTTAACCTGCATTGCAAAGAAGTACCACTAAATATTAGGTAGTACACAGTGTCAGAAACTCCAAATTTAAAGACCGAAATTCGAAGGCAATGCAAACATAACACACAGCAGCATTTAAGGCCAGATGTACGAAGCATTTTTCAAGTCGCAAACGGCGAATCTTGCCGCTTTCGACTTGAAAAATGCTTTTGGGATGTACAAAGCCCAAACTGCGATGCAGTAACTTGTTACCGCATCACAGTTTGGGTTTTGCGATTCGGTATTAGGAAGGGGCGTGACAAGGGCGTCCCTTCCTAATACCGAATCCAGATGGTTGGTATGATTGTTTTGTGTCCGTGAATGCGGTCGCAAAACAATCACAGTTAGCACCAATTTCAAACTGGTGCTAACCCATTCGCAAATGGGAAGGGGTCCCTAGGGGACCCCTTCCCCTTTGTGAATGGCAGCAAAAGTATTTTTTCACAGCAGGCTGCTCTGAAAAAATGAAAAGAAAACTTTTCATTTTTGTTTTTGAAAGGCATCTCGTTTTCCTTTAAGAAAATCGTGCTGCATTTAAAAAAAAATAAACTGCTTTATTTAAAAGCAGTCACAGACATGGTGGTCTGCTGTCTCCAGCAGGCCACCATCCCTGTGAGGGCGGCCATTCCTAATGGGGTTGCAAATTGCGACCTACCTCATGTATATTCATGAGTTAGGTCATTTGCAACCCCATTGGGAATCGCAGACAGTGTCATTGACACTGTTGTACATCTGGTTTTGCGACTCGCAAATTGCAAGTTGCTATGACTCGCAATTTGCGAGTCGCAAAACCTGAATTTCTTACATGTGGCCCTTAGAATTTAGGGGCACATGTACAAAGATGCGGTTCTGCAACTTTTAAATAAAGCAGTTTTTTTTTTTAATGCAGCCCATTATACTTGAAGGAAAACGAGATGCTTTTCAAAATCAAAAATTAAAAGTTTTCTTTTAATTTTTTCAGAGCAGGCAGCGGTCCGTGTGACCACTGCCTGCTCAGAAAAAATATTTTCACTGTCATTCACAAAGGGGAAGGGGTCCCATGGGAACCCCTTCCTGTTTGCGAATGGGTTAGCACCAGTTTGAAACTAGTGCTGACTGCAGTTGTTTTGCGACCGCATTCGCGGTCTCAAAACAATCATACAAACCATCTGGATTCAGTATTAGGAAGGGACGCCCTTGTCACGCCCCTTCCTAATACCGAATCGCAAAACCCAAACTGTGATTCAGTAACAAGTTACCAAATCGCAGTTTGGGCTTTGTACATCCCAAAAAGCATTTTTTATGTCGCAAACCGGCTGATTCTGCGAATCGGCCCGTTTGCGACTTAAAAAATGCTTCGTACATCTGGCTCTATGTGTTGCGACTGCAGAAATAAGAAAGGACAGGCAATCAGTATATGCAATCTTCCATATAAGTGCTTAAAAAAATACTCTAGGGGATGCCTTTGGAATCATTTGATTTGAAGAAATGATAAAGCCTGATAAGAAAGGGCCCATTGATATAAAACAGAGGCAGCCTTTTCGTTCGAGGTTAAAGGGCCTTTTATTGATATGTTGCTGATTTGGATCTTACCCGAACAAGCGATGGTAAAGGTAATAGCTCTCCTCCCCTGTGTCACAAGGGAGACCTACTTGCTTTCCCAATGAGTGTTGATTGTATGTGGTAGTACAATTAAGAAAACTCTTTTTTTTTGTCTTTCATTCCCATAACTTCGCAAATGGAAAGTAAGTGATTTGATTAGCTGAGGAATCAGGAAACCAGATCTAATTAGAGCTACCAGATAATTAATACACTATTTAAAATGTTTAGACTATATCCTGTATGAGAACACTAGTAGATGCCCTCAGTGCACAGATGTGGGTCCCACCTGTTCGCTAATATTGCACATTGTCTTCACTGCAGTCGTCATAGAGAGATCACAGTTTTCTCTATTTTTTTTATTTTTTTTATTTTAAGTCTTCAAATTGATATTGTCCCAATGTAGTGCGTTACATCATAACATGCAGCGTACTATAGCCAGCATGATGGCTATGCAAGTTAATGCTTGCTGCTGACATCTGATGTGAACTGAAAGTCACAAGTGAAAATCTCGGTAAACCCATTGCCATTAAACTGGGCAATAGTAACATCAGTTATTTTCAGTGATAAGAAATTAAATAGGTGCAGTATAGAGGGCTCACTAAAAAAGTTATCATATTCGTATAATACATTTGATTGTTCATGGCTTATTGGAATGCCTGCATTTGGTACCTGCCATTATTGTTGATACAACTTCTGCTAGCAGTAGTGCTGGAAAAGAGGGCAATCTACTCAGATCCAGCAGTTATCATTGAACTGGACCGGCTACCTAGGATCAGACCAGCCTCGATGTGTTGTGAATTTTGATGCATCTGCTCTTCTCTGTGCGCTTTACATTCAGAGCAGCAAGCTGTTCAGGTGGTAGAGATCTCTTAGTTTCAGTTTCAGCTGGGCCAAATAAAAATGCCTTACTTAAAGGACTATCAGCACTCCTTTGGTTTCAGTCTCATGTTGGGTGGGAGCAGCAGGGGCCTGACACCTCGATACCAGTGCCACCAAGGAAACAAAAATATTCAACTTGTCACTTGACAAGTGCTTAAGAGATAAACCATGATTTGGAACTAGGTTTAAGAAATAAATCATGATTTGGAATCAAGCTTTGCAAGTAAGAGGCCTGCTCTTTGAGAATATCAGTTATATCTGTCTATATGAGTAACTGTAACCCACAGAGCTATCAGCTTTTAGTGGAAATCTAGAATAAAGGAGGACTGTATCCAAATTCCAGATTTCAAGATATACATAAAAGATAAATATTAATCTAATGAAAATAACTGGAAATCATTAATATGGTGGATATCCATAAACATGCTGCTTGGATATGGCTCTCCCGGACCTACAGTGAGCACCCCTTCTGAACATACTGCTGACACAGCATTACACACATTGCAACTTATCTCCAACTTTTAAAGATTTCTTACAGTTGAAAACATCTGAGGTAACTTGACAGGCTCATCTGTCACCAGACTGAAATCATTTAACAGGAAGTTTGAGAAGTATGATGACAAAACTTTCTTTACCGTCTTTGAAAAAAACTTAAAATTTTAAATTTTGTAATAGCCTATCAACATGAAACTCCATAAAAACAGTTAATGAGGGGCATGGCCAAGATGGCGACGGAGTAGGAGTGTCTTTCCTGAGGCTCCACTGCCTGCTATGCCGAATTGCTGTTCAGCCTGCGCATCCGGTGTTTTATTGCTCACAGCTGGGGCCCCTGGTGATGGGGTGGCGGGCCATTATCAGAGCCCCGTTGGTGGGGGAAGGAGTGTGCTGTGGCCGCACGGGGCCAGATGTCACACCGCAGCTTTCAACATGGCAGGTGGGCCCGCATGCCGACTGTAGCTGACATCAGACTGGGTCAGCAGCAACGGCAGAGCCCATCCCGGGTGGCGGACGAGTGCCCGGCCATAGGTGATCAGACGGCCAACTCACCCAAGCCCCAGCCGAATGGGATAGGTGATCCCATACTACTGAACCATGCTCCCGCTGGGGCCTTGGCATCTCTTTGCGGATCTTGCCTGACCTGTCTCTGGACCCTGCCCGCCTCCTGCAGAGATCAGCTGGTGGAGACCTACTTCCTTATGGCACTGAGGTGAGGGGCTCATGGGGGGACTAGCAGGGCCCCACGCGACCGTATATGACACTTGTTTCCTGCAGGCCCTCCTCTTCGCCCCTCCATTAACTGTAGTTGATGTGCCTTTTGTTCATGAGCAGCTTTTAGTCTGCAGGACTCCCACCCTGTGGGCCTGACCTCATCAGGGGGAGGGGGTTGCTGACCCCATGAACCAGTGGCGAGCTGGGGTGGGCACACACACTTCTGAGTTCATCTCAGCTGGCTGTTAGCCCTGCACTGCCTCATGTGTTGCCCATCAGGGCACTTGAGGGCAATCCAGGGACTGTAGGTCTGTAAGGGCACTATTTAGCTGCCCCGGTAGAACTGCGTCTCTCACCACACATCACTGCCAGCCCTTGCGGGCTGCAGTACAGTACACCATCATAGCAGGGACATTGATGCTGCAGCCGGGAATCCTTTTGAACGCATCACCGCTATAGGCCTGCCACCCCCTCACTTGACTAACTTCGGTTTTGGTGGACTTTCAGACTCATCTCTTCACTGGACTTGGGGGTCGGTGTGAAGCCCCAAGTTGTTCCTCCCGTTGGTATCGGCAGCTGGTCACAGCTTCTCGGTCCGCCAGACGAAATCCATAACCTTTTGGGGGCTGGACCATTCTTCCACTGTCTCCGCCACCTTGCGCGGCTGGTGCCTAGCCCATGACCCCTGCTTGCTGGTCCTGGTACTAGCAATGGGGTTGGTGCCGGACCCTTTTCACCCTGGCTGCCCACAGAGGACATAAGAAAGACACCCTTGTGAAGCAATTGCTTACTAAGGCGGCAGCTAAGAAACATGACACATACCGAGAGGGGCCGGAAAATGACCTTTGGCGACTCGTGCCTGTGCCTGCCTACCTATTGACAGATGAAGTGGAGGCCCTAATCACCAAGTCCTTCCTGGAGAACTTGTTTGCGCCCTTGAGAGAAAACTTTGCAAGCTTTCGCAAGAACTGACAGTGGACCTCAAACAAATTTACCATGACTTCAGCAATTTGGGTAACAGAGTTTCCTCTCTGGAGGACGGTGGGGATGCCCATGAGGAGGAGCTTGACAATGTCCGCAGGGCAGTTGTAGAGCTCAAGGATCAGAACATAGACCTACAGACACACCTCGAAGACTAAGAAAGCCGCTTTTGGTGCTCTAACATTCACATTCATTGTGCCCCAAGGGGAGTGGAGAAGGGCGATATACAGGCCTGTGTCACCCAGCTCTTCTGTCATCTCCTCCCTGCTCTCTCTCTGATTCTGAAGTCCACATCGACTGGACACATCGCACTGTAGGACGGAGAGGCCCAACTGATGCTGGGGCAGATATCCTCACCTGTGTCCATCACTCCAGCAGAAGGAGGACATTATGGCGGCAGCCCATGCAGCTGGCCCGTCACCTTAGAGGGCACCAAGCTGTGGTTGTACCAGGATGTGTCAACAATAACGCTCCACAAGCGGTGCCTCCTTTGCACTGTCTCCACCTTTCTTCAATCCAGGGATGTCAAGTATAAATGAGGTCACCCCTTCCCCTTACTTTCTAATATAATTATGTTACCCACTCAATCCGCACGTTGTAGGAAGCATATTCTATCCTGCACTGAGAGCGGTCGGCGGATGGATCTGCAATGGCGGCAAGCTACCCTTTATGCAGCAGGTCACAGCAGAGTCCGGCCATTTTGGAAAATGTGAAGGATTGTGAAGACAGCAATTGTCTTGATGACTGTACTTTACTATATGTGGGTTTTTCCGCTGTTCGGAACTTGGTAACTGTTGCCTGTTTTCCCTTTTGTCCTTGCTCTCCCGCACTTCCTTATAAAATGGACAGACACCAGAGGCTTGATCCCACTTTTCGGGGCCCGCCATGGGGGCGCTTTCACACCTTGCACATCTTCCACATGATTCTCATATTAAACTGCTATGCTTGAGGTACTCAGTTTAAATGTCCGCTGCCTTACTGCTCCGCTAAGTGGATGGCAATACTGAAAATGCTACTGTATGCTGGCAGAGGCATTTATCTTCTTCAGGAATATTACCTCATTGTAAAAAAAAACTGCTTATGCCTTAAGTCTAAAACACCCTCAAAGCTGCCTGTGGTGGTTGAATGACACCCTGCTTCAACACCAGTTGGTCCAGGGCAAGGTATGCAAGAAAATTGCTCTGTTCCTCAGGGATGTGGAATTCCTATAGCCCGACGCCCGGGACATCTTGTTTGGGGTCAAGGGCAACAAGTTTTTATGTTTACTTTGTCCTTGGGACAAGGAGGCCCAACCCTCTGCAGTACAAACCCTTTGGCTGCCTGTTTACAGAGAGTGGAACTCTCTGCAGTTGAGGTAATGTGTTTCCAAAAGATAATTCTGTTCGAACTTGTATTTATGGTTCATTATTTGAAAGCCTTCATTATTAGGGTGAGTGCTGTAAATAAATGTTTTAAGGTCACACTTCACTACTGACGTTGGTTCCAGTACAAAAAAAAAAAAACGTGTATACACATGTTTGAAACGTTTAGGCTATGAGGCTAAGTGTAATGCTCCCAGAATGCTCTCTGATTAGATGCAAATGAAGTGTCATTTAGTAAAATGTTTTGATGCATGCTAGTATTTCCCAAAAATATTTCTAATGGAAAATCAGTGTAACCATTTTCAACACGATTATGGGAAGCATGAAAGTAAACAAACACTGACAAAGCCAACGGATCTGACATATTTTTATAAGTCTTTTAGTTTCATCAATGCGTGTCTTGTTTTGACATGGCTTTTGTAACACTTTATTGTTGTGGGAGCTACCAGGCCCTCAACATTGTAACAAACACTGGCAAAAACCCCCCAAAATGTTTTTGAACTCTAAAAGCACACGTTGCCACCAGTGGCATAACAAAGGCCCCGCAGCCGCCCTCCAGGGGGCCCCTTCAGCCCAGCACCTGCCCTGAGTGAGTCTGGAGAGGGGGCTCCTCCATGTTCTTTGCAAAGGGGCACCCTCCAGTTTCGTTACGTCACTGATTGCCACTGTAGTTCCTGACACTGAACAAAACTACTTTGTGTGCCAATATGCTCCTTGTGGAAAAGCAGAATGCGATCACTCACAGTAAAGCCAGCCGAAAGAGAGAGAAATAGAAGTTTAATAAAAACAAAATGTCTTTGTTAACACCAGACCTAATTAGGGACCAAGACCCACATGTAGGTAGCTTTTTGCATGTCGCAAACAGCGACTTTCGCTGTTTGCGATGTGCAAAAAGCACATTGCGATGCACAAACCCAGTTTTGCGATTCGGTAACCTGGTTACCGAATCGCAAAACGGGTTTGCGACTCGCAATTAGGAAGGGATGTTCCCTTCCTAATTGCGACTCGCAGTGCAATGTAGGATTGTTTTGCGAACGCGGGCGCAAACCAATCGCAGTTTGCACCCATTTCAAATGGGTGCTAACACTTTCGCAAAAGGGAAGGGGTCCCCATGGGACCCCTTCCCCATTGTGAATGTCACTGTAAAAAAAAAATCAGAGCAGGCAGTGGTCCTGCGGACCACTGCCTGCTCTGAAAAAATGAAACGAAAACGTTTCATTTTTCGTTTTTTGTAATGCATCTCGTTTTCCTTTAAGAAAAACGGGCTGCATTACAAAAAAAACTGCTTTATTGAAAAGCAGTCACAGACATGGTGGTCTGCTGTCTCCAGCAGGCCACCATCGCTGTGAGGGCCGCCATTCGCAAGGGGGTCGCAAATTGCGACCCACCTCATGATTATTCATGAGGTGGGCATTTGCGAATCCCTTGCGAATCACAGATGGTGTCAGGGACACCATCCTACATTCGGATTTGCGAGTCGCAAATCTGAACCAACCTACATGTGGCGGCAAATTCTTAAAGAAAGTCACAAAAGTGCACCCATGGTATATGTCGTACCCCTATAAAATATTTGTGAACTGTATTTTAGCATGGGTAAATACGCATGTGTAGATTTGCTCATGTGAAAATCTATTGAGCATTTACAAGTTCATTTTCCCTCCAGCCACTTTCTTCCCAACCCTGGAAGAAGTTCTAATTCTGCCATTGTCAAGAGTAAATGTCCAACCTTTCTTATTATGGGAAAATATTAGAGAGAAGCTGGTGAAAATCTTTAAAATATGCAGGTTAGTAGGTTTGCAGACTCAAAGGCATTCCAGCCTTGGAACTATTGCTTACTGCTTCCCCCAGCCCCAGTATGCAGATCTGCAGAAAGGTGGCAAAATAAGGAAATTGCTACAGTAGGGATTGAAACTGCAAGTATTCAAGCCCTACTGTGGTAGTAGCCCTGGCATAATCAGAGAGGCTATTATCAGAGCTCTTACATAATGAGATTGCTGACATAATTTGGCACCACACTACATGGCACCAAAGGGACAAGTAGATCTTTATACAGGACAAGTAGATTTGAGAAGCAACCTGTCCCCTGGACAAGTAGATATTTTAATAAATTCCACACCCCTGGTTCCTTCACATCAATGATACCACTGAGGTTCCCCCTCCCTGTTGTGGGAGACCCTCAAATCCGTTCTCCGGGGCTCCCTCATCGCTATCACAGCATGGTTCAACACCCCCTGGTGAAGAAAATGTGCAGAGCTCAAGAGCTGATTGAAGAATGTGGAGGACCGCCATAACCAGATGGGAGCCTGCTCCAAGTTGAAACAAATGACGGTTGCCCGCTGGTTGGCCACAGACCCACAGCATCCCATTCTCAGCCTGTGGCGGCGTCCATGGTGCGTTTCTTGGCCCATCTGACCATCCGTGGACTTTTTTCAGCGACCTACAGTGGCATCGCGGATACACTCTGCAATGCATATTTTCATTTAAAACACATCGCGGGTAGCTGAGTACCTGTGTGACAGAAGAATCACAGCCATGGTTCTAGTCTTAACACAGTCATTATTTCCTTACCTATTTTGGGATCCCGGGACCATGTCCTTGCTCACTTTTATTTTTTTCTTCAGTTCAGATACTTGGGGCCATGTTCTTTCCTTTTCTTGTTCCCATGCTCCTTTGCACAGTTCCCAGCACGCTTAGCGTTGGTTTGTTTTTCCCATTCCAAAATTATGTTTTTTTTTCTCTGTTTCCTTCATTATTTACTTCCCTATCCAAGGTGGCAGCTTTTCTCCTTCCTGTTTGTCACTTCCTGTTTTATGGTATATAAGGGATGGTTTCTCTTCCTTGCACTGCATCACTCCTCACTTGGTGGTGTATCCTCAATCCTGTTGGCAGTTCCTGTGTGCAGTTCGTGTTTGGTTTTTTCTTGCCCTGCATTTTCCCTTGTCTTGGGTCCAGTGTCTCTGTCTCCCTTCTGGTTATTCCTGGGACTTTTTCTTCCATATTAAGGAGTTCCTGTGCTTCGAGAGGTTTTTTCCCTTCAGGGTTTTTCCTCTGCGTTACTCCTTCTGAAAGGCAAAGACTGCCTTGGTGTGCTCATTGTTGGAAACACTGTGGCTACCGGAAAGGGTCGCCCCTATCTCAGACAGACCAGGGCTTACTAGAGTCAAAGTCGGACTCCTGTTCAGTCCAACAGGAACAGTAAGAGCGTGACAGGAGCTCAAATCTCTCGACTATGATAAAGCTGAATACGCACTACTGCGAGTACGGCAGACGTGCTACACTGGCAGTAATAAAGCTGTCTGGCTGTTAGTGTGTAAACTCCGGCCAAGCGTCACAAAGAGGGGATGACTTGAACCCTTGGCTGAGTTGAAACGGAGGCCCAGACAGATAAGGCTATTGTGCTGAAAACTTAATGTTTTTACTCAATGCTCTACTCTTCTGACCAATGTGAGCAGCCAAAAATCACTTAATACCTTTCTGGGTCTCTCATCACAACATTTTCCCCCTTGGAAGCGGCTCCCATCGAAGAGGCCATCCAGCTGGGGAAGGCCATTTCCACTATGTCCTTCCTTAAGGTCGCCTTAAAGTTGGGAAAGCAACAGGCCCTGATGGCCTCACACCGGCCTTCTATAAGACCTTCTGCCCACAGCTTGCTCCTCTTCTTCTCTGCTTGTTTAGTTCCATTAGAGACATGGGCTGTCTACTGCCCACTATCTGTGACATTGTGATCTCCATCATCCCTAAGCCAGGGAAGGACATAGCTCTCTGCTCCTCTTACTGGCCTATTTTCCTATTGAACGTTGACGTCAAACTGTTTACCTGGGTCTTGGCGGGCGGTCTGCGCCCATGTATGCAGGGACTAGAAGACCCTGATCAAGCGGGTTTTATCCCAGTGAAAACCTGTAGCGACAACCCTAAATGCATCTTACACCTCATTGATAAGGCCTCTTACTCATACAGACCTGCGCTTCTAGTCTCTCTCAGTGCCGAAAAGGCATCTGACAGAGTGCACTAACACTTTCTGCAGGCGACCTTAGAAAAGCATAGTCTGGGGCCCCAGTTCAACAGCTGGATCTGGAGCGCATATGTCAGCCCCCAGGCTTGAGTATGCATTATTGCCCTCCTCTTGTGGCTGTTTAAAGTCCTCTGGGGCACAAAGCAGTGTTGCCCACTCTCCCTCCTCCTTTTTGATCTCTTCATGAAGCCTTTGGCCAAAAGAATTAGGGCGAACCTGCAGATTGGTGGGATCCAGATTGGAGGGTGAAACCACACAGTGGCACTCTATGTGGATTATGTCCTGATCTCCCTAACGGACCCTTTAACTTCTGACCCGGCCCTTCTGCATGAGCTTCGCTTCTTTGGAAATGATTCTGACTTTAAAATCAAAATCGCCTTACTTTGCAAGGCTTGTTCCTGCCTAACCTGGGGGACCAGGAACTGAGTATACCATTCACATGGGGATGTCAGCCTTGGCCTACCACACCTTACCACTTACTATCTTGCCACACATCTACTGCTATATGCTGAAGCGGCACAGGCCTCTTTCTGAGAAATATTGGATTTTTAAAGATCAGGCGATTGCCGGATTACATATCTGGAAAGTCCCTTGGCTGCCCTGACCCTGTCACCCATGTGTTGGCTATTCCTTCCCGGTGCTTCTACCCACCCAAGAGGCCTGTGGCAGAGTCACTATCTCCCAAGGCCTGACCACACCGATGTCCCCCCTCACCCCTGTGATTAGCAATCCTGATTTCCCCATGGGTGCAGCCGGAGAGGAGTTCCTAGGCTGGCAGGAAGCCAACTGTAAATGCACTGGGGACTTCTTTGGTTCTGAAGGCCTGAAGCCCTTTGCCGAACCTCAACAAGAATATGGGCTTTCTGAAGTCAAATGCTGGTGTTGTATACATATCCGTTATTGGGTCTTCCACTCCTCCATCAAGCCCCACACTGCCAGACCCCTCACTCACTTAGAACGCTGAATTATTACTAAGCGAGATGACTCAAGGCAGGCATCCGAACAGTTAAATTGGTGCTTGGTACATCCTCGACTGTCAGGGTGGTGTCACTGTGTCGCTGGGAATCGGAGATGGGGCTCACCCTGACTAAAAAAGAATGGGCTGATATCTATTTCAGAGCACAAATCTTTGTGGCTAGTGTGACAGTTTAAAACCCCACCTTACTGATATTTACACTCCAGATCTGGCTAGGTGGAAACCTGGGACGTCTCCTCCTGTTGGCATAACTGTCGAGATACGGGTACCCTGTCACATCTGCTTTGACACTGCCTTAAACTCAAACCCCACTGGGATGCAGTGTTGGCCAATATAGATAGTATCTTTGATAAAGGGCTTACCCGGTTCCCTAGCTACATCCTCCGAGGCCTTCCTAGCCTAGGCGTACCTCTTCCATACCCCCTCTACTCTTATAAGGGCAAGGCAAAAACCCTAGCATTGTGCATGGCCTGGCAGGTACTCACGGCCCACTGGGGAATGTCTATGTGTCGGGACACATCAATTGGCTTCATAGATTACGGGATACTCTGGGCATGAAAAAGATTTCTGCCAATATCAGTTGCCAGCAGTGACAATTTGAGAAGCAATGGGGCCCCTGTGTGAACTTCCTTGCTAACAAATTTTGAGAGCTCACCTGCCCTAGATATCTGCGAGTTTTGTGCAGCAGTGTGCCTGGGACTATACCTGTGAGACTTTATGCAAACTCTCTCCTCTCTCAGCTTGACAATCACGCTGGTGAGTGGAGGGATGTTTGGTTTCCTCTTTTGCCTCCTTTACTGTCCCCCATTACCACTCTGTTGTGTCCCTCTTCCTACTCTTTTTTGTGCCCTTCCCGTCCCCTTCTCCCAACTTAATTAGCATTGCCAGCCCCACAGGCCAGGGGATGTAGGTGTGTGTTACTTTGTCAACATACTCAATAAAACAGATTTGAACCCAAAAACAGTTAATTTAAAGTATCTGGTGTATTTTTGGATGTCTCCCCATATATATGTATTTAACATTTTGTTAAAAACATAAACTTTTTACCTTAACTTATTTTACTGGCACATGACAGTCTGTATTCTAAGATAGAAAAGTGCTTAGATTTTAGCTATGCAAATTATACATTTTTCTTTGACACCTAGTTTGAAGCTTTCCTCTTCCTGCAGAATATTATTTTGAATATAACCTGCTTTATTTCATACCAATAATTCATATACCTTTTTTGTCATTTTTACTACTGTTATGGATACTTTTGCGCTGAAGTAACTTTAGCAGTGCAGTTTGTGAATAGCAGTGGGCTTACTTGTTTGTGGGGAGCGCATGTCCCTCCTTAAACTTCTCCTTGAGCCTCTGTTAACCCCTGCTTATTCCTCCCTAAACCCCATCTATTTGATATGCCACGTTTTTAAACCACAGGTCCCTCTCACATTTACTTCTAAGTAGTAAATGTGCATACAAATTCAGGACAGGTGGAGGTGGAGATTTACACTTGTAGGTTTGTGAGTAGCATTGTGTAGTACTTCAGTAATACTCTGGTAATGCCACTAAAGTACTACACAATTCAGTTTGCGAATTTATGCATTTATTTTATAGTTCATTTACTATAATCCAAGTCCCAAACACAATTGTGTTGGCAAAGGTAATAACAACAAAGGTAGGGCGAGCAAATTAGCAAATGTCACACAGTAGCTGATGGAACTGCAGTCTTTTTGCACCAAGTAACCCATCAAATAGCGATTATGGGAAAGTACATACATTGCCAGGATGATGCAGAAGATAAAACAAGCTCTAATCATGATCAAAGCATGATTTTGAACGGTGAAACAACAAAAAAGAGCTATAAACAATAGCTTCATAGAGATCATAGAGATCATTGGCTAAAGCATGTTTGGAGCAATACCTCAAATCAAGGTGAATAATGTGAATGTTCCTTATTTTGTGTGGTAAAAATGTAATTTGGTTCAATACAGAGTTCCATAATACTGGTGGAATACATGGTGAAGGAGAAGGCAATTGATTTGTTTGGTAGTATGGTTTGGGCGGGTGCCTAAGATATTCATTGTTTTGAGGGAGGTGTACATACAATCAGGCACTGTATTTACTTTACATATAATTCATTAATGTCAGATATATTGTTTTTGTTTTTCATATTGGTAAATATTTTATAATCCCAAGAAAATAACTGGATTGAATCAATACTTGTAAGGAAATGCCTTCTTGGCATGGTTACCCCCTGACATTTTGCTTTTGCTGATGCCAGTTATGATTGAAAGTGTGCTGGGACCCTGCTAACCAGGCCCCAGCACCAGTGCTCTTTCCCTAAACTGTACCTTTACTTCCACAATTGGCACAGCCCTGGCACTCAGATAAGTCCCTTGTAAATGGTACCCCTGGTACCAAGGGCCCTGATGCCAGGGAAGGTCTCTAAGGGCTGCAGCATGTCTTATGCCACCCTGGGGACCCCTCACTCAGCACATGCACACTGCCTCACAGCTTGTGTGTGCTGGTGGAGAGAAAATTATTAAGTCGACATGGCACTCCCCTTAGAGTGCCATGCCAACCTCACACTGCCTGTGGCATAGGTAAGTCACCCCTTTAGCCTTACAGCCCTAAGGCAGGGTGCACTATACCACAGGTGAGGACATATGTGCATGAGCACTACGTCCCTACAGTGTCTAAGCAAAACCTTAAACACTGTAAGTGCAGGGTAGCCATAAGAGTATATGGTCTGGGAGTTTGTCAAACACGAACTCCACAGTTCCATAATGGCTACACTGAAATCTGGGAAGTTTGGTATCAAACTTCTCAGCACAATAAATGCACACTGATGCCAGTGTGGAATTTATTGTAAAATGCACCCAGAGGGCATTTAGAGATGCCCCCTGAATACCATCTGACTTCTAGTGTTAGGCTGACCAGTTTCTGCCAGCATGCCACAACCAGACGAGTTGCTGGCCTCATGGGGAGAATGCCTTTGTCACTCTGTGGCCAGGAACAAAGCCTGTACTGGGTGGAAATGCTTCTCACCTCCTCCTGCAGGAACTGTAACACCTGTCGGTGAGCCTCTAGGGCTCACCCATTTTGTTTCAGCGCCACAGGGCATCCCAGCTAGTGGAGATGCCCGCCCCTCCGGCCACTGCCCCTACTTTTGTCGGCAAGGCTGGAGGAGATAATGAGAAAAACAAGGAGGAGTCACCCTCCAGTCAGGACATCCCCTAAGGTGTGCTGAGCAGAGGTGACCCCTGCCTTTAGAAATCCTCCATCTTAAGTTTGGAGGATTCCCCCAATAGGATTAGGGATGTGCCCCTCTCCCCTCAGGGAGGAGGCACAAAGAGGGTGTAGCCACCCTCCAAGATAGTAGCCATCGGCTACTGCCCTCTCAGACCTAAACACACCCCTAAATGTAGTATTTAGCTGCACCCAAGATCCCAGGAAATCAGATTCCTGCAACCTGAACTAAGAAGAAGGACTGCTGACCTGAAAGCCCTGCAGAGACGATGGAAGACGATAACTGCTTTGACCCTAGCCCTACCGGCCTCTCTCCTGGCTCGAAAACCTGCAACAGCCAAGCATCCAACAGGGACCAGCGACCTCTGAAGCCTCAGAGGACTGCCCTGAACCTAAGGACCAAGAAACTTCCATGAGCAGTGGCTCTGCTCAACAAACAGCAACAATATTGCAACTTTTCTGCAACTTTCAAAGACCTTACTCGTCCCTCCGGAAGCGCATGACTTCACCCTCTGCACCCGACGCCCCCGGCTCGAGATCCAGAGAACAAACACCATAGGGAGGACTCCCAGGCGACTGCGACCCCGTGTGTAGCCGAGACAACCCCCAGGGATCCTACAGCGATGCATGCAGATAGAATCCAGAGGCTCTCCCTGACCGCGACTGCCTGTAATAAGGGACCCAACGCCTGGACCAAGCACTGCACCCGCAGCCCCCAGGACCAGAAGGAACCGAACCTCAGGGCATGAGTGACCACCAGGCGACCCTCTCCCTAGCCCAGTCAGTGGCTGGCCCAAGAAGCCCCCCTGTGCCCTGCCTGCACCGCTAGAGTGACCCCCGGGTCCCTCCATTGAATCCAATACAAAACCCGACACCTGCTTTGCACAATGCACCCAGCCGCCCCTGTGCCAGTGAGGGTGTGTTTTGTGTGCCTACTTGTGTCCCCCTCCCAGTGCACTAAAAAACTCCCCTGGTCTGCCCTGCGAGGACACAGGTACTTACCTGCTAGCAGACCGGAGCACCCCTGTTCACCATAGGTGCCTATGTGTTTTGGGCACCACTTTGACCTCTGCACCTGACCGGCCCTGAGCTGCTGGTGTGGTAACTTTGGGGATGCCTTGAACTCCCAACGGTGGGCTGCTTATGCCCAGGAACTGAGACTTGTAAGTGTCTTACTTACCTCACAATCTAACCAATACTTACCTCCCCCAGGAACTGTTGATTTTTGCACTGTCTACTTTTAGAATAGCCTATTGCCATTTTAACAAAATCTGTATATGATATTGGTCTAATTCAAAGTTCCTAACTTACCTATGTGGAGTACCTTGCATTTTATGTGTTTACTTCAAATCTTGAACTTGAGGTTCTAAAAATAAATTTAGAAAATATATTTTTCTATATAAAAACTATTGGCCTGGAGTTAAGTCTTTGAGTGTGTGTGTTCCTCATTTATTGCCTGTGTGTGTACAACAAATGCTTAACACTACCATCTGATAAGCCTACTGCTCGACCACACTACCACAAAATAGAGCATTAGAATTATCAAATTTTGCCACTATCTTACCTCTAAGGGGAACCCTTGGACTCTGTGCACACTATGTCTTACTTTGAAATAGTATATACAGAG
Organism: Pleurodeles waltl; assembly: GCF_031143425.1. Taxonomy (NCBI): domain Eukaryota; kingdom Metazoa; phylum Chordata; class Amphibia; order Caudata; family Salamandridae; genus Pleurodeles; species Pleurodeles waltl. Next base: position 744,169,462 of record NC_090440.1, on the reverse strand, counting down.
CCAGCTTCCTACAATACTTTTATGTGACAACCCCATGTTATTGTCAGGACATGTGTGGTGTAGAAAGCTATTACTGTAACTCATCGCCTTTCCCTCACAATAAATAAATAAATAAATAACCTTTTCTGAAATCTCTGTACACCTTTTCTGTTTCTTAAGTCTGTGGTCACTTATAGGTTTAGTCATAAAGCAATTCATTTTGGTGAGTCTGTTCGCAGAGCTGTACTTTACACCTTCAACAACTTGCCTTTACTCGTTCATTGACCCAGATGACAAAATTGCTAGGCCTCAACAATGTGCTTAAATTCTTACAGATATCCTTCTTTATATATTTGTTAACTGTTTTTGTAGTCAAATTGTTGCATGTTTCTGTCAGATTGCGAGATACCAGATATTAGAAGTTCGGAAGTGCTCGAAAAAAGCTTGCATTCAAAAGTAATATCAGTTTTAAATGAATTTCACACTGGCATTAAAGTGGAGTGAATTCAGGCTGAGTTTCTATTCCAGGTAAATATGTTAAACCTCTTCTGAATTACTTCCCCTGTCATATTAAGTGCAGTAACAAATGACTGCTAAACTTGGCTTAGTAGGCAGGGGACGTAAAAGTGATGCTCCCCATTTGTCAGTTACACTCCAAGAGACTGCTTGACGCCACAGCTCCCCTCGCTGTGAGAATTATCTAGAAGAACCTCCAGGTCTAATGAGAGGAGGAAGACTGTATAATGAAGAAGCAAGAGTACACAGTCATGATTATTACTGTGCACAGTCTGGACAGCAATGTGCACAATCTCTCCTCTCTTCACATTGGATGTCGGTATTGGACTGAAAGTCTGCTGCTTAGCGGTGGGAAGCTACCCATTATTGTTCTTGTTCATTTCTAGGTAGCCACGTTCAAATGTTCCCTCATAAAGCTAACGATGTAACATGCCCACTGAGGTAACTTCTGTTTAAAGTTGTGAAAGCTCAGCGCACCCCTCGAGAGTACACCCAAATTGCACAACTTTAGTTGGTGGCAACATAAACAACTTCTTAAGACTATTGTTTTACATTTTAGGGCATATCTGTTCATCACCTAGTGCTCATCAAATCCCAAAAATAGAAATATTTAATCTCACATTATGAATAGCACCCAGACATTTCAATTTGTTATTATTTGATAAATGAAAAAATTTGCCAACATTTTCTAGCCTTTTGTGAAAAATCGAGTGCACCCCAGGATTCAGTAATATGTGGAATCCCCTTAGGCAACAATAGCCATTCCTCATAGAATATACAAGTCTTCCACTTCAACTATTCCTCCTTGTAATGCTGATTATGTTCAGTCATGTTTGAGGGCATTCGTTTATGCACAGTTCTTGTTGGATCCCGCTACTTAAGCTCAGCTGGGCTGAGGTCTGGACTCTGGCCATGCAGTTCTAAATCCCGATTCTTTTCATTTTCAGCCATTCCGTTGAAGATGGTCTTCTGATTTGGATCATTATCCTATTACATGATCCTCTTTCAGCTAAGCGTTAGCTATTGGACAGATGGTCTCACATTTCGAAGAGCTGTTTTGCAAAGTTAAGCAAACCTAAGTAGTGCAACAATGTTCTTTTTGGAGAAAAAGTGTTTCCTTCCTTTCAGTAAAAGCTGTACTTGTGCAGTGTTTTCCTAACAGTAGACTCCAGAATGTTTACTGTATTGATAGAGGCTTACAGATCATTGGATGTAGCTTTGGAATTCTTTGCGATCTCTAGTTTTTTTCCATGGCCCAATCTTGAATTGAGTTTACCAGGACACCCACTGCTGGCTAAATTTGCAACCCTCTTGACTTTTCTTATTATAAGTAATCTTTTAAATTGTGGAATTATGAACGTCATATTGCTTGGAAACATCTTTGTAACCCTTCCGAGACTAATGAGTAACAATGATTCTTTCTCAGAGACAACCACAGCTTTCTTTTGGCCTAATTCTAATTCTAATTAGAATCTTTGTCAGTTTGGTCTGGATCATTCCGTCTTGTGGTAACATTTCATGCACATGCGAAAAGAAAGTTGTGGCTGTCTCAGAGATACTTATATGTAGGAGGGAGCACTTTGTGATGATCCAGTGATCATGCAGGCTTGTTTAGCAGCATCTAATTCTACTTTCCTCCTTAACTAATATGGAACAGTAAAGATGTGCTTGCATTTTAAACAGGGCTTCTGAATAATGGCTGATTACTCAAAATAAAATAATGACAAAGTGAAATTTGCGTTATTTGTCACATAGGGTTAGATGTATCTACTGTTAGGACTTGATAAAGACCACATGAAGGTCAGATATATCCTATTATGTAAAATCATAGAATTTTAGGAGGGTATGATTTCTTTTTTCACACTATTACTTATGATTGTTTGGTGGTGGATCTCTGGCTAGGAAGATCCTAGGGATGCCTGCTTTCCACTGTGCGCCATACCCTATGTGTAAAAATTATTCTCATGTCTGTTGAATTCCTTTACTTGTTTAAGGTGAAGAACGTACTAGAGATTAACCTTATTGACTGTTACTATTTGATAAACTGTATTGTGAGTGTCAACTCCTTATGCCACCTCCGTGAATAAGCCTGAATAGGTCGACCACACTATATGGAATGTGTTAGTATTGGGAGTAAACAATGTCAGTAGTCACAATTGAGCACAGTAACTTCTGACTGCCATGGGATTCCAAGCAAAGACTTAATTGTTGGAGTCACAGAAGCCAATGCGGATAAAAAGATTCTCTCCACCTAAGATTGATCCTAAGGTGGTCCTTTTTGCAGTCCTCCTCTTCCTGTCAATTTGCCACATTTGCTGCTTACTTAGCCAATCTGCAAGAAAAGACTGGGGTGGTGAGAGGACATCCCAACAGATGGGCTGGACCCCCTTTTTCATACTTAATTGGGCCATGGGTCAAAGAAAGCTCCACAGACCGTGCAGACTTACTTTTTACTTTCCTGATAATGTACTGTATTGATTTGGTTATGAGGAGTTTTGTAAATGTAAATACATCTCATACAATGGTAAAGGCGCAATGAGCTTTTTGAAAATGAAATAACAGGTTTGAATGTGTTATTTTGGTCATGTTCATTTTGTAGTGATCTTTAAATCTCTTTCAGGCACTATCCCCGTTGTGAAGTCGTGAATTTTGGAACTTGGATTGCTTTCTCGTTTCCCATAGCCTTACTAATTCTCTTACTTTCCTGGGTATGGATAGCATGGCTTTTCCTTGGCGTTAGGTACGTATGAACATCTTTCATATTTCATTAAAACCATACGTATCTTGGTTTGAGAACTTTGAGTACTGATTGAAGATCCAGAATTATCAGGTACTTGAGAATAATATTGTTAACTAATTTTAGTTAGCATTTGAATATTGAGGAAGGCATGCTTTTGAAAAGGTATTAGTTCTATTTTGTGTGCTCTTCTTCTTTGGAGTAGTTTTTCGTGTCCCCCGAGTAATTCATGCTAAGAATTTCCACTTGGAGTTGTGCACTAGGTATATTTATTTATAAATATTGACAGAGGTTAAATGGAATGTTGTTTTGGAAAATAGCAATGCTAGCTTAAATAAAATAGAGACGATTGGGGGATTATAGTGAGTATCAGTACAGTCTAACGACTCAATAACATTATGAAAATGTTTTTGTATGTACTTATATCCAGTCATATTTTCTCTATTGCTAAATTGTTGAGATAAACATCTGTTCACCTTCTAAGTGGTTGTTAACTCAGGACAGTTCACATATTTCCTTTATCACCTCGATGGCAAAATTGTTCAAAAGTGTTTTTCATAGTGCTTTAATAACAGGGTGTTTATGATTCTACATTATTCTGCATTGGACTGGGATATATTTTTGGCTGTAACTATTTTGTGGCTTAGATTAAAAAAATAAAGTGTCCTTTAATAGTTTTAATTAGCTGCCAGAAAAAAGATATAGCTACACCTCGAGCATAGTTGCCTGCGGGTTACACTCTGTTAAAGGTATGACGACAAAGTAACTGATTCTTTGGAGGAAAACCATATATCAGATTCATTTTTCTTGTTACTCGATATTTCAAGATGTTTTTCTTCATTTCAGCTTTAAAGAAATATGTTGTTCCAAAAAAGAGCATTTGCAGAAAGATGAAAATTCCAGGAATATTCTGAAACAAGAATACGAAAAACTAGGGCCATTTAGGTAAAGTGCACCCTTCTTCTTTTAATAAAAATCTTTAAATGAAGATACTTTTACATGTTTAGTGTGATATGTTAAAACAAAAGGTTTTCAGTGAAATTACCAAATTTAGACCAATAAGATGGTATTCTACAGGATGCATTGGAAATATGTTTCAGGAGGTGGAACATTCCAGTGCAAAAGGGATACTTGTCAATAAATACCTGTTACTTAGTGCCAAGAGGCCACATGTGGTGAAGGTGCACTTTACAAATACACGTCCTATGTTATATTATATGTTTCAACATATGGAACATTTGAATCTAAAAGGGATGCCTCCCAGAAGCATCACTATTACTGTTACTGTATAGGATCTTTGCAACACCATTGAAAAGGTGGGAAAGGTGCGTAAATGACCAAGCAGGAGAACACCACTGAAATATGGCTTGTTTAAAATCTATGTACCAATCAGATTTAGGGCTGCCAGACTAGGATGGCATAATTAGTAGGCTTCCAAACAGAAAATGGAGTTAAACTAAGGACTCTGCTGGCAGAATTCTTAGAATACCTTTGCCGAGTCTAGGTGAGCCATGGTCCTCATTAAGATGATGTTCCTCAAGTATAACGAAAACAAGAGATGAGCCAAGCTCAACTGTCTTCTCTATAAAAGACAAAGGGGGTCATTCCTACCCTGGCGGTCATAGACCGCCAGGGTAGGTGACGGAGGAAGCACCGCCAACAGGCTGGCGGTGCTTCCGGGGGCATTCTGACCGCGGCGGTAAAGCAGCGGTCAGAAAAGGGAAGCCGGCGGTTTCCCGCCGGCTTCCCGCTGCCCCAGGGAATCCTCCACGGCGGCGCTGCTTGCAGCGCCACCATGGGGATTCCGACCCCCTTACCGCCATCCTGTTCCTGGCGGTTTTCACCGCCAGGAACAGGATGGCGGTAACGGGTGTCGTGGGGCCCCTGGGGGCCCCTGCACTGCCCATGCCACTGGCATGGGCAGTGCAGGGGCCCCCTAACAGGGCCCCATAAAGATTTTCAGTGTCTGCTGTGCAGACACTGAAAATCGCGACGGGTGCCAATGCACCCGTCGCACCCCTTCGACTCCGCCGGCTCCATTCGGAGTCGGCATCCTCGTGGAAGGGGGTTTCCCGCTGGGCGGGCGGGCGGCCTTCTGGCGGTCGCCCGCCAGCCCAGCGGGAAACTCAGAATGACCGCCGCGGTCTTTTGACCGCAGTACGGTCTTCTGGCGGTTCCGGAATGACCCCCAAAATGTTCAGATCATTCGCCATTAACACCAATTTTCACTGTGGCATGTTGTTAGACATACATAAGCTTTAGGAGATTCACAAGGCCATCTTGCATACACATTGCATTTAGGTTGTTCTAAAGCTCATCCCTCTTTACACAATCGAAATCCATGGATAGATCCATTAACCTTAAATGAGTACTACCTTTAAAATGCTTTCTATGCTTCTCTTTTAATAATCACATATTCAAGCATTGATTCACTGTGCCCACACATTTTGTAATCCACTATTGATTACCAACTAAAATATTATGAATACCATATTCTGCAGTCTAGCCCTTGAGACCCTAGACAGTATTTTTATTTTAGAGTCTAAGAGGGATGTCTGGTGGTAACAGCTCAGGTCTGCCTGGACCCCTGTATACTTTTAGGAGCAATTATGGAAGTAGTTCAAGATGAATGAAGTGACTGTTCATTTAACATAAATTTGAATATTGCTGCCCAGAGGTGCAACCAGAGTTCCATGCTACATAAATCTAAGGGAATTCCACAATGGTGACAGGTTGGAACTCAGCTACTGTAGAGTGAGTGAGACTTTTAGTAATAAGAATTCCAAATTGAACTCTCCATGTGCTATCTAATCAGTCTGAACTGGTTGACTTTCTAAATAGGTATCAAGCGCTTTTCTAAAGGTGGCACTCAAACACTTGGTGAAATATGAACTCATGGGGGGGCTTGCTTTAAAAGATTACTCTTTATAACTTTGAGAACCATATACTGCACATTTGTTGTACCTTCTTGCCCAGTGACAGCCTCAGGTTCTTCTTTAACACGCTCGGAATTGTTGTGTAAAATATGCTGTGGATGGCCATTTCTGCTGTTGATGTGTGTTTTTTAAAGCTTTCTACAGGATCCTTCTTACCTTACTACTAGATATGTAAAATCATGTTCTAAAACCACATTGCTTTTCTATCTTCATTTTATATTTTAGCCACATAATGTATTGATAGCTTCAACACAGGCTAAGCATGGTATATATTGTGCTTCTGCTAAGCAGCAATTTTAAGTTGTAGCCCTTATTCTATGCAAGGACAGCATCTAGGTCCATATTTTCCCATTTTAAATTTACTTGAATGACACACCTTTTCGTTCAGAAGTCTTAGATATAAATTGGAATGCTAACTACAACATATAAAGAGATAATGGATTGTGGCCACTTTATGGCTATCTTAATACTTACAAATCATTGTATATATCAAAAGGAACTAAAGCAGGCTTCTCTAAAAAGTAGATTTTGAGCCACAGGAAGCACTCCAGGTACCTGTATCCAGCTCTCCTGTGTGCAGGCCACTCTACTAGGTTAAAAGCTTTTACTTCCTTACATTAATATATGTATACCTTAACTGAAAAGTCTGTATTTGATATGTAAATGTGTATATTTTCAAAAGTGATTAGATGCTGCTCAATTTCCAAAATAAACTTAAGATTGACATTTTAGTGATAAATCAAACAGCCTTGGGGAGACTTATTACTGGCATTACGGTGATGCCAAAGGCATTGCTGATATTGCTGTCATGATTTAGACATGTAGAAGCATTTCAAATTGATGCCATTTTTTTAACCTTATTGCTGGCAACCCTGGCCAATGGATCGAGGTGATCACTGCTGGTAATCTTGCTTGTGGTGCCACTAATGTAATCTTGTCTGATGTGCTCACAATTACAACACTAATAAAATTTGTATCTCTGAATGATTTCCATTAAACATAAGTAGCACTTATCACAGAAAAGGTTGAGGACCCCTTAGCTATAGAGACCAATATCAACAGTGCTAGTCACAATTTTTGAAAATCTATTTGGATCTGGCTGTAGCACATTTCCTTGCAATACTGGAAGACTTTGTAAGAGTGTCATGGCTAAGGACCAACTGGATTAAATCACGCACCTACCCGATTTGGGATTAATATGCCAGTCCAAAACCCTAATACATATGGGTATAAATGTAATTTTGTTCACTGGAAAATGACACAGAACTAAATACTTGTAGAGACCCTTAGGTGACAGACTAATCTCTTCCCTTTTGGAAGAAACTTCGACTCTATTTAATGGCTTGTATTGCACTTGTAAAAATGGTCCCACTCCTCAGATGTCTATATGCATTCCAAGATGTTTCCGCTACCTAGATCAATATTCCAGAGACTCAATGATATGCTGATCACTCTGATGTGTGTTGGAGCTCGTCTCCCACAATACATTTAGTTATACTTAAACTCCCATAGAAGAATGACAGCTTATCCTTTTCAGATTTCTGAATGCTACTACTTACCATCCAAGTAATAGCATGTACCAGAGTGGCTGGATGAAATGTCTAGTCAAGATCAGTCACTCTTGTTTGCTGCCCTGAAACTGAATTGAAACATAAGTTTTTGGCACTAAGACAGGTGGACCGAGGATCTCCGAAGTTGGTTTCATGACAGGAATTGAAATCTGTTGATTTGCTCAGTTCTATAAGCTGACATATGAGACAGAGAGTGTTGGTTGGATAGAGGGAGGATGTTGAGTAATGGGAGACCTATACAAGGTAGTCGCTTTTATAACATTTGAAGAAATTAGTGGTTTATTCACAGTTGCGTCTGGACAATTTCTGACATTTGCAAGAGTGGCAAGGCTGCACATCTCACCTAGGAGACTTCCCAAGATCTGAATCTATCACAATGACATGGATCTTACACAGGGAGGGAGACCCCTCTCCAAAACTATAGGACACTCATCCTGGTCCTATCACTACCCCCTTTGTGACTAGAGAGACAGTTACTAAATAAAATATACCCCAGCAGATCACAAGAGTGCCCGAGATGCTGTCATGATTGTGCACCTTTCTCCACATAGTGAACATGCCCGCTGATGTTGGAATATTGCATATTGCATCGCACCCTAGACCAAAAAAGGGAAAAATAACTGTAGATTTATAGCCCTGGCACTAATACTAACTAAAAGGACAATAATAATCCACTGGTTGCAAGAATTTGTCTCCTCCCTGAATGTGTAGTGGAAAGAGGCAAATGAATATTTGGTGGTTGAGAATACTCGAATGCCTATGGTGAGAAAGGTTTTGACACTGACAACATCTGGGAGTGGCGAGAAATGGCAAATAAAATTAGGGGCCAGATGTACAAAGTCCTTATGAATTTAACAGTACGAATCAGTATTTTGGGCCATTAAGAAACAGAAAACTGCCTTTTCTTATGTACAAAGCCCTTTAATGAATCGCAAATTGCGAATTCATCCTGTAGTAATCACAATTTGCAATTCCCAGATTAGGAAATTGCAAATAGGGATTTCCTATTTGTGATTCCAATTCTGATGTACCCTGCATTTCCTAAATGTGCCTTGGGTATTTAGAAGATGCAATTTGCATTAACTTGAAGTCGATGGTAACCTGGTGCAATTTAAAAAAACAGGTGCTTTTTTTTATTCCAATAGAGCACACACATGCCTTCTGGGCATGTGTGTGCTCTACAGGTGCACCTCTATTTTTGGGCTGCATCAAGGAGGTCCTTTTGCCATCCTTGGTTTTGCATTTCTTAAATAGGAATTTCCTAATAAGGAATCTTTATTTGGGAAATGCAAAACCGGCCCATTGATTCAAATGCAATGGGATTTCTTAAGCATCAATTTGTAGTAATCGCTATTAGGAAATCGTTATCTTTGTACATTGCATTTTGCATTACTTTTATGAAGTCGCTCTTTAAGAAATGCAAAATTGCATATTCGTACATCTGGCCATAAGTGAGAAGGAAGAGGGGTCCATTTCTCCATGTCTCCCTGATTGACGCAAAGAGTTAAGCAGAAGGAAAATTGGAGACCAGTGCTCAATACGTAAGAAAAACCTTTGTATAGTCAAGTGAAAAATGTACCACAAACTCAGTACATAAATGCATTGTAGTGATACTCACTCGCCTACTCACCTACAAATGCTAAGACATGCCTGTTTATAAAATTGCAAATATGTACCAAAAGCGAATAATCTATTAGCCAGATAAATTGTCATTCACAGTCTGCTTTCCCCCACTATAGCATACAGTATGGAGCAATGGGTGTTCCTACTTTTCCCATAGGTTCCCTTCACTTTGAGTTAACTGCACAAAACTGGTTCATATTGCTCATATCTGCATAAGCATAGTTCCTTTCTCTTCTGGAACAAAGATGTGGTTCACTATATGCTTTTTGATAGTATATAATTTTTTATATTTACTTTAAATTCCTACTACGTATGTCAACTGAACTTTCTGTGTCAACATCTTTAAAGGTGTTATGAAGATTTTAAGAGACTTTGTAACATCGAAGCAGCCTTAGATTGGAGCGTGTGGTGGTGAAAGAAAGCTTATCAATATCCGTTTGGTCGATGGGACCCTATAAAAAGATGGGGAGGGGTAGAGGGCAGGTCGCCACCTTCATTGCTTAGACATATTATGCCCCTAACTTAAAGAGTACTCTAATAGCTTTGATATTCGCTGTAGTTATCTGAAACGCAGTTCTCACGTTTAAGGATGCTTTTTAAAATCACAATACTCTTTGCAATGAGAAAACAACAATAGACAGTAAGTGGTGCAGGTTGGGTTAAGGGTTTGGGTGGGTAGTGGAATAAGCACAATGGTTTGTGAAGTTCTGATTAGATTTCGCCAAGCATCATAAAATGACTTCTTTTTCAATTACAGCTATCCAGAAGGGGTAACGCTTGTTATATTTCTCCTGATGGCTCTGTCATGGTTTACACGGGACCCTGGATTTGTTCCAGGGTGGGAGTCGCTGTTTGGACCGTAAGATCTGTAATTTTATTTTTCTTTGTGTTCTTTCCGCTATCTTTTAATAAAAGCAGCAAAAAATTTGAATATGAATAAAGCAAAATGTTTATTTTTCCCATAGTCTTTGAAAGATTGTTCTGACTGTTAAAATGAATTGTAACTGACTTAAATATTCTTTTATAAAGAACTGAGCATCTATCACACAAAGCTGACACAGAAAAGAACAATATAATAAAGATACAAAGCTGGCATTAAACAGAACAATAATAGTGTCTACTAAACCAGATCCCTTTGACCTCAAGCCTCAATCATCTAGAGTAAAGCAAAGCTAATTTAAGGTTTTGCTTTTTGTGTATTGGCAATGATGTGTTGTTCACAAAACTCACGCTTCTACAGTTGTGATTTTTCTTTAGTGGCTCTGTTAAAAAGACAGATGCTCTCATTACCGAGATAATAGTATTACTTTTGCCAAGCTCGGAAGGATGAAAGTCATGAAAGTCAATGCCAGTTGCACAAAGATCTTAAGGTACAGCACCAAAATGTGGGTGCAGTGCTGATGGGTGTTTGCTCTCAAAACAGAGAGTGGTAAAATAATTAGACGTTAAGTTTTCTTCAGGAAAGAAAATTGGAATTCCATAAGTAAATTCTGTTACTAGAATCGGCCAAATCTCTCTTCCTCCAGTTTAGCTCTGGAAAAACGTTTCTGTATTTTTATAAAACTTCACAAACCTTGTAAAATGCAAACTTCTCATAGTTTAATGCAATACTAAAACAAACATTTGTCCTATTGGCTTTGTCAATGAAAGAGCCTTTTAAATTGTGCCAGCATTGGGAAAGCAAATAGTGGCAACTATTCGTATTAAAATGTTTTCTATACTTTAAAGATGGCTGCCACAAAGTATAACCCTATATGTGTCACTTTGCCTTACTCAGTGTGGTGGCTACATTAAAAGAACAGCAAGCAATGTTTACTATATATTTCAGAATGGCTGCTGCTTTGCATGAAACAAGATGACAACACAATGTGGTGCAAATCTTGAAAATTTAGAAAGTATAGCTTTCCATATACCAGGATTGCGTGCCACAACTTGATGATGTGATGCATTTTGTGTCATGCAATGCGGTAGCCATGTTTAAACTATTGAAACCATAGTTACTTCTGAAGAGAGCTGTAAGGTGTAATTGATGCCTTGGAACATCTTTCCTCGTTGCACTTGTGCACTGATCATTCTTTCACCAGTTTTAATTAAGGAGGCAAATAAATTCTGAGAAATCTTGAGGGGTATATTGGGTGCCTGCATATCACACTTGGGATATTGTAGATTGTAGGAGCAGGTATGTGCTTTACATTTAAGACTTAACAAGATCAAAATGGTTTCTTACATTACCTCCAGGGGTGGCAGAGGGTTACATCCCCTTATACATTTTGATGGATCTTTGATCAGCATTTGTCAATGTTCCAGCACACTTTTTGTGGAATTGAGTATATAGTTTTTCCCATGGACTTACTAAACATGCTTATCTATGGGAATAATGAGGACATTAGGAGAGACTACATGATCTTTCTTGGTGAACAAAGGCGTTGTCATGATTGCCCTTTAGCTCCTCTCCTGTTCTCATTATACACTAACCTATAGTCAAGATGGTCAGCAATTGTTCTACCAAAGCCCCTAACTTAGGAGGAATTAACTTTATAATTCATTCTAACAATGCCCCTAACTTAGGAGGATTTTAACTTTATAATTCATTGAAGACACCTTCTTGCTTTGTTAGTCTCCTAAAGGCTTGCATATCCTATTAGGCATGTTTGCATATTTTTGAAGAGTTAAAGGCCTACAAGCTAATATGGAAGCAAACAAATTAATGATGTTTAGACCATAAAGTTGTGAGAACCCTTTTTGTCCCTGCCTATGTCTCTTCTGGAGCAAGCAGATGTGTTCCCTTATTTGTGAATCAATTTTTCATCTCATATTACCTGGAAGCCTCATATTCAGAATGAGTTGCCTTTTGGCACAAAGGGTGGGTGCTAGAACCTTCTAGCAGACAAAAGTGGGAGCTATTTTATGTCCTCCACTCTGGAGGTTTACAAAGTGCAGAGCCAAAATGCCTCTGTCTATGGAGCGGAACTCTAAGTCCATTCAAATCTTTCAGAACTTGTCATCTTGTGAAACAGGGTTTTTAAAAATATTGTTGAGGTCTACCCGGAACTTCTACAATTCCTCTGTACCTGGATTTGAAAATTATTGATATCACCAGCCTGTGTCAAACTTAGACTCCTGTTTTATTGGACATGTTCTGGTGCACATTGGAGCTTAACTACCTCAACAATGCCCTGGCTGACATTTTGAGGTATACCAATAGTAGCTGTTTACATTGGTTCAGGTATGTAAGGGATATGTTGGGACAAACTGGTCTCTCACATCCTTTGGAAATTCTAAATACGATTACCCTAAATGATGCAATAGAAATCAAGTCGCCATATAAGTCCTAGTCAGTGGAAGGTCTGATTTTTAATTATCAATGTGACAGTCTGTCAAGAGATGAACGAGAGAGACTCTTCTGGGGCTTGACTCTTGCTTACCCGAGGTACGAACAATTCCTTCTAGTAGCTGCGGTCTCTTCATTTCATAGAATGATGATGAAGAGTTGGTGACGTGTAGGAAAAAGACAGTTCTTGGAGGAAAAAGCATGGTAGCATAAAAACCTTGCAGGGTCAGAAAAGTAAAATCTCCAATTGAAGAGGTGTCAAAGGAATGAGGAGAGATGGATTAGAGCAGAAAAAACAGCAGAAAGAAAACTAGAAGATTTTCTCAGACCATGTACCTGTCGAAGAACTCTGACTCCTTTGGGACTGGTGTATGTGTCACAAAATAGCCCCTTTTGTATGATCCAGTTTACCATGTTGGATTGGCCTATTCTATAGGGAAACTTTAGATCATCCATCCTAAATTGGGACAGGAAGCGACTTCATCAGATCTCAGGAAGAGATTCTTGTAAAAAGATTCCAGAAACTTCCTGCTCCCTTTTGCTAGAAAGACCTGCTGCACCAAAAGTAATTGACCAGAAACTAAGGTTATGTAGCTGTTTAACCAGGGTTGAGATGCCCACACTGACAAAAAACAGCAGCTGCCACCTGCCGCTGCCCGCAGAGCACAGGACCTCTCTGCCTCATTAGGTGGAGTGGGATTGCAAGCTGGTATGGTAGTCTTAGTGCTCGGCGTGGAACAACACATTCTGACCAAGTCATTGCTGTTGTGCAGATGTTACACAAATTTGACCCATTTTTAGGTCGAGCATAAGCGTATGACCTCTTGTGTACTTTTAGTATACTTACTTCTGTGGGCTTAAACCATTTAATTTCAGTTTCAGTGTCATTTAAAAATCCTTGCTTGCTGTTGGTCAGTCATGCTTCTTGTCTATCCTTTTTCTCATTGGGAGCAGGGACTATCTACTGTATAATTACGCTTTGTCATGTTTATCAGTTCTTTCGGGGACTTTTTTTCTTGGGTTCCTGCTCCTATGAGTCAATGTGCTTACATTGCTGAGTTCGGGGGCAGTGTACACGAACCCTACTGCTTCGTCCATAGCGCTTAAATTGCACTCCCCCATGCTGTATTCTTGCTTGTCCTGCCACCCAATCACCCTTCTCCCGCTGTCCCTTGTTAACTCCTGTGCCACTATGGCCGCTTGCCCGATACCCCTTTTTTTTCTTTTGCCTCGCCGCTTCGTGCTCATTGCGGTATGTTGTCTCGTCATCTTCCTTGGTTTCGGGCATCTTGCTATTACTTTGAGATTCCTTATTTTTTATTTTATTTTTGCAGTTTTATATAGCGCGGACTTGACACAAAGATATTACCGCACTTTACATGAGCACCGGTTACATTGCTCAAGAACACATTCATTTTTGGTAGCAAGAGGAGATGAAGTGATTTACCCAGAATCACAGGATGTCAAGCCGGCACCAACCGTGTTCCCCAGCTCCAAAGTCGACAGCTCTGGCTCTTACGCCACATCCTCTCCCCGAAGGTTCTTTATCTGGTGAGTGTTAGGGCTGTCTGGCAATAACTTGTTTTTGTTTTATAGAACTTGCTAATACAAGTTCTGCCATTTCTCCTCCGGAGGGCCATCAACCAAGAACATAGGTTAGTTATAGGCAAGAAGATGGTGAAAGGTCATGTCTCCAAAATTGTGGCAAAGGAGTTGTGACTCCAGACCCAAGCACTTCATGGACTCAAGCTTGATAGCAAAAAACATCTAGCCTTTGGATGCAAAGTGGACCACTTCAAATAGAGTTCAGTTAGTAAAGGCAGCCATTTTTCTAATGCTATAGTGCAAAGAAGCTAACACAAGGGTGCCACAGTGAGAGGAGCAGCGTATCATAGGGCAAAAAGTGGAGCAATCCCAGGCATGTAACCACTCCACTAAGTTCCCATGCATCCTTCTTATTTCTGATTGTCGTGGTTACGAAGTACATGGAAAATCAATGTCAAGAAAAAATCTTTCTGACCCTATCAAGTGGCTCTTTTCTCACTCCTTTTTGTACTGGTGTTCCTCTCAGTGCTTCACCACGTCTTCCTGTGTCCATAGGAATATGTGTGTTTATTTATATCAGTACACACCCCAAGGACTACATCTCAAAGTCAATCCTGAACAGTAAAGACAGTATGGGCAGGAGATGTTTTAAACAGGAGAACTGTTTGTTTAAAAAACTGTGGCTACCAGAACCAACCACTGTTTTTACATATCAAACCCAAATGTGTTGTTGTGACTGAAGTATTTTTTGTATAAGACAACAAACAGGCAGAATCCATTCCAGGCTTGCAGGGTAACCACTGTGTAAATAATGTCATTATAACTTATTTTTGTCAATTTATCTTATGTGGGTATCAAGAAACCCTGACATGGTTCTGTACCTACCTTGGATTCCCAAAAAAACATACATTTGAATCCTTCCTTTTCATATCCTGAAAAAATGCCAATGAAACAGACCTGTAGAAGCCTCACTGGACACCACTTGTCTAGGCGAAAAACACTCTTATCGTCCAAAGCCAGCCTTTCTGCCCTACTCTGAATGGTCCAGATGGCAAGGCCAAGACTTCAAATTTTAAGTAGCCACCCCAATAGAGATCATTCTGACTTCAAAACCATCAGCCAGTGCACAAATGTATACACGGAAAAGGGACCATCACGGACCAGGTGATTCAGGTACATGTTTCTGTTCGACAGAGTCCAGTCCTAAGCCAAGGGCTGTCATAAGACTGTTAACTCAAGGCAGTGCTTTAAATCAATACAGAGTACCAGCCCTTCTGTATTTCCATTTAAGACACTGACCCAAGGTCACAATGTAGCATCTCTGGAACCGATCCTGTCGGCCCATCTACTGCTGAAGCTCTGTTTCACCAATCTGCACACATTTGAAGCCTCCTGTTCAGTTAAGCTACCTCTTCTGTTATTCTCTTTGTGTACAGTCAATGCTTTTAAGAGTTAGGCTGGTATTGCAAGTGTAGAGGAGTAATTCCTTTATAAGTTTAACACAGAAATATTTGGCTACCCCCTTTTCTTTGCTCCTAACTTTTTTGACCCCCTCGTTCTCCGGGTTAAATGCCATGAAGGTGCTTCTTTGTGGCTTGTTTGGTGCTATTAAAGTTTAGATAAACACACTACAGCCAGTCTGTTGGAATGAGGCAAAAACACTCCCAAGATGGTGTCCTTGTTGTGTTCTCTCTCCTGCAGCGACAGGCTTGCTGAGGCATCTGGCATACATCCACTAAACTACAAACCAAAACACATGGGTAAGAGACATTGGGGGTCATTCTGACCCTGGCGGTAAAATCCGCCAGGGCCAACGAACGCGGGAGCACCGCCAACAGGCTGGCGGTGCTCCCTTGGGCATTCTGACCGCAGCGGTACAGCCGCGGTCAGAAACGGAAAACCGGCGGTGAACCGCCGGTTTTCCGCTGCCCTGGGGAATCCTCCATGGCGGCGCAGCTTGCTGCGCCGCCATGGGGATTCCGACCCCCATACCGCCATCCTGTTCCTGGCGGTTTTGGCCGCCAGAAACAGGATGGTGGTATGGGGTGTCGTGGGGCCCGTAACAGGGCCCCACCATGATTTTCAGTGTCTGCCATGCAGACACTGAAAATCACGACGGGTGCAACTGCACCCGTCGCACCCCTTCCACTCCGCCGGCTCCATTCAGAGCCGGCATCCTCATGGAAGGGTGTTTCCCGCTGGGCTGGCGGGCAGCCTTCTGGCGGTCGCCCACCAGTCCAGCAGGAAACCCAGAATACCCGCAGCGGTCTTTTGACCACGCAGCGGTATTCTGGTGGTTCCAGCCAGGCCGGCGGCTTCCGCCGGCGGCCAGGGTCAGAATGACCCCCATTGTCATTTACAACGCCAATAACTCTAACTCTCACAAATGCAAGACCTATTCTTCTAACTGAGGTGAATTTATATTTTCAAACTCATTGTTGACCTAGTTGTGCTATTTGTACTGAAGATGAGAGGCACTCTTTAATTTTTTGGCCATTGCACACTGGCCCAAAGCATAAATTGGGTGTTGTCTTTAAGAGCCACTGGTGTCTGAAATTTGAACCTAGCTTTGGAGCTATTGAGGACTTCTTGATAAAGCAAAATTGTGGTGGTTATCTAGTTATCTTTTTAATGCTTGCCTCATCCAGCGCCGGGCTGTTGGACTGTGATATCAACCATTGTTTTAAATTTCTCTCTGTAGTATCTTTATGGGACATGTTGTAACTTGGCATATCTTATGGGGTGTACCGATGATATGCAAATTGTTTATTTGCAGTAAGTTTGGGGCAAAAATAAACTGATTCATGGACAAAGTGATGAAAAATGCTCTTTAAATTTAATTCATTTGTTCAAATAAATATATTTGATTTGCATATCTAAATCTGGTGCAAAGTTTCCCCTGGTTCACCTGATAGAACATGAACTCATTTTTGGGGCCTTGCGCCGATTTGACATTTGTGATAACTGGTGGAAAACTTAGGAGACTGTCAGCTGTCCTTAATGAAAAACTCCACCCCTGAAACTGCATGTTTTAACTGGATTTCCATTTGTGCCCTGCATGGACATTTCTACGGCTATGTTTGGCAAGCACTTTGCTGATCTTTTGCCAGTGTCACTTACTGATTTGGCAGTTCGTATAAAGTATGCTGAAATATTGTTTACTAATAACGAACGTTGCAAGGCATCAAAAACAAATCACATGTGAGCTGATACCTAGCTCATGGACATTTCAGTTAATGAACATACAGGAGTTAGGCTGTTCCTGTGAAAATGAGCAGGCGTGATCAGGATACATTTACACTAGTGCTACATAATTGCATTCACTACATTAATTGTAATTCTAACGTTAATAGTCATAGGGATTAATTGACAGATTGACCCTTTGCTTCATGCAGTGTTACAGTGGCAGTTATGAGAATATTGTGACTTATTCTGAAATAAAAGTCGGAAATTTGCACCGGCACACTTTCTCACGCATTTGGTACCGATGTCTGACTTTTACGGCTTTATGACTTTCCGACATGTGTTAGAATCGCCATTACATCTGCACCTAGAAATTTGACATTCAACTATATTGCTTTTTCATGCCTCCTCTGGAAATGTATTTCTCAGCAGGGAGGCTCTCCTTACCCTACACCCCCATTATACGTACATGACTTCCCTGCCCTCTCACTTCCAGGAAGTGCATTTACTCCTGTCCTTGACAGCAGCTGTTGTGAAAATCTTTATTGGATTATTAAAATAATCGTAAAAGAATGATACAGAAAAGGAAGTGCAAATAGTATTCAAACAACAGTTATAAAGGATAACATGGTGGGTATACATACTTGCAGAAAAAGGAGGTAGGTTACTATTTCAAAAATAAATAACACATCTAAAAATGCATGGCATTGGGTTGAATTTATTTTCAAAAAGTCATTGTATTAAAACACAGTATATACTAAGAAGTCATTAGTTTATGCCAATACAGGGCACTGTTTAAAAGTGCCCCGAAGGCGAAACAAAAAGCCAACTCGAATAGCATTTGAAGATTAAAAAAAAAGCTGGTCTATATTGACTGAAACAAAGAGTTCTACGAATTGGTAACAAGTGCCTGCGCCGAAAGGGTTCATAGTAACTATAGAATAAGACAAAATGCTCTAATGTCCGAAGGAAATACCATCACCAGGGCAGATCTGAATCAAAACGTGTGTCAAATTGGCCAGCTGGGAAACAAAGAGGGGTTCTAATTGAGCCTAATCGAAACTTATTTAAAAGAGATCTTTCCCACAGGGTTCTCACGGGGAAAGATAAGGCTTAGGCCCATCATTATTTTTTTTTACTTAAGATCTGTTTATTGACATTCTTATAACATTAAAACACATTTGCAGTTGAAAAAGCAGGAGCATCAATATGCATTTGCATAGCAGTGGCAAAAAATACAGAACAAATTGCCTTAAACTGATTGAAACTGTCCCCAAACACAGGGAAGGAGCCAGCCTGCAGTTTGCCAATTTGCTCCTGATTACAAGACCAGCAGACCCTGGGGAAGGGAGCTAGTGCTTTGCCCCTGTGTTGGTGCATGCCTATGCAACAAATTTTTATGACCTAGTAATTTCTCAAACGTGGTTTGTCCAAGTCTGTAATCTCTCTCGCATCTGAAACGTGCTTAATTAAACAGTTCTTTAACTTTCCCATGCTCACCCTTGATCACCATATGAGGAAGATAATACAAATCTGGTCTACCCAGTGATTCTGCAGTTCTTTTAACATAGTCGAGCCATAGGATTGTGGGGCCATGTTCACATTTTAAACAATCTTGGATCAAATCACGATTGAAAGTATTATGCTGGTTGCTCCAAACCCCAGCATAAAACGAGCAGAGCAAGTTTGATAAAGTCTTCAGTGAAGTCTAAATGCAGTTCTTTATGCACAAAAAAAAGAACTCTCAGGGCCTAGGCCTAGCAACCTCCGACAGAAGCGGTTCCCCTCCTGCTTAGTTTTGAGCAATCTCGATTTCCCCATATGGCACCCCAATAGGTCAAGACAGGGAGGTACTTAATTTTATACACTTCTAACAGGGGTAGAATAGGTTTACTGCCAACAGTAGTGGCAAACCTAAACAATGCCCCACACGATTCATTGAAGCGCAAGCAACGGCTTGAAAGACAGGGTAACTTGCTGTTTCCTTAGTCAAAGGTAACACCCAAATAATGGAACTCACAAACGCTTCTAATGGTATTCCCATTAATTGGTCTAATTTTAGAAGTCTGCCCCCCACATACGATATAGTGCACCTTAGCAATATTAGTATCTAAGTCTAAATCATCCATGAACTTGACAAAAGTGTGAATGGGACCCCTAAGACCGTTGGGGATGTGGAAGAGCAAGACTGCATCGTCTGCATAAAGAAGGGCAGGGAAAGATGTAGATTTCACCTAATGCATATCTTTCCCATTACCAATCAGATATGGATTCAAACCGTTGATATATAATAAAAATAAGATGGAGGACCAAAACACAGCCTTGTTGAACACACCACGACAAACCAAAAAAAGACCTGTGAATTCTCTCCCAGTGCCACATCTGATGGAGGCAACAACCCCGTGTGTAAGGCCCGTAAGAAATTAAGCAAGTGTGAAGGCATTCCAGTGCTAGTAAAAATATCCCACAACTTAGATCAGTTCACCTGGTAAAACATGATACTTAGATCCATATATGCTATGCAAATTGCCCCTTTCTTTGCTGTTACATATTTCTCTATAATAAGGTTAAGATTCAAACACTTTTCGAAGGTCCCCAGACCTTCCCTAAATCCGTATTGCACTGGACAAAGGATATCATTGTGTTGACCACAATCCTCAATTTGTTGCAGGATAATGCGCTCCACAATCTTAACTACGCACTCTAGCAACTATATTGGTCTGTAGCACCGGTGGTACTGTCTGTTCCTTCTCTTACATACTGGCACAATATTTGTGGTTTTCCACGAATTGGGAATTTTGACAGTTGCTGCAGCATTTAAAATATTGATAATCAAAGGAGACCATAACTGAATGTTGGACTTATAAAAGTCCATGGGCACCCCATCAGGCCTGGGGCCTTATTAGAAGGACTGGCTAAAATGGCAGTAGATACCGCCTCAGTCTAAAAAAAGGTCCTCAAGGGAAACTGTGGGGTTTCCTCTACACAGTCTGCCATAACACAGTGTCCTTATGAATAAATATGCCTAAAATGAGCCACCCATTTATTCGGGTCGGTGTTAAAACCTAGACCTCCGGACAGGGGTGAGTGTGCCTGTTTACTATTAACAATCTGGGTGCCTGTTTAGCATCAACAATCCCCCAAACTCTCCTAGTTTTTCTGACTTTACATGTGGAAACTAAACACTGCCATGGCTCCTCCTTTATTGCTAGTTTCCTGTTCTTAATAGCCTCTTTGTATGCTAGCCTTGCTGCAATAATATTTAGCTGGTTCCTTGGGCACACATCGAGGACTTCACAGAGCCATCAGTTGGCAATCCTACACCCTTTGTCAAACCAGCCTCATTTTCACACCCCTCTATGTCCAGATAGATCTAATATGATTGTTCTGGTTGATTGGTTTGAAGTCTGAAAGGCATCTAAAATGTCAGTGGGAAGGGAGTTAAAAGTTAAAAGGCAGTCAACTAATATACCCAAGTTGGATGCAATTAGAGAGTTCATCAGGGTAGGCATATGGATTGCTCACCATTTTATTTTAAGGCCCTTGTCATTCTGAGTCAGACCTGGGGAAACAGGGTAACGAAAACGGAGGTATCTTAAGAACAAGCTTGATGTGGGTGTGATCACATAACAGTTTTCAATCACAACCCTCTCCCCCCTAAACATGCATATTGTTCCATGTTCCTAGATATAAACACATAGTCAATGGTTGATCCTTGGCCCCAACCAATAGATGTTATGAGCTGATTATAACAATCTCCCACCATTTCCATCACACTCGAAAGGGCTGAATTACATGGCTTTATACAGCCTCCTCCCTCTGTGATCAGATGATTTGGTACACATTGGCAAGTCGCTCAACAAAAAAGGGTCAGACACTGTGGAGTTCGAACCAAGTTTGGCATCAAAGTCTACTCCAAATATCGCATTAAAACAGTTACAGAGACTAAGGGCCAGATGTAGGTAGATTCCAATTTGCGACTTGCAAATTGTGAGTCAGAGCGACTTGCAATTTGCGGGCCGCAATTTGGAATGTAGGATGGTGTCCCTGACACCATCTGCGACTCGCAAGGGGGTCGCAAAGGCCCACCTTGTTAATATTCAGGAGGTGGGTCGCAATTTGCGACCCCCTTGCGAGTGGCGGCATTCACAGGGATGGTGGCCTTCCGCGGACAGCGGACCACCATGTCTGTGACTGCTTTTTAATAAAGCAGTTTTTTTTTTTGTAATGCAGCCCGTTTTCCTTAAAGGAAAATGAGATGCATTACAGAAACGAAAAATGAAACATGTTTGTTTCATCTTTTCAGAGCAGGCAGTAGTCCATAGGACCACTGCCTGCTCTGAAAAAATGTTTGCAGTTCCATTCACAAAGGGGAAGGGGTCCCCTGGGGACCCCTTCCCTTTTGCGAATGGGTTACCACCCATTTCAAATGGGTGCAAACTGCGATTGGTTTGCGACCGCGTTCGCGGTCACAAAGCAATCTGGCATTGCACTGCGACTCGCAATTAGGAAGGGGACTCTCCTTCATAATTGCAACTCGCAACCCCGTTTTGCGATTCGGTAATCAGGTTACCGAATCGCAAAACGGGTTTTGTGCATTACAAAGTGCAGTTTGCACGTCGCAAACAGCGAAATTCACATGCAAACTGTTTCCTATATCTGGCCCCTAATGACCTAAACTTCACACTGTCTAAAAATGGCTCACATTTAGGCAACATTTGCGTGACAGCAATGTCTTGGTCAGAGTGTGTTGTACCGTGCCGAGCAGTAAGACTACCATGCCAGCTTGCAATCCCACTCCGCCTAATGAGGCAGACAGGTATTGTTCTCTGCGGGTAGCGGCAGGTGGCAGCTGCTGTTTCTTGGCAGCGTGTGCATCTCACCCCTGGTTAAACAGCTGCATTGCCTTAGTTTCTGGTCAAGCACTTTGGGTGCAGCAGCTCCTGCTAGCAAAGGGGAGCAGGTAGTTTCTGAAATCTTTTTTACAAGAATCATTTCCTGAGATCTGATGAAGTCACTTCCTGCCCCAATTTAAGATGGATGATCTCAAGTTTCCCTATTGAATGTGACAGAGCTTGAAATAATGTCCCTATTTGGTAGCCTCAATCATAGACAGTTACAGAAATTAATAAGAAAAAAGTTGAACTTGGACAAGGAGTCACGTGGAGCTCCCGTCATGCTCCGTGACTGAAACTGAGGCTTTCGGGAGGAAGCAAGATGGCAGGGCTGTGTGCGTTCGAGGACGTGCGTATTCCGAGACTTGCTTGGTGCTAGATCCAGCCCGAATTCTCTAGGAATGCTCCAAGTATCCATGCCTTTTCAGATTTTGGCCCGCAGGGCTGTGCCGTGACAGATGGTCGAGCAAACGGCATGACACACCCCTGCCAAAAGGTGTGAGCCTCGGGCTGCTGTTTTTCTTGCATCACGACTTAACCGGACATGTTATGAGGCACTCTGTGAGTTTTCTCGCTCCACTAAACCCGCAAATCACGGAGATTCAAGATAAGTGGAAAAAAAAGACGCTGTGATTGTGGGGCTGGAAGGCTCTTCTATTGACTTGTGGCTGTGTGGACCAAGCTTCCCTCTATGTCCTAGCATGGTGAGGGGGTGGATATAAACTGCTGAATTATTCTTCTAAATGGACAATGGGCTGGTGCCTGCTGGGGTTGAAGTAGCCTGTTGAAGCAGCATTAGGATCGAAGAGTTTAGAGGTGTGGCAGAAGCGGTCTGCAGTAGTGCAAATGTGGCTTGCTACTCTCTAGCCCCCTTTTGGTGTCTCCCTTGATATTTTTACCCATTATGAGTTTTCTTGGACCCTGCAATGAAGTGCATGACACGTGGCGTAGTCTCCAAACCACGCACAGTTGATAAAACCCCTAAAAATTCTAAGTCTTTGACTGCAGCCATGAGAAGTCAAAGGCATGGCTCCAAAAAACATGATTCTCAAGAGACTCTGAGGGGCTCCAAGGTCAGTGTCCTCCCTCTCTTTGAAACTGTCTTTTGACGGCTCCCTTGAGCTACGGCTGACAAGCCTTGGGAGGCACCTGTGCGCCATGAGCGGTACTTAAACCTGAGAAGACATATGGCGGCATTCCAAGCAAGCCCTAAGTCCACGCTGCTCCCTGCTGAAGACGGACTAAACCCAGAAACATGTGTACAGGGATATACAGCACTTGCTGCACCTACGGAGGTGAAAGACTCTTTTTACTTTTTGAATGGACTACAAATCAACTGCATTTACCACAATGCTTTGGGGTTATACTTTGTTGCTGGAGTGTAGGCAGTGTGCTCCCTCTCTTTGAAGCTTTCTTTTGACGGCTCCCTTGAGCCACGGCTGACGAGCCTTGGGAGGCACCTGTGTGCCATGAGTGGTACTTTAACCTGAGAAGACATTTGGCGGCATTCCAAGCAAGCCCCTAGTCCACGCTGCTCCCTGCTGATGACGGGCTAAATCCAGAAACACACGTACAGGGATATACAGCACTTGCTGCACCTACGGAGGTGAAAGACTCTTTTTACATTTTGAACGGACTACCAATCGACTGCATTTACCATGAAGCTTTGGGGTTATACTTTGTTGCTGGAGTGCAGGCAGTGTCCTCCCTCTCTTTGAAACTGTCTTTTGACGGCTCCCTTGAGCCACGGCTGACGAGCCTTGGCAGGCACCTGTGTGCCATGAGCGGTACTTAAACCTGAGAAGACATATGGCGGCATTCCAAGCAAGCCCTAAGTCCACGCTGCTCCCTGCTGAAGACGGACTAAACCCAGAAACATGTGTACAGGGATATACAGCACTTGCTGCACCTACGGAGGTGAAAGACTCTTTTTACTTTTTGAATGGACTACAAATCAACTGCATTTACCACAATGCTTTGGGGTTATACTTTGTTGCTGGAGTGTAGGCAGTGTGCTCCCCCTCTTTGAAACTTTCTTTTGACGGCTCCCTTGAGCCACGGCTGACGAGCCTTGGGAGGCACCTGTGTGCCATGAGTGGTACTTTAACCTGAGAAGACATTTGGCGGCATTCCAAGCAAGCCCCTAGTCCACGCTGCTCCCTGCTGAAGACGGACTAAACCCAGAAACATGTGTACAGGGATATACAGCACTTGCTGCACCTACGGAGGTGAAAGACTCTTTTTACTTTTTGAATGGACTATGAATCAACTGCATTTACCATGATGCTTTGTATACTTTGCTGCTGGAGTGCTGGCAGTGTGCTCCCTCTCTTTGAAACTTTCTTTTGACGGCTCCCTTGAGCCACTGCTGACGAGCCTTGGGAGGCACCTGTGTGTCATGAGTGGTACTTAAACCTGAGAAGACATTTGGCGGCATTCCAAGCAAACCCCTAGTCCACGCTGCTCCCTGCTGATGACGGGCTAAATCCAGAAACACGCGTACAGGGATATACAGCACTTGCTGCACCTAGGGAGGTGAAAGACTCTTTTTACTTTTTGAACGGACTACGAATCGACTGCATTTACCATGAAGCTTTGGGGTTATACTTTGTTGCTGGAGTGCAGGCAGTGTCCTCCCTCTCTTTGAAACTGTCTTTTGATGGCTCCCTTGAGCCACGGCTGACGAGCCTTGGGAGGCACATGTGTGCTATGAGTGGTACTTAAAGCTGAGAAGACATTTGGCGGCATTCTAAGCAAGCCCCTAGTCCACGCTGCTCCCACCTGATGACGGGCTAAACCCAGAAACACGTGTACAGGGATATACAGCACAAATGGACTATGAATCGACTGCATTTACCATGATGCTTTGGGGTTATACTTTGTTGCTGAAGTGCAGGCAGTGTGCTCCCTCTCTTTGAAACTGTCTTTTAACTATTCCTCCAGCTCTTTCTGGATCTAGCCCAACAAATGGTCAAGGAATAGTGATGCTGCAGCCATCTCAGATCGTCGAGCCTCTTTCTTTACCTTCCATCTCTGCTAAGGGTAGCTCGATCAACAATACTCAGCCAAGTCTTCCAGGTTCAAATGCGGTCAGTACCTCACATCTTGCTCAACCTTTGTAGGAAGTTGGCTCTGTATTTACTATCTCAAAGTGAGAGATAGTGTTCACAGAGTCCAAGGGTTCTCCTTAGAGGTTGATAGTGGCAAAATTAGATAATACTAATACTCTATTTTGTGGCAGTGTGGTCGAGCAGTAGGCTTATCAGAGGGTAGTGTTAAGATTCTGTTGTACACACACAGGCAATAAATGAGAACACACACTCAAAGACTTAACTCCAGGCCAATAGCTTTTTATATAGAAAAATATTCTTCTCTTAATTTATTTTAGAACCACAAGATTCAGAGTGCAAGTAAATACATAAATTGTAAGGTACTCGGCATAGGTAAGTAGGGAAATATGAATTAAAACAGTAAGGTACGCAGTTTTGGCAAAAATAGCAATAAGCTATTTTAACAGAGGACACTGCAAAAATCAACAGTTCCTGGGGGAGGTAAGTACAAGTTAGTTTAGCAGGTAAGTAAAGTACTTAAAGGTTCAGTCTCCTGGGCATAGGCAGCCCACCATTGGGGGTTCAAGTCAACCCCAAACACCCAGCACCAGCAACACAGGGCAGGTCAGGTGCAGAGGTCAAAGTAGGGCCCAAATAACATAGGCGCCTATGGAGACTAGGGGTGCTCCGGTTCCAGTCTGCTAACATGTAAGTACCTGTGTCCTCGGGAAGCAGCCAAGGGGGGGTTTGTAGAGCACTGGGGGTTCACAAACAGGCACACAAAATACACCCTCAGCGGCACAGGGGCGGCTAGGTGCAGTGTGCAAAGTAGGTGTTGGGTTTAGTATTGAAATTAATGGAGGGACCCAGGGGTCACTCTGGCGATGCAGGCAGGGCACGGGAGGCTTCTCAGGCCAGCCACCGACTAAACAATGATGAGGGCTGCCTGCTGGTCACTCCTGCACCTGTAGTTGGTTTCTCTTGGGCCTGGGGGCTGCGGGTGCAGTCCTTCTTTCAGGCATCGGGTTCTTTGTTACCGGGCAGTCACGGTCAGGGGGAGCCTCTGGATTCTCTCTGCAGGCGTCGCTGTGGGGGTGCAGGGAGGTCATCTCAGGGTGTCCATGTCCAGGGAGTCGCATGGAGTTCCTCGCTGCAGTGTTTGTTTTCCTGGGCACGAGCCGGGGGTGTTGGGTACAGAGAGTTGGGGACTCACGTTTCCGGAGTGAGGCTGGAGTCCCTTTGAAGTTGGTTTCTTCTTGATTGTTTAGACAGAGCTGCTGTCCTTGGGAGTTTCTTGATCCTTTGGGTTGCAGGACCGTCCTCTGGGTCGGCAGAGGTCACTGGTCCCGCTGGATACATCGCTGTTGCAGGTTCTTTGAGTCTGGAGACAGGCCGGTAGGGCTGGGGCCAAGTCAGTTGTTGTCTCCGTCGTCTCTGCAGGGCTTTCAGGTCAGCAGTCCTTCTTCTCGTTTCAGGTCATCAGGAATCTGTTATCCTGGGTTCAGGGTCTCCCCTAAATACTCAATATAGGGGTATGTTTAGGGCTGGAGGCCAGTAGCCAATGGCTACTGTCCTTGAGGGTGGCTACACCCCCCTCCTTGTATCTCCTCCCTGTGGTGAGGGGGCACATCCCTAATCCTATTGGGGGAAATCCTCCATAGCAAGATGGAGGATTTTCTAAGGCAGGGGTCACCTCAGCTCAGGACACCTTAGAGGTATTTCTCATTATCTCCTCCGGACTTGCCACAAAAAGTGGGGGCTGTGTCCGGGGGGTGGGCATCTTCAGTAGCTGGAGTGCCCTGGGGCACTGTAACACCAGGCTTGAGCCTTTGACGTGCACCACCAGGTGTTACAGTTCATGCAGGGGGAGGTGTGAAGCACCTCCACTTAGTACAGGCTTTGTTCCTGGTCACAGAGTACACAAAGGCACTCACCCCATGTGGCCAGAAACCCACCTGGATGTGGCAGGCTGGCTGAAACTGGTCAGCCTAGCACTAGTAGTCGATCTCTAAGATGCCCTCTGTGTGTATTTCTCAATAAATCCCACACTGGCATCAGTGTGGATTTATTGTGCTGAGAAGTTTGATACCAAGCTCCCAAGTATTCAGTGTAGCCATTATGGAACTCTTTATGGCTACCCTGAACTTACAATGTCTATGAATTGGCTTAGACACTGTAGGGGCATAGTGCTCATGCAGCTATGCCCTCACCTGTGGTATAGTACACCCTGCCTTAGGGCTGTAAGGCCTGCTAGAGGGGTGACTTACCTATGCCACAGGCAGTGGGTTGTGGCATGGCACTCTGAGGGGAGTGCCATGTCAACTTAGTCTTTATCTCCCCATCAGCACACACAAGCTGGGAGGCAGTGTGCATGTGCTGAGTGAGGGGTCCCCAGGGTGGCATAGTACATGCTGCAGCCCTTATAGACCTTTCCTGGCCACAGGGCCCTTGGTACCAGTGGTGTCATTTACAAGGGGGCTTATCTGTGTGCCAGAGCTGTGCCAGTTGTGGAAACAAAGGTACAGTTTAGGGAAAGAACACTGGTGCTGGGGCCTGGTTAGCAGGGTCACAGCACACTTTCAATCATAACTAGCATCAACAAAAGGCAAAGTTAGGTGGTAACCATGCCAACAGTGGTATTTTTCTACAAAACCCCTTCCTCCAACGAAAGAGCATGTGATTAACCCTTCCCGAGAGAGACTTCATTTTCTAAGTGGAAGAACCTGGAAAGGCCATCTGCATTGGCATGGGCAGTCCCAGGTCTGTGTTCCACTACAAAGTCCATTCCCTCTAGGAATATGGACCACCTCAAGAGTTTAAGGCTCTCTCCTTTCATGTGCATAAGCCATCTGAGAGGTCTGTGGTCAGTATGAACTATGAATTGAGTACCAAACAGGTATGGTCTCAACTTCTTCAGTGACCAAACCACAGCAAAGGCCTCCCTCTCAATGGCACTCCATCGCTGCTCCCTGGGGAGTAATCTTCCTACTAATAAAAGCAACAGACTGGTCAAGGTCTTCATCATTGGTTTGGGATAGGACTACTCCTATACCATGTTCAGAGGCATCATTCTGCACAATGAATTGCTTAGAATAATCTGGAGCTTTCAAAACAGGTGCCGAGCACATAGCTACTTTCAGGGTGTCAAAGGCCTTTTGACAGTCCAAGGTCCAGTTATCCTTTCTGGGCATTTTCTTGGAGGTAAGTTCTGTGAGGGGAGTCACTATGGATCCATATCCCTTCACAACCTTCCTATATGGAACAGTACAAGGATAAGCCCTCCTATCCCCTGTTTTCTGCTGGTAGCGTAAATGTCAAGGGGGCAGTAAAAGAGAAAGAGAAGGAAAGAGCATCAAATATGACTTAACAAAACTCACATGACAGACAAATGTCCCCCCTTGCTGATTGACTCAGTATCAGGAGGCTCGTGCTGTACTCTGTCTGACCCGAAATCTATTGGTGAAAATACCTCCATCCAGGCTCTTCATCTCCCTCCACTCATTCCCGATCCGATAAAAGCCTTGGGGAATGTAACTGTTGTATCATCAATGGAGGTTATGCTTGGGCAGATTCTGGAGGAGCTACGTGAAATAAAAATATCTCAGGAGGAGGCACGTAAGGACACCAACGAGTAGTTGAGTCAGTTAAATGCCAATATAATCCATCTTTCCACACGGGTCTCTCAAGCAGAACAGAGGGTTTCAGACTTGGAAAATGCGAAAGATCGACAAGAGTCAGCAACATCACCGATTCAGTTCAAACTTAATGAGGTGGAAAACAGATCTCAGCATTCAAATTTGAGTTTTATAGGGGTTTCGGAAGGGGTAGAAGCCTCATTGTCAGTGAATAAAGTGATCCCTGACCTCATCTACAAATGTACCCTTCCTGACAATGCTGTGGTAAAGGACGATCTCTCCATCATGCAGTCACATAGGGTCCCCCAATGCGTGCTGCAAATTATAAGTCTCCACACACCATACTGGTTAACTTTGGTGTCTACAGGATCAAGGGTCAAATTCTATCCCAAGCTATAAGAGCGAAAAACTTTAATTCTCGTGATAATTTCAGTTTTTGTGTCTTTTCTGATATGTCTATTGCTGCCGCATGACAGCGCTGAGAATTTGTCAGACTCACTGCGGGCATTGTGCAATTGGCCAAACTTAAAATGTTTCATAAGGGACAGGATCATGTTTTTAAGGGCGTGCAGCAGGCAAATGATTTCTTGGAATCGCTAAGAAAGTAATGGTAGTAGTAGTGTGTGGAGATAATGTTTTTTCTTTTTCTTTAATCTGTATCTGCTGTCTTCCAGAGGCTTAGGTTCCAGGAGTGCAATGTCAATGCACTCGATTTTGAGGTTTGGGGGGAGGAACATAGGGGAGGGGAGGGTACCACAGGGTGGTGGGGTCAGGGTCATGACAGGTTGGGCCCTTTTGGTGAGGGGGGAGCCATCCCCCTTCTGGTGGGGGCGCTTTCACTAGGGTGGGGGAAAAGAGCAGGTGAAAAAAAGAAGCACAGAGAATTCGGTTGGCTTAGGGTATTAATTTTGTCTCGAGATGATACAACCCGGTAGAAGGGGATCAGGGAGTAAGCTAAAGGTTATCTCATGTAATATAAATGGGGCCAATAATCTGGTAATGTTTTCTGTGACACTTAGTTGGCTAAGGGCATCGCAATCTGAGATTTTTCTTTTGCCGGAGACACATTTTAAGTGTCAAGGAAACCAGCCTAAACTTCCCAAATGTATTGCACGTTTGTATTATCCATCCACTGAGGCCACAGTTTGAGGGGCGGCCATACTAGTGACGCATTAATTTCCCGGGGTGGTATATCAGATACATAGAGACCCTCAGGCACGATGGTTAGTAATTAGCACACTTATCTCGAACCACCATATACATTTAGTGAGCTTTTACGCTCTGATCGAATATGATCCTAGCCCTCTTCAGGGTCTTTATAGTGTTCTGATTACATTTCCCGGCCTTTTCACTATTGGTGGGGATTTCAGTGCTATTCCGGACTCTCAGATGGACACTTCACGCAAGAATAAAACTCAGAGTAGACCTAGAGTTTTGCGTTTGCTGGGTAAAATCATCTCTGATTTAGCGTTAATTGATGCATGGAGGGCCGATCACCCTCAGGACTACAAATTCAGCTGTTTCTCTAAAAAAAATAATACAGCCTCTAGAATTGACTTTATATCAACCTCATTTTTTTGGGACGAGGTGCGGCACTTCTATTCTTGCCAATCCCTTCTCTGATCATTCAGCTCCCCAGGTTAATGGAAGCTTGCCTGGCGAGATGAGTATCCGTCCACGCTGGACTTTTGACAGATCTCTTCTAGCAGATGAAGAGTGGGTTGGGACTCTTAAAGTATCGGCTACTGACTTTTTAAAGCTCAACAAAGGCTCAGCTTTCTTATTTTTTATCTGGGAAGCTCTTAAAGTTCACATAAGAGAGGAAACAATATCTGATGAATCTTATATGGCCAAATTAGCCAAGTAGAAGGTAATAGAGCTTCAATAGGATCTTAATCAATCACAAAGAGCCTATCAGGCTTCCCTTGATCCAGGGGTGTTTTTTAGATTAAAAGAGGCACAGGCTAAACTGAGGGACTATTATATCTTGCAAGATAGTTAATCAACACACAAGCTCCCAGCAATTCTATGAAGAGAACGAACATGTGGGTAACTTTTTGGCCTGGTCTGTGAAAAAAAAGGACACTATCAAGACCATAATTGATGAGGAAGAGGGTATACACGCCAACCATTCTGAAGATGCTGAAAGTTTTTTTTATCCCATTATTCAAAAATAAATGCCTTCTCTCTTCCAACCAACGTCCAGTTGATAAATCAATATCTTGACATGCTCAACCTACCAGTGCTAGACGAAGCATCTCGGGTTAAACTATTAACACCTATCCCCCTTCTTGAAGTTAAAGAAGCGATTATGGTCTCATCAAGTGGGAAGGCCTGTGGAGAAGATGACCTCCCGGCCAAAGACTGTAAAGCTCATCTAGACCAGCTAGTCGAGTTTTTGACTAGTCTTTTCAACCATATACTCCAGGGGCAGGGATTCCAGCCTCCTTTACAAGGGGCACTGTCGTCAGCTTTTTAAAAAAAGATAGGCCTTCTGAGAAACCAGATTCTTATTGTCAGATTAGTCTACCTAATTTTGATTAAAAACTTCTAGCAAGGATTCTGGCACAAAGAATGGCCTCTGTGGCACAAGGATTAGCTTATAAAGATCACTGTGGCTTTCTGCTGAATAAGCTTTTAGTGACCAATACTATTTTCTTTATCCAGGCCATTGATTATTAAGCGTTTGATATGGTTCAAAGGGAGGTGCTGTTTAGAATCCTAGATAGGTTCAACTTCCCCAGTCAGTTTATCCAGGTACTTTGAAATTTCTATTTTAAGGCCCAAGCAAAACTCTTAGTCAATGCACGTATAACAGGGACTTTACAAGTTCATCGAGGGGCGCGTCAGGGATGCCCCCTCTCTCCAGTGCTGTTTGCACTTTTTATTGAACCTTTAGCTGTGGCTCTGCACCAAGATACTTCTATTTTTCCTCCTGTTCTGCATGCACCCAAATTGAAACTGTTTGCTGACGATATGATTCTCTATTTTTCAGCGGAGCCCTCAAATATTGATAGGGCTCTCATGAAAATAAAGATCTTTTCAGTTTTAGGGGGATATAGGATCCATCACTCTGAAGCTTTGCTATTTAATGACACTGATGATACTCTTCCTCTCGAGATGCGGGCCCAGTTCCATCGCTCTCGCCCCATTAGGTATTTAGGTATATATGTATCTCACAACTTCTCTGATTTTTTTTGTTGCATTACCTATCTACCTTTAAGAAAGCGCAAGGTCTTCTGCAGAAATGGCAAGCTTCTTTTCTCAATTATTGGTCGCATGGCATTGGTCAAAATGATTCTTCCTCTTTTTTTATTTGTTTTTTTTCTAGTGTGATTATCATAATCCCCCCAAAATTATTTAAAGATCTTGATACAATGCTTTGTCATTTTATGTGGGCTAATGGAAAACTTCGGGCTCAGCTCGAAACTCTATCTTCATCGGTCGAGGGTGGAGGGCTATCCCTACTGCATTTTGGGAAGTACTATGAGGCTGCTCTTATGGATTGGGGTACCAGAGCAGCTTTATCTCCCAACTTCAACTATAATTTCAAGACAGTGCTAGCAGAGTACAATATGCAGCTTGCACCTTTCCTCAAGATTCCACTGCAGCCTAGATATAAAGTTCCCACTATAATCTGTGCTAGGATTTCACAGTTTCTAAATAAATACCAGGTCCCCACTTTCCACCCAGAAGTAATGCTTTCTGATGCTGATCCCATCTCACATTAGACAATGGGAAAGGCTGGGTTTTACTAGGTTCTCTGATTTTATAGTAGGCAACCAAATCAAGACCTGGGCACAATGTCATGGGAACGGAGTACTCATTCCGGATATCCTTAGATTTTCATATCTTCAGATCCTATATTTTTTGCTCCCAATCATTCCAATTGTTGATCTACTCCTGATCTCTCAGGATTTTTATGGAAATGAGAAGGGAATAGGCAATTAGTATTGAAATTGAGCTCTCAGGCAGCATCTCGAATAGTCCCTCATTTTTTAACAAGGATCGAAAATACTACAGGCTGCAAGATAGACCCACAATTGTGGAGGAATTACAATAGTCTATCACATAAGGCAATAAGGGGGGCTAATTTCAAGAGAATGGCATTTTATTCAAAATAGATGCTCTATTACACTCCTGCGTGAATTAAAAAAGCAGTTCTGGCCACTTCAGGCCTATGTCCATGATGTATAAACTTTCAAGGTGGCTGGCTCCATGTATGCTTTACTTGTCCCAAGCTTGCAGACTACTGGGATAGAATATTCCAGTGGATTTGTTTGGAGGTACGGGTTGTACTTATCCCTGACTCTGTGGGAGCTTTGCTTGACATCTCCAGCCACCCTGAGCTAACAATTCGGGCAAAGCAGATTTTATTTATATCTTTGCTGATCACCAAATCACTCATTTTGCAAGCTTGAAAGTTGTCTCTTTCACCAACTTATGTGGCTTGGGAATCATTTCAAGGAACAACTTTATGCTCAACGTATGGGTGCGGTACGTAAGTTTAAGGGTATATGGGGACCAACTCCCGACTCACTCACATAATAACATTGTACCATAGGACTTAAGAGTGGCTGCTCTCTGGTGTTTTTTTTTTTAGACTCGATAATCTAATAGGCGACTGTTGTTTATTCATTTGAGTAACTTCCTTGTCCGGCTCCATCTCCAAAGTAATCATGAAGCACGAAATAGATACCACCAAAATAAGATTTCAGTCCTGTTAATCCATCTTAAATGTATTCACTACTTTTTTGTATACCTAGGCTTTGTTATAGTTTGTAGTCTGCTATACTGCGCAAAATGGGCTCCCTGCATTGTATGATTTCAGCTTTTTAGAGATGTATATCTGTTTCACTTATACGACATTGTCAAGTCTTTTTCAATGCTCTGCCTTGCCTTATTAAGGTTATATCTGCTCAATACATTTAAAAAAAAACTTTTTTTAAATACATTTTAAAAAAAAGAGGGGAATTGAAACGATCCTTAAGAGCTTAGAAATATGAATCATAACAGCCAGACTACCCTGTGCTCTCTGTCATAATGAAGCAACAGCTCATTATGACAGAGAGCATGGTGAAACTCTCAAAACCGTACCAGGTGATGTCCTTGAGGGCCCCAGTTTCTTATGACATGACTATATCGACTATATTGAACTGAGTGATGAAATCAAGCCACTTGGGATCCAACTGTTTGGCCCTAATACCACCGATGTTCGAACATACAAGCCTTAAACTCGAACCCTGTTCTAGCACCTCTGGAGCACCAACTGGCCATGGATATCTTAGCAAAGTCAGAGGTCACAGATATGTATTCTGGGCGTCAGTCATTATAATCTAGATCCAACAAGGGCAGAAATCTATTAGCGCTAGGAACAGATGGTCTCACAAACTCACGGGCTATTGGTGGGGGGTGTTTGACAAACTCTCCTCATCCTGGGTTGCAGATGTTTATAAAAGAAACCTGAAGGGAGGATATTGAAGTCCTCATTCAAGCTGCCTATTGTTACTAGAAATCAAACGACGGGCTGAATTTGGATATTTACAGTTAATCACAACACAATCCCACCTGAGATGCTTTGAAGTAGGGCCTATGCATTCAACCCTCCTCACAGCAGGATGTCATTATATTTGTTAATTTTAGAGTTTGAATTACCGGTTAACCAATGACACACCTTGTTCTTCATCTGGGGTGTAGACTCCTCAATAGACGGGGTCAGTGATGATACACCCGTCATAATACCAACATATGGGCAACATTCGGGGGGGGGGGAGATTTAGACATGGCTGGTTGTTATCAGGCTTGGCATGTGTACCCTGGCCAGAGGAGACATAAGATCGCTTCGACAGCCCTGTGGGTTCTCATCTCCCCCTCGTGCCCCCCCCATATTCAGAGGCACCAAAATACCTCTAACTTGCAAGCTAGGCATATGGGCATCTGTGAGAACAGCATCAGCTTGCGATAGATGTGCCGCCAAAACTACGGGTGGGAATAATACTCAAAACCCCTACTGAGCTAGGAGGAACTGGTTGGGGCATTAACATGCAGCTTGAATAATTCCAAAACAGCATTTTCTAGGCTTGGCAATCTATTCACCCGTAGAGTAACACAAACAGCAACCATTGATTTAAACTTGTCCAAAATATGTCCCAGTCAAAATTTAAGACATCATTGGAAGAGACGTTTGAAGCAAACCAGGCTGGTGACTGCAAGCCATAGGGTTTTTTCCTTGATTCTTACATACATGAGTTCTGGCATTACCGACTCACTTGTGTTGGCTTTTCCTTTTTGCAAAACGGCCCACGGTCTCTAGCATTAGAGATAACAGAGTCACTGTGTATTTCTGTCAAGGGAAAATTTGCTTGCAACTCAGATTCATTGGATAGTGGACTGTGCAGGACAAAAGAATCACTAGACCCAGGGCATGGTAGGTGGCCTAGCGGAGAGCATTTAATGCTCTCTCCTATTTCTAGTGTTTCTCCTCGAGGTCTGTCTTTTTAGAGATCACCCCAACAGCACAAGCTAAAAAAGAGTCCACCGTGCTACCACAGGATATTTTGACATTAGTATTTTCCTTGACCACGGGTAGTTTATGTTTGCTCACATTCCTCCTGGGTTGGACCCCAACTTCTTTTAAAGTTAACATTCAAAGAAATGGAATGAGCACCCATTGACAGAAAATAGGGCTAACAAATATGCTACCCCTTAAAATCTCCAATTCATCGTTTGTTGAAATTCAGGCCAGGAGCCAAGAGGGGTGGCCCAGCCAAGCCTCTTTCAGCCGATGATGGGAAAGGTGAGCCCAGTCGTCCCCTGCGCATACCTTGCACGCTTCTCACGCCCAGTTGAGTCCATCGACGCATTAGAGCGCGATTAAAGTGCTCAGCCCCTTCTCCTGGGCTTGACTGTGGATTATGGGACTTGTAGTCCACCACACACGGTGAAGCACGTCCCTCATCTGTGGGAGTCCATCGGTTCTTACGAGTGCGATGAAAGTGCTCAGCCCCTCCTCCTGGGCCTGACTGTGGATTATGTGGCTTACATTCACCCTCACACAGTGTAGCAGTGATTTTTAGCATCTACGAGTTTGTGAGTGTTCTGGCACTGGGCTGTACTGTAATCCCACTGCCATATAAAGTTGGCAGGCTTGGTTTGCAGTAAAACATATAAAGATAGACTTGTATATGCTTTATAAATTGTATAAACCACTGAAATTAGTCATTTTCCTAAAGATGACTTGCTAAAGTTTATTGTTCAAAACACATTTTACAATAGCCTTTTTTTTCAAAATATTCCAATATTTTAACGAGAACACGTTTTTTCTTTCGTCCTACCCTTAATGTCATAAAACATTGACACCCCACTCCTACCCAAAACATTTTCTCTACATTAACCGTAACTCTGGGAATAACCATCCACATCTCCAAACCCTTATGTTTCCATCTACCTTGCCAAACACACAGCGTCGGTAAGCAATCTATTTAAAACGTATTATCATTGAGGGAAATGCCTCTGTAGTTAATCAATTTCGTTTTTAAATTGTAAGGAACATTATTACAAATTTTTAAACAAAGTGATAAATATTTTCAAATATATATTTTACATTAGCGGAAATTAATGCATTTAATGTATAAAACGGTGTTGTTCAAATTAAAGAAAAATATTGCAGCACAATTATGTTTTTGAGCCATTTAGTGTAGTGTTAAAATTTGTATAAAGTGTTGTCACTGTCGGGGTTATGGTGAAGATGTTTTGGTAAAATTATTTTAGCAGAAGATGTTTAGGAAAGATTTGATCAGATGCTACCATAGAATACGTTATAGAACCTAACTCCAGGGTACATAGAAGCCATATCTTCCGAAATACTGTTTTAATTATTTAATTATTGGGGACTTAGGACAGGATGTGCTGTATAGAAGGCATGATCACTCTGATTCTAATACCCAATATGTGGTTTATTTAAATTTTTGCAGGAAAGGTTATAAATCAGATGCTACCTCGTCTATCCTTTTTGGATTTTTATTATTTATCATTCCTGGGAAAAAACCAAGACTCTTTTCATGCAGAGCCAAAGGTAGGACTTATTTTTGTATCACACTTATTTAAATTTCTTTTGTTGCTAAACTAGAATAAATAATTTCATATAGCAGATTATGTAATTTGAAGTGCATGAAAACTTGCATCATTTTTGGTGTTGTGGAAAATGATTTTGGTACCTGTACCAGTATTTGATTTACATTGTGGAACCACGTGTGACATCTTGCCTCAAAATGTTTTATTGAAGTGATAACACCTGCACAAGCACCCAAGAGATCCTACATATTTCAGTGTCCATAAATTAATTCATTTTGGAAAGCCTTTCCAGAAGGTTGGCGAAACTTTAACATAAATGAAAGTTGTATGATATTGTCCGACCCCATTAGCAGGTTTGCAGGATAGACAGGGACTAATGGGTCCCTACAGTTGGGGATTGAGGTTGCTTGCTACTGATGTCTTGAGGTCTTTCGTTCTATGGTCCGGCAAATTAGCCAAATGCAACTCTTTTTGCAGTGGTCTTTCAGAGTAGCTAGAACAAGCAGTCAAAAATCTTCTAAGAGAGGTGGTGTGGGGAACAAAAAGCACAGAACTCAACAGTCAACCAACAGACACCATAATGTCTTGTCCAGCCCGTGCTTGTCTTATAGCTAAACAAAAGTACTTTAAGGAAGTCAAAGGAAACACTACACCGTTCGATTGGAATTGCAAGTACAATGTTGGAATCTCAGGCACAGTTTCAGAAATGGGCTGCACCCTCCTCCCACTATTCTTTCCTTCCTGTAGGAGATTTCTAATAGCTACAAACCCCTGGTACGCTGTGGCATAGGCATTAATTAGCCAAAGGTGCAGATCACTTCAGACAAACCTACTGATTTTATGTGCTACTCAGTTCAACATTTTTCACTCATTTACATTCACTCGAGCAAAAATCCCTAAGTCCACGCCACAGACTCTTCTGTCTTTTCTAGTCTCTGATTCCTGTCGCAGGCAAAACCTTATTTAGGTCAGACAAATATCATCTGTTATCGTCTCATCTCCCTCCTTTATTTCACTGTAGGATACTGTTATGTACATTGCAGTCTTGGGCAGAAAATGTGGGAGTCCTTTTGAGGGCCCAGTTAGACTTTCAGGAGGGTACAGTTTCAGCCCCTAATTATAATAGGAAAATATGTTAAAATAAAAAAGGCGGGGTATTCACTTGTGTTCCGTTTTGTTGACAGGCAGAAACTATGTTTTATCCTGAGAGAAACAAGCGTTGAGGCAGAGCTGGTGACCCTGCTCCAAAGACTGCAGCAGTGTCTGTGGTCCTTCGGTCAATATACGTTTAAGGGAGCATGTGCTAGAAGTTTTACATCAGACCAGGAAGTATGCCAGGGCTCTGTGCTCACTCCTTTGAGAAATTGAGTTGTCGGTTGATTGGGGTGTGAACCCTGGTCAAGCAACAGCCACAATCCCTTGCAGGTTGAACCACAAAAAGTCACTAAATTAACCTGTGCCTAACCATAGGTAGCTTGGCTCAAAAAGCAATCAGAATTAACTTAGAGGCTATGTGTAAAGTATTTATGCAGCACACAAACAGTAATAAAGTGACAACACAAGAAAAATCCCAAACCAATTTAGACAAAAAGAGTACATTTTATTAAATCATTTGACACCAAAACAACAAAAATCCAATCAGTAGAACGGAGGTATGAAATTTTAAAGTTTTAGGTGAAATCTAGTGCCTAAAAGATCAATGCACCAACCACGTATATCTAGTTGCGTAAGCCTGCCTCTAAGTCAAAAGTTAAGGATGACCGCAATGTAACGTGGTTCAGAAACAAGAAGTGGAGTGGGCCTGGCCAGGGCTTACCTTCGAACTTAGAAACATTTCTGAAGAAAAATGTCAGAGAAGGTAGAAAATCAGCGGGGCAAGAGTGTCAGAAGAAGAGGCGTAATCATTGGATGGCCATAGAGCGAGACTTATTTGAAGATTTGTACCTTCAGATGTAGGGACTCATTATGTGTTTGGCTGTCCCAACGCAGATGGCATAGTGGTCGAGCCCCCACCCTATTACAAGGTTTCCGCCAGCCTGACCTGGTTGACCAGCAGAAACCTTGAGAGGAGCCGAGTGTGATCTCGTATCACAGAGGGGGGAAACCAGCACCCCCTGAATGCCCACTGTTTACAAAGCCATGGCATGGGCAGTTCAGGGGCCCCCCTGTGGCCCCCTGCACTTCTTCTCCACCAGCCTTTTCATGGTGTGGAAACCGCCATGAACAAGGTTGTAATCAGCATGGTGGCGCTGAGTTGAGCGCTGCCCTGGCTGATTACAACCAAGACTGCCGTCACCCCGTTGGAAACATGGATCCTGGCAGAGACAGAGTCACTTGGTGGTCAAACCGCCAAACTCTTAATGTGGTGGTGGGACAGTCACAGAAGTGGCGGTCCGACTGCCATTGCGAGGATGACGGTCTTGTGACTGATGCCTTAAGTCACCAAAGTGGAAGTTGAAAATCTCCAGCAGCATGAGGCAGAGTGCTGTAGCCAAATACAGTTCCACAAGGTCAAATACCCCTTTGGCGAAGGATCTCTGAAACACATTTGATGCTCAGAAGAATGTAGCGGCAAAAGCTGCAAAGTCAATCCATTCAGAGATACACCTCGGGCGGATAGGTAAGGAAGTTGGTCCTGGTCTCCCCTGGTTCTCAAAGCACTTTTTGCCCAAATTTTGCCTTTCCTTAGTTTTAGAAATTGGTGATCTGGGCACCTTTAACACCACAACCATTGGTCCAGAACTGATGGGACACCTTTTGGTGGTTCAGGACTCACTCAGGCTGGTTCAGGATGGTGGGAGCCTGTTATGCCCCTGTGCCTTCTAATAGGAGGACAGCAAACTAGCCCTTGAAGTAACTTATGGTAGGCCTGGGTGCAGGTGTAGATGCAAGGCTCAGCCGCAGGGGTGGCCTCTAAGGGTTCAAGGCAGACTCCAGGCAGCAAAGCCGCCCTTCCAGGTACAGCAACAGTCTGGCAGAGTGCACAGCAAGTCACAGCATCAGACATTCCTCAGAGTCCTTTCATAGGTCCAATCGTGAACTGAAGAGTAAATCTGAAGGTCCTATTGTTATACCCTTGTACCCTTTTTCTGGAAGGTGGGTGAAGCTTCTGAAAGGTTCTTTGAAGTGTTTGGAACTTTCTGACTCCCTTAACCTTGCTCCAAGCTGGCTGAAGTGACAGTACAGGGTCATTAGACATTTTGGGGGTCATTACGACCCTGGGGGCCGGCGGTAAGTTGGCGGTAACACCGCCAACAGGCTGGCGGTGTTCCGCCAGCAATTATGACCGTGGCGGAAAAGCCACCGCCATACCGCCGGCCCCTCCACTTTCCCGCCAGGATTCCGCCTGGCGGTCATAATCCCCAGGGCAGTGGTGCATGCACCGCTGCCCTGGGTATTATGAGTCCCCGACCGCCAGCCTGTCCGTGGCGGTACACACCGCCATTAAAAGGCTGGCGGTAAGGGGACTTGGGGTGCCCCTGGGGGGCCCTGCACTGCCCATGCACTTGCCATGGGCAATGCAGGGGCCCCCAGGCATAGCCCCGTCGCGCATTTCACTGCCCGAATTTCGGGCAGAGAAATGCGCGACGGGTGCTACTGCACCCGCTGCACATCAGCATTGCCGCCGGCTCTATTATGAGCCGGCAGCAATGTTGATGTGACATTTCCACTGGGCCAGCGGACAGTAACACTGTTACCGTCTGCTGGCCCAGCGGAAATGTCATAATAGGGAGCCAGGAATACCGCCGGCAATGGCGGTATTCTGTCTCCCGCGGCCTCGGCGGTCTTTTGAAAAGACTGCCGAGGTCGTAATGACCCCCAGAGTCTATTCAGGTGTAAGTGGGGTCGTGCTCAGCTCTGCCCCCTATCCTGACACTTGATGGCCCATTGAGGCATAGCTAATCCGTTTATTGGGCAACTGCCTGGGAAGAATTCACAATGTCTAATTGTCAGCTACACCCAGTCGTGTGACCCAAGACAGGCAACAGGCACAAGAGGCTAAGGGCAGGAAAATGTAAACTGAGATGTAAAAAGATGAGAAGAAAGAAGCTCTGCTACAGAGACACCGAGGATCCTATCCCTTCCGAACCGCGACTCTTGGGACAGTGGGGAAACAGGGTGGGCAAAACGGAGGGGAGAGAAGGGTAAAGGAGACAGGTGTAAATAACCAAATGGGGGTGAAACACTGCAGGAAGCTTTTAAGAACTTTGCTTTTGGGTTTTGGTTCAGTTTGTGTGTTGTGGTTTACCAGTTAAATGACTTTTCCCTTTTCCCTCTCCTTTACGTCACAGTGACTAACTCCAATGGGGCATTCCTAGATTTCTTTTCATTTTCGTTTTTGATTAAAAGAGGCTTATTTTGAACCTATTGCAAAACCGCCGGGTAGAAACAGAAGTCCTTCAACCCTTCTATATTAACACACTGTAGGAGGCTGGCCTGGCTTATAGTGGGTACCTGATGGTACTTGCACCTTGTGCCAGGTCCAGTTATCCCTTATTAGTAGATTAGTAGTGTTCTAGCAGCTTAGGCTTGGAGGAGGAGACAGAGGGGGTGCTCAGTAGCACAGAGAGCCCATGCAGAGGCAGGCAGCTCCCGCAGAAGCACTTGAACAGGTGTTCAAGAAATCGGAGCACGGCGGTCGTCTCAACACTACAAAGGAGGGTCCCACGAAGTCGGTGGTCAACTCAGCAAGTTGAGCAGTGCAGGGCGGAGTGCTGGGGACCTGGGCTATGCTGTGCACGAAGGATTCCTTGCAAAAGTGCACGGAAGCCCTAGCAGCTGCAGATCACGCAGTACACAGGATTACTGTCTGGCTTGGGGAGGCAAGGACTTACCTCCACCAAATTTGGACAGAAGGACCACTGGACTGTTAGGGTCACTTGGATCCAGCTCCTGTGTTCCAGGGACCACGCTCGTTGAGATGAGAGGGGACCCAGAGGACCGTTGAAGCAGATGTTTGGTGCCTGCGTTAACAGGGGGAAGATTCCCTTGACCGACGGGAGATTTCTTCTTGGCTTCCAGTGCAGGGTGAAGGCAGACAGCCCTCAGAGCATGCACCACCAGGAAACAGTCGAGAAAGTCAGCAGGATTAGGCGCTACAATGTTTCTGGCAGTCGTCTTGCTACGTTGTTGCGGTTCTGCAGGCGTCCTGGAGCAGTTAGCGATCGATCCTTGGCAGAAATCGAAGAGAGAGATGCAGAGGAACTCTGGTGATCTCTTGCATTCATTATCTGGAGAGAAACCCACAGGAGAGACCCTAAATAGCCCTCAGAGGAGGATTGGCCACCTAACCAGGTAAGCACCTATCAGGAGGGGTCCCTGACGTCACCTGCTGGCACTGGCCACACAGAGGCCTCCACTGTGCCCTCACACCTCTGCTTTCAAGATGGCAGAGGTCTGGGACACACTGGAGGAGCTCTGGGCAACACCCATGGGGTGGTGATGGACAGGGGAGTGGTTACTCCCTTTCCTTTGTCTAGTTTCGCGCCAGAGCAGGGGGATTCCTGAACCAGTGTAGACTGGCTTATGCAAGGAGGGCACCATCTGTGCCCTTCAAAGCATTTCCAGAGGCTGGAGGAGGCTACTCCTCCCCAGCCCTTAACACCTATTTCCAAAGGGAGAGGGTGTAACACCCTCTCTCAGAGGAAATCCTTTGTTCTGCCTTCCTGGGACTGGGTTACCCAGACCCCAGGAGGGCAGAAGCCTGTCTGTGGGTTGGCAGCAGCGGTAGCTGCAGTGAAAACCCGAGAGAACTAGTTTGGCAGTACCCGGGGTCCATACTGG
This sequence comes from Pleurodeles waltl, assembly GCF_031143425.1. Taxonomy (NCBI): domain Eukaryota; kingdom Metazoa; phylum Chordata; class Amphibia; order Caudata; family Salamandridae; genus Pleurodeles; species Pleurodeles waltl. Next base: position 744,126,604 of record NC_090440.1, on the reverse strand, counting down.
AGCCCCGGGTATGGATGGGATTGGCACCCCAATACCAGATTTGGCATAGGGGGACAATTCCACGATCTTAGACATGTTACATGGCCATATTCAGAGTTACCATTGTGAAGCTACATATAGGTATTGACCTATATGTAGTGCACGCATGTAATGGTGTCCCCGCACTCACAAAGTCTGGGAAAATTGCCCTGAACAATGTGGGGGCACCTTGGCTAGTGCCAGGGTGCCCTCACACTTAGAAACTTTGCACCTAACCTTCACTAAGTGAGGGTTAGACATATAGGTGACTTATAAGTTACTTAAGTGCAGTGTAAAATGGCTGCGAAATAACGTGGACATTATTTCACTCAGGCTGCAGTGGCAGTCCTGTGTAAGAATTGTCTGAGCTCCCTGGGATCTCCTGGAGCCCCAATACCCTGAGTACCTAGGTACCATATACTAGGGAATTATAAGGGTGTTCCAGTGTGCCAATCAGAATTGGTAAAAATGGTCACTAGCCTGCAGTGACAATTTTAAAAGCAGAGAGAGCATAAGCACTGAGATGCTGGTTAGCAGAGCCTCAGTGACACAGTTAGGCACCACACAGTGAACACATATAGGCCACAACTATGAGCACTGGGGTCCTGGCTAGCAGGACCCCAGTGACACAGGCAAAAAAAAACTGACACACAGGTAAAAATGGGGGTAACATGCCAGGCAAGATGGTACTTTCCTACACACACCTCAAGCACTACCTAAATGGTGGCGGTGGCATAGCAACAGGGTACAGGGTGAGAGCCCAGAAAAAAAAAAATAGGTAATAAGAGTATAAGCTCTGTGAACACTTACCTGACGACTTCTCCAGATGTGAGAACCCAAAGAAGGAAGAAAAGAGATATTAATTAGGATGTATGAAAGATAAAGACCCTGAAAAATTGAAATAAATTCAGAACCTAAAACAAAATAGCAGACTCAAATGTGCCTTATTCCCCCGACATCTTACAGTGTAATTATTTCAAAATTGTAATGAAAAATCTGACTTTAGCATTAAAGAGTTTTTATCATTACAATTCCATAGGTACCAAACATGACATATCTACTTTCTACAGCTTATTAAAGGTAATAAGGAATCTCCAATGTTACCCTATGGGAGGGGTAGGCCTCACAGTAGTGAAAAATGAATTTGGGAGTTTTTCACTAACAGGACATGTAAACCTTAAATGTACATGTCTAACCTTTTAATTACACAACCTCTTAGGTACCTTAGGAGTGATTTATGTGTAATTAAAGGGGTGTATAAGGCATGGCAAGGGGGATTGCATGCCACATCGACATGGCAGTGTGACATTTCATTCAGGCTGCAATGGCAGGCCTTGGGCAAGTTTTAGAGTGTTACTTAGGTGGGTGGCACAATAAGTCCTGCAGGCCCACTAGTAGCATTTCATTTACAGGCCCTCCATACATGGTATACCACTCTACAAGGGACTTTCAAGTAAATTAAATATTTAATAAATAATTAGGTATATGCCAGTCCAACCATGTTTAGGGGGTGAGCTGAAGCACTTTAGCAGTGGTTAGCAGTGGTAAAGTCCACAGAGTTCTAAGGCCAACAGAAGCAAAAATCCAGCATAAATTGGAGATAAGTAGAAAAAGGTTTTGGGGAAAACCACCCTAAAGCTGACAGGTCTAACAGCTCCTTTACTCATTATAGTAAGGATTCAGAGAAGTAGCGTGTGGGTTCTTTCTTTTTCGAGCCTCCCCCAGAATGCTAAGCCAAGTGCTCCTCTGCTGCCTTATGCAGAAAACACAACGTTAACTTCAAGGACAGCAAATGGTCTTTAGGGATTAGTATTCAAGCATGTTGTGTATATGGTTCATCTTCAGCTTAAAACCACTGTACTGAAATCTAGGATTATGTACCTGGGGCCAAAAAGCATGAAAACTACAAATATAACACTTAATGGCACTTCCCTTAAAATGGTACATTCCTTTTCACATTTGGGCATCAGTGTTGATGTTAATACTAACTTACAAATTCAGTAACTTAGAGTGGATTTTCATGGTGATATCCTGAGGTTTGCAAGAATAGGGGGATGCACATTCCATCCAACTCAAGATTTATTGGACAGTAAGTGTGGTGATAACCATTTAGAGGGCTTGACTGTAGGGGTGTGCAAAAAGAAAATGCCTCCTGACAGAAAAAAAAAACTTTTTGTAGTAGATTCTTGGTTTGTCTCAAATGGCCTCTACCTTTTCAGGGCATTAGGAACTTGACATAGCCTACCTTCAAAATAGGCTAAAGCTTGCCACATATGGCTGTATTGGTGTCTGTGTGGTCCAATCAGTTTACTAGCTTACCAAGATCAATTTTGTCAGACATACTTGCCATGGGTACTCCTCATTATATTCGATTACTTGATTGCTTTAAGTTAATGCTGAAGAAAATATGGTATGGAGAGATTTTTAGGCATTGTAATAAGATGTTGCCATTTTTTAAAAGAATAGCAGCCACGTTGTTCCAACCTGTACTTTTGGAAGAACACAATATGGCTTAACTGTGCAAACCATCTGTGAGAGTTCATGAACATCACAAATCCTGTCCTAGTATGGAGCAGTAAATAAACTGGCATTCTAATCCCCAAACAAAAAATATAATTGGAAAATATTGAGCTACTCTACAGGTAGAGCTGTAGAGAAAATGTGTGTGCTTAAACTTCAATTCTTTTTTGCATACACCTTTTTTTCATTTGCAAGAGCACAAAGAGGACGTTTCTAATTCCAATACTGATGACATCAGGATAGCATAACAATAGTCCTCTTTGTTGCAATTATCATTGACAAATTCTCAATTGTCATATTGAAATTTATAACAGTGATCTAGCATGGATGAGTAGTGAATGAATATGCATTTTGACTGGATTGGTCTACAAATAGTTTATCTTATGTATTATTATGCTGTATTTCTATGATTTTGAATGATTGTGTTGTTAAGATGTTTTAATCCATGTAGTTTGAAAGATTTTGACAAAATAAACAACTGACTGACTTATAGTAGGAATTCCTAAACAATACCTGACCCCTTCACAAAGAGGCATTGCCACAGCAGTTACATTGACCACTAGATCAAGAAAGTTTGACCTATCTAGCCACTCTTAATCACTCTGAACTTGCATCCAGTTGAGGTGAGCATTATCAATGAACGACCTTGCATTACTCAAAAAGTACTTCACTCTAGATCCCCAACCACTCTAGCTCAGAAACTGACCATCGCAGGAGGCTTCTAAACACTTCGGAGTGCTGACTTCCTCCTTCTTAAATTCCCAACTCTCCAAAAGACAAAGGGCCTAATTACGAGTCTGGCAGTCGGACTAACAGGGGACCGCCTCCACCAACAGGAACATGGTTCCCGATGGGATGGCAGTGGTCTGAGTTGTGGTCAGCTATGGTGGCGCTGAGTTCAGCACCGCCGTTCTGATCATGAGTTCCCTTTCTGCCAGCCTTTTCATGGCAGGGTCCCTACCATGAAAAGGCTGGTGGAAAGGCAGTGCAAGCCCCACCCTGCCTAGGACCCTCGGAATGCGCACTGTCTGCTACAGCAGGCAGTGTGAATTCAGAGGGTGCTGGAGGTCCCCTCTGTGCGATGGCATTGGCATCGGGCTCCATGTGGAGCTGAGGCCACGGCCGCTGCACAGTTTCCACTGGGTTGACTGGCGGAAACCTCCAAGTGTGGAGATTTCCACCGGTCAGCCCAGTGGAAACATCATAGGGCCGGGGTGAACTGCAAGCTCTGTTGCGGTCTCCTCTCCATGGGGCTGGCAGGCCGGCGATCGGCCTGCCTACCTTTTAATGAGGCCCAAAGTCACTAAAACATACTAGAGTGGCCCCATCTTATGATATATTTAAGGAAATGTCAATTTCTGTTGCCCCAAAGACCACTCATAACTTGAAGGGCCCATACGAGCACCTAGAATGAGTTATTCCTCAACTATTTTGTGCTATGGAATCTTTATTACATGTTTACATATTCTCTTCGGTAACTGAAAATGTGTCCACATTCGGAGTGTTGTAGAGCCCTTTTATTGATGTATCTGGGCATGTTATTTTAGCAATTAAGCCTACGGCTTGTGCCCTTTACCCTAGTAACATGTTATTCTGCTTCATTTTATTATTTTAGAACCGGCCACATTTGGGGTGGTGTTTTATTTTCTTTATCTAGTTGTCCTTTCACCTAGGAAAGCATTACATTTCTTAGCACATCATTCTTTCACTCGCTGCTTTCCTCAAGGCTGCAGAGAGATAGGATTGTTGGCACAAGTGGTACACTGCGTCTCTAACATTCACAGAAACAGACCTATTTTTACGTGGGGACATTTTCTCAGAACATCAGTTGTTTTATTAGAAAAACATTTCCCTTTTCCATGCACGTTAGATGGAGTTTCAAGCCAGAGCACGACCGCATGTTGTCTGACTTCATTACAGCTTCTCGCTCTATAGATAACAGGCTTCTTCACTACTGTCATACTCAGGTATTTGGGTTGATGTCTTCCCGGGGGGAATCCTGAAGGGCAAATTAGGGCTTATCTTTCCATGCTCTAACATAGTTTAGGTAGGAATTGCATATATTGCGCATAGTGACAGTATGGTGGGACGTTTCCTGTGTTTCACTTTTCTTGTCACCATTTTGCCTCTAGTATGTTTCATCATTCTAATAACTGCATTTCATGCCATTTTATCTAAGATGCAGCTGATTTAATAAATCTTGTTGAATCATTTTTCTGCCTCTGTTTGTCTTTGCTTGTGTGAGACTAATGTAACTGAGAGAAAAGGATGAGATCTGATCCACCACGATTTCCCTCAGAAGTCACAGTGTCATGCGCCCGGTTTCCACATCATCCCTGCTCTTGGGCAGAGATGAGGTGCTGCTAGCTGGCCAGAAACGGATTAGGCTGGCAGTAGTCACTGGGTGTGGGGTTTGGACTCAGTTCCCCACAATTCAGGTGGTGCTGCCACCCAAATCCAGCAGCCTCATTGGTACAATGAGAGAAAATGTGACAAGAGTACTCCCCTTCTGCGTTTAAACGACTCTACAAAGATTTAGCTGATTAAAATTAAGAAAAACCAGAGCTTGAAAATGATTCTTAATCTGTACCATTAAAAATTAGATTAGGCCTTGCCTGTCTTTCCCCAGTGTGTTCTCTTTAGATATATTTAACATCATTTAAAATACTCAATAATTAACATTTCTAGTTCATACATTGTTATTATATAAGGTATCATAGAAAGAAACTGATGATAGGTATGGCTTAGGAGATAGCTATGATGTATAGTTAGATTAAAGAATGTATGATCATCCTCTTACAGGCATGTTAAGTGCACCTTAGAAGGACCAATCATGTGATTATCAGTACCTAGGGGTCCTGCAGGTGGGCACCGATTGCATTCCCCATTTCTATTAGTAATCATGGAGAGAGGAAGTATCTCCGCATTTCCTTATTGCTATGGTGGGTGGCCTGATTTATTCTTCAAAGATCTACCACTGAAATATCTGACCTTTGACTTCAGTCCTTGGGCTCTAATTCCATGCTATCAGTTTCACAGGTGAGAAGGGAAGGAAAGGGAAGAGAAGGAAGATCAACATCCTAGTGTTGCTGACAGCCTCCCAATGGTTTTAACTTCTGACTTAAGAATTGTTAAGATTCTCCAGGCTCTTCCAGCTATACTTCTTTGATGTCTGAAGTATATATTGTGTTTATGTGTGTTTGTATCTGTGTGTGTGTGTGTGAAAGAGAGAGAGAAAGAGAGACAGAGAGAGAGAGTGAGAGAGTGAGAGAGTGAGAGAAAGAGAGAGAGAGAGAGAGAGAGAGAGAGAGAGAGAGAGAGAGAGAGAGAGAGAGAGAGAGAGAGAGAAAGTAAGAGGGAGTGCAAATGTGGGTGGCTTCAGTTTTCTAAGTTATATAGAACAGTCCTCCACAAACATTTTAGAACCACAGACCAATTTTTAAAACGCTAAACTTTTGCAATCCACCTACCTTTAATGGCTATGAGAAGGCAATTTTTGTTTTATGTAACTAAAACATTGTGTGGTAGTGCACAAATGATAACATTTGGAAATGGGTTTCAGTGATTATTTAACATGTGTGCACCACCAAGTAAAGTGTCTTGATTAGTTTTGATCTTATTAAAAGCTTTGATGCATCACACTTCAGAATTAGAAAACATGTTTATTTTTGCATTCGTAGCTGCTGAATGTGTACAGTTCGTGTACAGGTTTGTACATTTTGTTAAGAAAAATTACATTATACCGTCCCCCAGCAAGGCTGTCACATAATTCACTTTTCTTTCTCTGACTGCAAAGTGAAGGGATTTTGTAAACACCAATTCACTTGTTAACAAAATAAGCAGCATTTTGTCAGAAAACATAGCCTGACATTTGACCTCTATCTTTGAAGTGCAACAAATGTGGCAAGATAAATACAGAATTTAAAGTAAGTTAATGTTGCCTCATGGGTGACTGACATTGCAGGGTGGTAAGGTAGAGGGCTCAGCGGGGAGTGGCCTTCCCAGCTTCTTAGCCAGTCTTTCCCAGGCAGTTGCGTACAAGCGACTGTCGAGTCTCTGTCTATATGTGTAGGAAAATGGCTCCTTGTTGCAGTTACCCCCCACTTTTTGCCTGATATTGATGCTGACTTGACTGAGAGTGTGCTGGGACCCTGCTAACCAGGCCCCAGCACCAGTGTTCTTTCACTAAAAATGTACCATTGTTTCCACAATTGGCACACCCCTGGCATACAGATACGTCCCTTGTAAAAGGTACCAGTGGTACCAAGGGCCCTGTGACCAAGAAAGGTCCCTAAGGGCTGCAGCATGTGTTGTGCCACCCTAGGGGACCCCCCACCTAACGTATGCATACTACCATTGCAGATTGTGTGTGTTGGTGGGGAGAAAAAGGCAAAGTCGACATGGCATCCCCCTCAGGGTGCCACGCATACAAAACACTGCCTGTGGCATAGGTAAGTCACCCATCTAACAGACCTTAAAGCCCTAAGGCAGGGTGCACTATACCACAGGTGAGGGCATAGCTGCACAAGTAAAATCCCCTACAGTGTCTAAGTCCATTCTTAGACATTGTAAGTACAGTGTGGCCATATTAAGTATATGGTCTGGGAGTTTGTCAAAATAAACTCCACAGTTCCATAAAGGCTACACTGAACACTGGGAAGTTTGGTATCACACTTCTCAGAATAATAAACCAACACTGATGCCAGTACTGGATTTATTAAAAGATGCACACAGAGGGCATCTTAGAGATGCCCCCTGTATTTTACCCAATCCTTCAATGCAGGACTGACTGGTCTGTGCCAGCCTGACACCGAGAGATGAGTTTCTGACCCCGGGTGTGAGAGTCTTTGTACTCTCTGAGGCCAGAAACAAAGCCTGCACTGGGTGGAGGTGTTTCACACCTCCCCCTGCAGGAACTGTAACGCCTAGTGGTGAGCCTCAAAGGCTGTAGCTTCGTGCTACAATGCCCCAGGGCCCAGCCCCTGGACAAAGCTCCCACTTTTGGCGGCAAGTCCAGAGGGATAATTAGGAAAAACAAGGAGGAGTCACCACCTTAGCCAGGACCACCCCTAAGGTGTCCAGAGCTGAAGTGACCCCATCCTTGCAGAATCCTCCATCTTGGTTTGGAGGACAGGGACCAACAGGGACAGGAATGTGCTCCCCTCCCCAAAGGGAGTGAGCACAAGGAGGGTGTAGCCACCCTCAGGGACAGTAGTCATTGGCTACTGCCCTCCAACCCTTAAAAGTGCCCCTAAATCTTATATTTAAGGGCTCCCTGAACCAAGCTAGTCAGATTCCTGACAACCTCACAAGAAGAAGAAGGACTGCTAAGCTGAAAACCCCACAGAGAAGAAAAGGAGACGACAACTGACTTGGCCCCAGTCCTCCCGGCCTGTCTCCTGCTTCAAAGTCCCTGCAACCGAAAAGCGACGCGTTCTACAGGACCAGCGACCCCTGAAAAGCCTCCAAGGGACTGCCTGCATCACCGAGGACAAAGAACTCCTGTGGGCAGCGGCTCTGCTCAACTAGAAGAAAAGACATCCATCTTTAAAGGGACTCCCACCTCACTCCAGAAGCATGAGTCCCCACTACTCTGCACCCGACGCCCCCGGCCCGTGTTCAGAGAAACCAACTATCCAGAGAGGACCCCCAGGTGACTCTGACGATGTGTACACCCTGGGCTGACCTCTCTGCCCCCCCAAGACGATGCCTGCAGAGGGAACCCCGAGGACCCCCCTGACCTTACTGCCCGGGATGAAGATATCCGACGCCTGGAGAAGCACTGCACCCTCAGCCCCCAGACCCATGAGAAACCGACCACTGGTGCAGCAGTGACCAGCAGGCAGCCCTCACACTTGCCAAGTTGGTGGCTTGCCCAAGAGGTCCCCCTGTGCCCTGCCTACAGCGCCTAAGTGACTCCCGGGTCCCTCCATAGAGTTCTATTGAGAACCCGACGCCCAGTTTGCACACTGCACTCGGCTGCCCCGTGCCGCTGAGGGTGTGGTTTGTGTGCCTACTAGGGGCCCCTCCAGTACTCCTCCACACCCCCCTGGTCTGCCCTCGGACAACGCAGGTACTTACCTGCAGGAGACTGGAACCGGAGTACCCCTGTCTCCATAGGCGCCCACGTTATTTTGGCTCCTGTTTGACCTCTGCACCTGACACCCTGTGTTGCTGGTACAGGGTGCTTGGGGTTGCCTTGAACCCCCAATGGTGGCCTATCTATGCCCCAGAGACTGAACCCGTAAGTGTGGTACTTACGTCAAAACTGTACTTTACCTACCTCCCCAGGAACTGTTGAAAATTGCAGTGTCCACATTTAAAATAGCTTTTTTGCCATTTTAAAGAAAACCATGTACAATATTGAATCTATTCAAAGTCCTAAGTATTACTATGCAAAGTACCTTTCATTTAATGTACTTACCTTCTAAATGAATCTTGTGGTTCCAAAAATAAATTAACAAAATAATATTTTTCTTTTGGCCTGGAGTTGTCATTGAGTGTGTGTTTTCACTTATTGCTTGTGTGTGTACAACTAATGCTTTACACTACCCTCTGATAAGCCTAACTGCTCAACCACACTACCACAAATAGAGCATTAGTATTATCTATTATTGCCTCTGTCAAGCCTCTTGGGGAACCCCTGGAGTCTGCAGACTATGGCCCTCATTGGATAGTTGGTTTCTCTGGACACGGGCCACCCCCACCCCCAACACCATACACTCAACCAGATACAGTAACATAACAAATTCACCCCTTACCCCTCAGGAATAATGGAAGGACAACTACTATAGAGTAAAAAGAGTGTAATAAGCTAAATATAGTAGAAATACGTGCATCCAAATCAAAAAAGTATATACATATTTACAAATCAAAGGACACTTCCCAGTCCTCAATGTTCGTGGGCCATAGGGCCACATCACAAAGTCCAAGGCCCCACCTCACTCCTGCAACAACACGGAGAGAACACTGCAGGGGCATCAGGTCAAAAATAGCCAGGCACCTCAGAGGGACAGGGAACGGGGGGCACCTCAGCCGGAAGATGGTAAAACGCCACTGGTCCTGGAGGGGGAAACCTGCCCATTACTCTGTCCTTGGGGGTGCAAGGCCACAGTCTCTCAAGTGGGTTACTTGCCCACATGCTCTGGAAGGGGCAACATGCCCTGTGCTCTGTCCTGGGAAGAGTAATGCCACAGTCTCTCAAGTGGGTGACTTGCCCACATGCTCTGGAGGGGGAAACATGCCCTGTGCTCTGTCCTGGGGAGTGCAAAGCCACAGTCTCTCAAGTGGGTGACTTGCCCACATGCTCTGGAGGGGGAAACATGCCCTGTGCTCTGTCCTGGGGAGTGCAAGGCCACAGTCTCTCAAGTGGGTGACTTGCCCACATGCTCTGGGGGGGCAACATGCCCTGTGCTCTGTCCTGGGGAGTGCAAGACCACAGTCTCTAAAGTGGGTGACTTGCCCACATGCTCTGGAGGGGGCAACATGCCCTGTGATCTTCATCCTGGGGAGGATGGGGTGAGTGGATGTCTTCTCCACTGGTTCTGGAGGGGGCATCATGCCCATTGAGTATTATCCTGGGGAGGATGGGGTGAGTGGATGTCTTCTCCACTGGTTCTGGAGGGGCAACGTGCCCATTGAGCTTCATCCTGGGGTGGATGGGGTGAGTGGATGTCTTCTCCACTGGTTCTGGAGGGGGCATTGTGCCCAGTGAGCCACATCCTGGGGAGGATGGGGTGAGTTGATGGCATCTCCACTGATTCTGGAAGGGGCATTGTGCTCTGTGATGCAGATCTTGGAGAGTGTAAGGTCACAGTCTCTCAGGTGGGTGACATACCCACCGGATTTGCAGGGGCCAGGCCTCACAACAGCCCATGGAACCGGACTACATATTGTCCGCTGGCATTGACGGCTTCTCAGTGGTGGCAGTGGTGGTGCTGCTGCTGCTGGTAGTGGTGGGGGGAGGCTCCAGTCCATCCCCTGCAGCCTCGGACGGCTGCCCACTGGGGCAGATGGCGGTTCTGGTGCTGGTGCTAGTTATGGTGCTGCTGCTGGTAGTAGTGGGGGGAGGCTCCAGCCCATCCCCTGCAGCCTCGGACAGCTGCCCACTGGGGCAGGTGGTGGTGCTGATGGTGGAGCTGGTAGTGGTGGGGGGAGGCTCCAGCCCATCCCCTGCAGCCTCTGACGGCTGACCAATGGGGCAGGTGCCGGTGCTGGTGTCAGTGCTGCTGGTGGAGCTGGTAGTGGTGGGGGAGGCTCCAGCCCATCTGCTGCAGCCTTGGATGGCTTCACCACCATGGTTGGTGGTGGGGGCTCTGACTGAGTCCCAGCATCAGGTCCCTTGTCTCCACTGCCTGCTGTTGCAGGCCCCTTGCCCTTCCTTTCTGCAGCTGGGGCTGGCTCCTTGCCCTTCCTTCCTGCAGCTGGTGCTGGCTCCTTGCCCTTCCTTCCTGCAGCTAGGGATGGCCCCTTGCCCTTCCTTCCTGCATCTGGGGCTGGCTCCTTGCCCTTCCTTGAAGCACTTGGGGCAGGCACCCTTTCCATCTGGCTCGCTGGTGGCTGGGATCCCTTCCCACCTGGAGTTGCTGGGGCCACTACTTTGCCTTGTGGACTGGATGACTGAGGTGCTTGCCTGGGTTTTGACCACCCTGGCCTGACATGAAGGATGGAGGGGAGGGGTAGGGAAGAGGTCATTGGTGGCGAGGAAAAGCTTCTTAGGGACATTGGGGCGGGAAGAGGGAGAGGTGTTGGGAGTGGAGGAAGTGGGAGTGGTGGTAGGAAGTGTCAGTCTGCTGTGTTTGGGTGCAGGTGCATGGGCTGGATGCTGTTGTGAGGTGGATGTCTGTTGGGTGTCTGAGTGCTTGCGTTTGCGTACTTTGGGAGGAAGGGGCACAGACACAGTGGGAGAGGACACAGGGGACGTGTGCATGGATGTGGGGGTGGTGACTGCCAGTGAGGGGTGTGTACTGATAGGTGTGCTGGTGATGGAGGTAGTGGATGAGGATGTAGTGCATGCAGGTGTGAGTGGAGACAAAACTGGGAGGGAGGTGAATGACGAGGAGGGGACCTCAGTGGAGGCAGTGGATGTTGGTATGTCTGCATCTGGATGGTGTTTGTGTGAGTGCCTGTGGGGTGAAGTGTGGTGCTTGTGTTTGCCATGTCCACTCTTGTGTGTTGTCCTGGGTGCCTGCTTGTCTGCCTGTGTTCTTGGGATAGGTTGGGGTTGAGGGGGATGGGATTGGGAAGAGGAAGTTGGAGGGGGGAGGGTGGAAACAGGGACAGTGGCTCCCATCAGAGAGGAGGCCAGAGCCTGGATTGATCTCTGTTAGGCTGCCAAGCCAGTGTTAATGCCCTCCAGAAATACATTGGACTGTTGCATTTGGGCTGCCAGCCCCTGGATGGCATTCACTATTGTTGACTGCCCAACAGAGATGGATCGCAGGAGGTCAATAGCCTCCTCACTCAGGGCAGCAGGGATAACTGGGGAAGGGCCTGAGATGCCGGTAGCGAAGGAGATGCCCACCCTCCTGGGTGAGTGGGCACGGGAAACTCGCTGCGAGGCTGCTGGGAAGGCAGTGCTGGTACAGGGAGTGGCTGCTGTGCCTGTAGCTGGGCTGGGCACAGAGGTGTCCGCCACCACCAAGGACTTTCCATTGGAGGAGGTATCCATGTCTGAACTGTCCTCTCCAGTCTCCGCCGTGGTGCTCCCCTCGCCCTCCGTCCCACTGGTGCCCTCACTGTCGGTGGACTGGCCTCCTGGGTCCTGTGGGATGCAGCTCCCTCCGTCACCGGTGCCACTGCTTCTCCGCCAGATGATGCTAATGCACATAAGGACAGGGCGACAAAACAAATAAGGGGGGGGAGACAAAGGAGACACTTGCTTAATGGCAGCACCAACACCACCTTTGGTTTATACAACACACTCACACACAGGGAACAGCCCTACGCACTAGGCAATGCACTACCAGTCACAATGCTAGTCACCAGCCCACGGATAGGGACACCTAACGCCAATTGCAGCATACCTGAGACCCACAGACCCCTGCACAGTAGTGGATGCCTACTAGCTTGTTTGGAGGACTTTCACATTAGAACCCTGGCCAACATGGGACCTACTCTGCAATGTCAGGCCGAGCCTAGGGGCAATCATAGGCCCACATTCCCCACCCGGATACCACCCCCCCAGGCGTAAGTAATATGAAGGGCACTGTACTCACCCCCTTGTTGCTCCTGTGATGCCCCCAAGCGCCCATCCAGCTCTGGATAGGCCACCGCCAGTTTGCGACCCATCAGGGTGGTCAAGGTTCCTCTTTGGGAGGCCATCCCCAGCGGGGCCTCCACCGTCTTACGTGCCCAGCATCTCAGGTACTCCCACCGTTTCCTACAGTGGGTGCTCCGTCTACCATAGACCCCCAAGGTCCGCACGTCCTTGGCGATGGCACGCCATATTCCCTTCTTTTGATGGGCGCTGACCTTCAGGGAAATACACACAGGGAAAGGTATTAGTCTGACCGTCCTGCCTGTTACACTTATGGCCCACCATGCCCCATCCCATTCTCATTAGCACAGACATGGCCCAGCATACGTGCTGCATGCTGCCCAGGGCCCATCCACCAACCCCCCTACATGAGGCCTTGACACACAGCACTCCATGCATTCACGCCCCATGCATCATACTCACGGTCTACTCACCTGTTGGTCTGGGGGCCCATAGATCAGTCGGTACTGGGGTAGGACCCCATCCACCATTCGCTCCAACTCCGCAAAGGTGAAGGCAGGGGCCCTTTCCACAGTAACACGAGCCATGGTCGGTTCCAGACACAGGTCACAGCAGCACATGCAGTGTAGGTCCTCTCCTGTTGAAGGTCAGATAGTAAGTGAGTGTACAGATGGAAAATGGCGGTTTCGTCCGCGGCAGTGCGTACCGTAACCACCGACGTACATCACCCTCGGCCACTGTACCTCATAGGGCCCAATGATGCCAATGAGGAGTTGCACGGCGGTTCTCGACCTCCTCCTGCAAAGGTGCACAACGTCAGCGGAATTTCCTCATTTCCACCTGTCCCTACATACAGGACAGGGGGACACCATTTCAGGGGGGGTGCAGGCCATGGATCCGTATTGCGTCACAGTATACTAATTCACATTTTGGACATATCCCACCACCATAATGTAACAATCACAATCTCCGTTGCACTGTAGAGGTTAGAATGTACAGATGATGGCCAGCTGCTCATTCCCTTGCCCACTAGATTGCAACCACTGTGGATGAATAGGAGATGGAGATATCCCCCCTTGTACAGACCCCTGGTGGACTTGACAACAATGGAGGACAGGCGCATTATCCTCACCTATAGACTTGACAGGGCCACAGTCACTGAGCTGTGTGCCCAATTGGAGCCTGACCTAATATCTGCTATCCATCACCCACGAGGATCCCCCCTCTTGTGCAAGTCCTATCTGTGCTCCATTTCCTGGCAACTAGTTCTTTCCAAGTGACAGCGGGCTTGGCAGCAGAAATGTCACAGCTAATGTTCTCAATAGTTCTGACCAGAGTGTTGTCTGCCGTTTTCCCCCAGGTGGAGGATTTGGCCACAGTGAAAGCTGACTTCTATGCAATGGGACATATCCCCAACATAATTGGGGCAATAGATGGAACACATATTGCGTTTGTTCCCCCCCCCCTGGCGAAATGAACAGGTCTTCAGAAATCAAAAGAGTTTTCACTCCATGAATGTCCAGATGGTGTGCCTGGCGGACCAGTACATCTCTCACGTCAATGCTAAGTATCCTGGGTCTGTACATGATGCCTTCATCCTGAGGAATAGCAGCATCCCAAATGTGATGGCTCAACTACAGAGGCACAGCGTGTGGCTAATAGGTGAGCCCTGGTTCTGACCCAGTGGATGTTGGTGTATGGGTCTGTTGTGGACCCTAAGGGTGAGTGTGTGGCTAACAGTTGTCCCTCAATATTTGCAGGTGACTGTGGTTACCCCAACCTGTCATGGCTACTGACCCCTGTGAGGAATGCCAAGACAAGAGCAGAGGAACAATACAATGAGGCACATGGGCGAACAAGAAGGATTAGAGACAGGACCTTTGGCCTCCTGAAGCCCAGGTTTCAGTGCCTCCATCTAACAGGTGGATCCCTGTGCTACTCACTCAAGAAGGTCTGCCAGATCATCGTGGCATGCTGTATGTTGCACAACCTTGCCTTGCGCCGCCATGTGCCTTTTCTGCAGGAGGAGGAGGCTGGAGATGGCCGTGTGGCAGCAGTCGATCCTGTGGACAGTGAAGATGAGGAGGCAGAGGTGGAGGATGAGGACAACAGAAGTGTAGTTATTCATCAATACTTCCAATAAGACACAGGTAAGACAGTGTTATTTTGCATGTCATTGACAGTTTGATGTGGACATTGCCACTGGCAGGCTGTGGATTCCTACTTTTATGCCCACTCACTGTACCCTTTAGCATCTCTTTTTGCAGATATTGGTGCCCCAATATAGCTCCAGGTGTGTTCAGTGCAGCCAACTACAGGTCTTTCCTAGGTAAACATTACTGTACAGTTGATTTGCAATGTTTGAACCTTGTTAAACTAATACATTTAGAAATTATTTGACATACACCATACTTGTATTTTATCAAAGTGTGTTTATTGCAGTGTTCTGAAGAAGAGGGGGTAGTGCCGTGGGCTGGGGTGATGCGGAGGAAAGTCCAGGTTAGAGTCAAGTCTATTTGTATCACAGGTACAGTGTCCAAGGGGGCATAGGAAGGGGAGCAACGGCAGTTGAAGGTGGACAGGGTGACAGAGTGGGACACAAGGGTGACAATCAGGAGAGACTTATTTCCTGGCGGGGTCTTATCATTAGTCTCTGGCTTCTGCCTGGATCGCAGGGAACATTTGCGGGGTGGTTCTCCTTCTGCAGGGGTGCTGGTGGTCTGTTGGTTCTGTGACAGGGCCTCCTGGCCACTAGCAGAGGTGGAGGGCTGTTTAGGAGTCTGGCTAGTGTCAATGGTTTACCGCCATTGAATGTCCGCCTTAGTGATTTGTGTGTCATAATGTTGTGGGTGTTGTTCTGTTGGCATAACGGTGTGGGTTTTGATGCGGCCAGTTTAACACTGAACTTTGGGCTGGCGGACTTTTGTGTGTGGCTGTATAGTGACGGATTGGATGTGTGTCATAATATGGTGAGCGGATATCCGACGCGGCGACTGTATATTGGCGGCAGTCGACTTGGGGTAAGTGGGATTTACGGCCAATGTGATAATGAGTGCCCATATCTCATTTTTATATAGTATATACAGAGCCAGCTTCCTACAATATGTGCCCCCCGATATGTGGTGCTGAAAAGGGGGGGCTTCACCACATAAATAGGACTGTTCCCGTCTCCGTCCTACATCTCCAGGCCAGGCCGGAGCTAATTTATTATAAGGATCTCAATTTTTGTTGTGTGATATACCAGTTTAACAAGATTTTATAGTATTGTTCTCTATGGTGTATGTTGCCAAATCCTCCTTTCATTTTTTCTATTCAGCACTCTTTCCCATGTAGAATGTGTTTCCACCTTAATGAATTGTAGATAGCACAAGTTTAGATGATATGTTGCTTTGTTCATAGTCTACAATGTGACTGCCATTTACAATTTTTTTTACATAAAACAACAAACATCAAGGTAAAGCTTAACCAACGTTAGGCAATCTTCATACGTGGTCCCCTAGAAAGCCACTATATAAGAGCCTGTCTGTGTTACTTATAATTGTACTTTTAGACGTCGCTAATGTTTCTTGCCAGACAACAGTCTTTCTTTCACTTTCCCTCAGTCTATATTTGCATCTTCTTTACAATACTGTGTCCATTGCACATAGACCTTCCGGTGCTATTGTGGATAGGCCCTGGCATTGTATATTGGATGCTCTAGAAAACTACATACATCAAGCCTTGCTTTTTACTTTTCTACACTAGGGCCCATAAGATTTATCGAGTTCTGGGCCACATTTCTCTTAGGCAGTACCAATCCAATCAGCAGGAATGCTTTTTTGGCTTGGGTAGCCTTCATCTTCCAGAATATTCAATAAGCATAGTTTGAGACTATATTGTACTGGGCGGCAGATTACCGATTTGTAGCGTAGCTAATAGAGTTTCCAAATAAGAACAGACAATCTTACAGGACCAGACTCTAGACAGTGTGGATGAAGCCTTACCGCCTCAGTCTGGCACCTGAGCTAAGTTCTGAAGTCAACTACTGACCTCCTGATTAGAATCAGCCCTCTCAGCAAGTGCATAATAACAACACATGGTTTATTGAAGGCTGTCAAACAGACCATAGCAATAAGTAAATATTTTATGAATCACTGACCAGCTTACAGACAGCAGTTTCTTAAAGAAAATATTTAGGTGTAGTAAATAATAAAATATCCAACGAAATTTGTGTACTCTATTTTATTATGCGGAAAAGTGTTTGTTACAACTGTGAGATTTTAAGAAAGCCTTCAAGTAGGATTCACACTCAGCTTAAACAGCACTTCTTTGTATTATACGCATCAAAAATCTGTGAACTATATAAAGATGAATTATTTTTCCATCTGGTCATGTTTCTTTTATTGTCCCTCTTTTCATCAATAGAGTAGTAAATTTTTCCTTCCCTGATTTCACTTACACAATTTCACAGTGATGTAATGTGATGCAAAAGGAGAAACAAACTATGATGGAAATCCTTGAAGACCTGGTTCTGGTGGACCCTCTTTAGTGTATGTAGCAGCTAACTTTGATTCCATTTCTTTCCTCTATTTAGAGTGTTAAAGTTATACCAATATTGATTCTCCAGAAGCCAGATAGCCACACTTGAATAATGTGAATTCCTGAGACAGAAGCCTTTGGAATCTGTCACTGGGAACGTTTCCTGTAAGTCGTAATTAAATATCATATATTACATGGTTGGGAGCTAATCAGAAACTACATTTTGTAGTACATAAAGTAGCACCACTGCAGTGCTAGCTACATGCCACAAAATGCTGTTGACAAACCCAAGGGTGGAGACGTCTGCCTTACTTAGTGCCTGATTTAGAGTTAGGATATCATGGGATCGTAATACGATGAACGGGATATCCGTCACGTTTGTGATGGAGTAACTCTATCTGCCAAACTCTAAATCAGGCTCTTAATGTCTAGTTGGGAATGTCCTACTGCCTAGTAGAAAATGTTTTGCTGTCTATAAAAGAGATTTTAATCATTGTGCAGGCAAAATTAAATCCAAATCCTCTTGGCATTGCAGGGGCCCATCCTTGTTGTGCACCCAATAAAAGATAGTGCCTTCTTTCTTTCTGTATTTGCTGTAGGCAAACAAAATACATTTATGTTTTTTAATTGCTTGGTTAAAGTATGTGAGAGATGCAGCCTGGAAACTCTAACAATATGCTCCTATAGGGTGCATAAATGTTAAAATTAATTTCTTGCTATCAGTGGGGCTTGTACTACTTTGATGGACAATGCTATATATTAGGAACTCTTAGACGTATTCATATGAAACAGTGGCTTTTAGAATTGGCTCTAGACAGTGGAACATTATTGCTGAATTCCTGGTGGATGCCTGCATTCTACCTCCTCCACTGCTATACCTTTATTGAGGGTACCACAACTTCTACTGTTTGTTGTAGCAAAGGGTTAACAACGTGGTGAATATATTTTCACATATTAAAATTATACCTCTAATATGTTTGCCTATGTATTTTTTCCTTTTGTTCTCATTTCCTTTCTTTGTTCGTTTATTCATGTATTTGTTTTGTAACACACCAGCATGTGACTGTTTCGCTTTGTAGCTCTGGCACTGTAGTTGGTTGCAATTCTAAAGATAACCTGCACCCCACTGGCATTCTATGAAACCTTGTTTTTAAGGTTACTTTGATCTTATGGGGTTATTCGAATGCAGCAAACGGTGGGAATTGTGCTAAACTCATTGGGTCTCCTGCCTGGTGGGGTTATTTTGGGGAGTTTTATTAAACAGGCGAGGCCTTTTAGAAGAGTCTTGTTTCTAATGTTTTTTTGGGTTGGAACCCGAGATCTGGGTGCAATTTATTTTAGAGCTGTCATGTTTCCAGGATGCTCCTGTCTCCATGTGAGTTGTAGCAGAATCTTGTCTGAGTAATCTGGTTTATTTTATTGGACCTTAGGCTCCAACTTGTTTAGTTGTATGCTTCGGGAAGGTGCCTGTAGGTATTTTGGCTCACTTCTGTGCTTTGAAAAGAGTACAGAGGAGTTTTAACTTTATTCTCTAGCCCACCAGGAGCCGGTGCAGAAGTTTGAGAGATGGGGTTATGATCTGATTTCTTAAGGTTAAAGCGAGTCTAGCAGCCAGGCTTTGTGGTCTCTCTAATTTCTGAATCTCTTTCTTTGGGGTGCCTGCATAGAGAATGCTGCAGTTATTCCAGTCGTAACATACCAAAGACCTGATCAGTTTGATGTAATGTGCTAACTGGATCAGTGAGAATCACGCTCAGCATCTGGAGTTATTTTTTTTGTTTAACTTCAATTCAGATTTGGCTGAACAAACAAATTTTGTCAGTCCACACTCCAAGATTTTTAATGACTTCATACCTTTTTGGGATTGCTATTAATCCCTCTGGCTAGATGTATGCAGGCTGTTATTTTACTGTGAGAACTTCTGTCTTTGAAGGCAGAGGTAGCAGTCCTTCTTTCAAACCTATGTGCTTTTCCAGCAGCTGATGAAGTTTTTGTGATGAATTTTGTGGCTGCCTAACTGACTACAGAGTAGGCTACAGAGTGGGATATTGTCAGCATTTATTTATTTAGTAGATTACCTGTACCAGCAGCCTCATGTAAATAGCGAAGAGAAGACATGACAGTGGAGAACCTGTAAGACAGACTTTCCTTTTTAAGTGAAAGAATCAGTTTGATGGTCGTGGTTCGATAGGAATAGTTGGCACCATCGGAGGGACGATCCCAGTATCCTGACCCATATTGCAGGCTACTAGTACTTTATGGTGCTCTGTTTCACATGCAGCAGGTCAAGTAGGATGAGGATTCCAGCGTGCTCTTGTCGAAGAAGTGAGGTGTTCTTGCCGGATGTCAGCTACTGCTGTTTATGTGCCCCTCCTTTTTCTTAAACTTGATTGTCTGTTATGTGCACAGTATATATTGTTTGATTTTACAAAATCTTGCAGCTGTTGAATTACATTGACATCCATGGTTTTGTTAATGGGTAACTTATAGATGGGTCTATATTTAGAGGGTTCCAATGGATTTGATGCAGGTTTCATCATCAGGGGAGAAATTTGTTGCTTAAGGGCAGTGGGCAAGGATCCTTCTTGGAGGAATGTATTTATCATCTCTGTTGCATCTGTGCTAAGCATATTGAAGTAATTTATTATTGTGGTGGATGCTCAGGGCGTGCCTGCGATGTTTGAGGGTTTCAGCCCACTAGCAACTTTGCTCACTTGTTTGAGGCCCATTATTGCAAACTATGGTAAACTTGTGTAGCTGCTGGGAGTTTTATCGATATGCAAGATGACGTTCTTGGCTGAGATCTTAAATCAGATCTTTTGGGTGTTGTTCTCAAAGGAATTCATCACATTTACACATTGTTAGTAGTAAATGACGTGTATTTTTTAATACCTCAGGCTCTCTAGTTTCCCAGAAAACCTGAAATAGTTCACTAGAGTAGTTTGACACCTTTATAATGTCGTTGACAAAATAAGCCTTCATTGCTTTCTGAAATGCAATATGACTGTGGTTCTTAACCTTTTGACTTCTGTGGACCACCAGTTAATCATTATTGGATTCTGGGGATCCCCACTGAGTCATCACTATGAGGGGGAGGCCACTCTTCATCCATTCTATATTTTGTTTGAGGCACTTGCACTGCTCCCATGAATCAGTCTGAGGATACTAACTTCATTTTTAGCTGGAAATTTCCAATTCATTGAAAGTTACAGAACATTTTAAAATGTTGAATTTAACATAATGCTTATTTATATACATGTTATTAATCTTTTAATATTATTTCATTTTCTAAGCTGCCACAGACCCCTTAACTAGGCTTTGTTGTCCCCAGGGGTCCCTGGACTACAGTTTAAGAATCACTGCTATATGATATGTCCACGTGCAGGCTCAATATTTATCCTTGTCTTGGGCAAATAGGATTTTTCACCATAGTAGTGCAGATTGGGGCCCCTCCTCTGCCCATGCCTGTGTGTCCCCACTTTCTCCCCCCGTGGCACATGCACTTGTTCTTCGCCAGCCATCCATGGAAGTTGAACCGTCATGAAAAGGCAGGCGGAGAACTAGATTGTAATCAGCAGGGCCCTGGCTGAATACAACCTGCACTGCCGTTATCCGGTTGGGATTGGAGATCATGGTAGGGACGTCAGTAAAATGGCGGGTCTGCCTGTCAACCTCACATTGTGGCAGTCGGACTGCCTGAACCGCGATGGTCTGACTGCCATCACGAACCTGGCGATCCGTTAACCCCAAGACTCAGAATAAGGCCCTAAATATTAATGTAGAACAATGCCCTGCCCAGTGAGCAGGAGAGGGACTAGATTGGACAAATTCTAGGGACTGCAAATTAAAAATTAGCTATTGCTCTGACTGTCAACCCAAGGATTGGTGTCAACAGCGAACCTGATACTCTTAGTTAGTACTTTATAAAACAGGACTAAATCCAAAATATTTTACCTGAAGGAAGGGATTTGATCTGGGTTACATTAGGTTAATCTGATGAATAATGAAGAGCTATGGGATGATGAAATGCACACCACCCTATTTCAAATGAATTGCACTAAAAGTTGCAAATTTGGGGCATACCAGTAATTTGAGAAGGATGATTGCCGGATCCTCTCCTCTGCCTCCTTAGAAAATCATGTGTCCGACCCATACCTGATCGTAACAGATTCTGATGTTTTCAGTAACTGAAAACATATTTAAATTATTTTAACGAACATGTTTTGGTACATGCTCCCTCAAATATATTATAATTTGCATTAGTCGTGATTATGGAGACACTGCACACACATTACACTTTGTAAACAAGCAAAAAAAGCACATCTGACAGTGTTCAAAAGGAAGATGTGCCTTGAATAGCTCAACTGGTGATGCCTGCAGCAGCATATCAGCACAGCTACTTGAACATCTCAACGGAGTCCTTGACTCCAAAGTGCTCATGGACAGAGCTGGGACTGTGAGGATGGGAGTGACTCTGCCAGAAGTCTTTGCCTGTAGGTCTTCCTGTTGCTGAAGATATTTTCACCTGCAAACCAGAGTAATTAGTAAAGCACAAACAGACCAAGAATATTAATTGCATGAATAGCACATCTTAGAATTTTAGGTAGGTTTATACATACAATATGTAGCTTCTCTTTTTGTTTTTCTCTTTTTCAAATGTAAACTGCTTTAATCATTTTTTTAATCTCAACAAGATATTTATAATGAGATGTAGTTTGACAACTGCAAATAGTACATCCGCTAATGATGTTGGAAAAATCAAATCTCTATGAGTGAACTATTAGCTAAGTAAGGGTAACCAATAGTCCATGATCGCTTAGTAAACTGATTTCTAATCTAATACATGCAAGAACGTTTAAACTATTGTGACTGTCTTTTCAATATACATGCAGGAAAACATAAAGAATCTTCTTCAGTGACTGCATCAGGACCAATGATCAATTGGAAGGAGTTTGAACAATGCATGCCGTGGCATATTGTGATCCTGGTTGGTGGCGGATTTGTGCTTGCCAAAGGATGTGAGGTAATGGGCTGACTTTTGAGAACTGCACTCAGCAATTTATGTTTTTGGTTGGTTTGCCTGCAACTCTGATTAAATTATTTTCTGATTGTTGTTTGCTAGAACAAGAGGTAGAACTAATGTGTAAAAAGTGTGCTGCTTAAACATTTTTTAACTTTTTTTCCGAAGGCGGAATGCTAGAAAGCTAGACATGTACCGAAATATATTTATCCTCTTTGATACATCATGCACCAGACTCCTGGGAGTATCTATGAATCAGAATTATTGCCTTCATTGTGATGCAATTGGAGGGTGCCTTGTTTGGGCTTTACCAAACTTCATGGAATAATACATCATGACTTTTGACTTACCTTTGAAATTGTCTGACTAGTTGAAGCAAAGACCATATAAATACCCCACTACAACAGGGATTCATATATTGCATTTGTCTCCTACATAACAGAGGATCAGTCAAGATACTGTTACGAGTGAAATTTCTGTCATGGTGTCACATTGTTGTTTAATTGTAATGATAACTTAGCAATGCTTAAGTATAGCTATCAAGAAGCAAACGTTAAGCTTTTGCTCATTAGAACTAGATTGCTTGTAACATATTAGTGCAAAAAGAGCTCAAGCGATGGAACTTGATTATACATTTTAGTATGGTATAAAAATGGAACTTGCTTTTAGGACCTTGAAGGGTTGGTCTATGGCTCTATGATAAATGGATCTGCTTAAACCTCAACAAACCTCATGGAGGATGCCATATTGATACTTGTTTTTGCACTCCAAAAGAAGATGCAACATGCAATAAAGCAATTTCATTACAAAGAAAAACCTAAAAATATTAATCACACATGCCTTTTGCAGACTTATAAGTCACATGCATGAAGTGTGTCTAGGTTGGTATTTCAATGCTTAGGTGTCTGTTTTATGCAATTCACTGTGAAAAGCAGTCATTCATAATATAACCTGGCTCGACAGCTAAAAGAGCAATGTAGTTTGCTAAATTACCTTGAGGGAGTAAGAGGTGTCTAAATTGTTAGTCTTAATAACTTATGGTGGAAAATCTATTTATCAGAAGGAAACTACCAAAAAACCATTAAAATAATATTAAAATTAAAAACACTATAGCTCAAACAATATTGCATAAAACATTCAACAATTTATTAAATGAACTGTCAAAACAGACATTATTAAGGAAGTAAAAACTGGTGAGGTACACCTGAGAAGTCACTTGAGAAAAGGGTGACTTTTTTATTCCATAATATACACAAATAGAGGCACCCTGAATTTGTATGATGTAAGAAGAGCAAAGATCCTCATTTCATGTAGTAGAATATTATACGTTGAGGATACACTGAGGGAGAATCATCCAGTCGCCTGTGAGTGATACGCAGTTGAATTACTCTGATAGCCACAAAAGCGCGCCAAAGCCAGCAGTTGTTTAACTGAAACCCATCATGTTTGTCCACATGGTTTAAGGCATAATCTGCCTACAGACCTATTGCCCAAAACTCCTGCCGCCTGTAATCCCCCAATGAGGTGTAAGTAGCTGTTGTGTGTAAATCTCTTTAGCTCCTCCTCATGACATTCAGGACAGAGTGAGTTAGCCCATCTGACCATTTGAGTTTGAGTGTAGTGTGTTGAACTCATTGATTCTTAATAAAAGCATGCCTAAATCATCTATACAAAATGGTTTACCCACATAAAAATGTTGTTAGTATTAAAAAATACATAGGAATTAATTAAATGATCTTAAAGCATAAATACACGTCACACTGTTTCTTGTGTGCATTATGCCAGAACAAACCTTGCTGAGGACACACAGGTGCTTTGGTAAGCGGACTTAGGTGGATGAAATCATGGAGGTTTTTTATTTTTTCATGTTTAGAACAAACGTGGATTATGAGGTTAACAGCTCACACTGTTCTTGCTTTCTCTTTCATGTGTATTCCATCCTTCAAATCAAATTCTTTTGCCCACCACAATTTATCACATTCTGTTCTACAGAATTTAGTACTACCTCCCTTTCGTCTTGTGAAAAAAAATCTGATCAATTCTAAACGGTTTGAAAACTATGGGAGTGCTTAAACCACAACATCACTACAATCTTGAAGGAAGCTTACAAAAAACCAGTAGTTTTGACTTGCCTTTTTACTTATAAGCCAGACCTATTGGTATTGCTTAGGCTTTAATCTGTTAATGCATACAGCTTTAGCACAGCAGGTGCAGTGCCACTTAATCAGGGCATCCAACTAGCATTTGCGCTTGCTATGTTAGCATGAGCAGACCTCCTTTGTGTCCCACTTGTGATAGTAGCATGAAGGCAGGGATTGAAGAAATATGGTGGACCAGGTGGTGTGAACAAGCAGCATAAAGAAACACATTTTGACACAGCCAATAGGTCTTGCCTTAAAGATGACAAGACTGGCCATGGAATTTTGAAGGTGTGCACACCACACTTTTGCGTGCCGACAAAATGAAGTAGCTGCCATCCGAGTTGGACCAGGATATAAAAAGAAAAAAAGATGCACAAAAACGTTTTTTAAGCGCTAGTAAGGGACCAACACGGTGGGCACGTGCAGGACAATGGGGAGGATTTGGGTGCTGGAAAGCAATGCGATAGGGGGAGAGAAAAAGCAATGGGTGACAGAGAAAGAGGATGCGGGTGGAGGGAAGCAACAGGCGAGGGAGTAATGTGGAGTGAGCATAGCACATAGGGTAGAAAGCAACGGGGGTGGACACAGAGTGACCACAACATGAAGAAGAAGCACCTAGGAGACAGTGAGCATCAAGTAATGCAAGGGGAGAGAAATACATAGAGGGAGACTGCTGGAAAACACATGCACTCTAATGGAGTGCTTATCTAAAATGGAAAAGTAGTGCTTAAAAAGCAAGGAGTGGAAGCATAAAAGCCAACCAATCAAAAGTGATGGTAAAGAGGGTAAGCTTCTTAGGAGGAAGATTGATAGGCTGGGACATCAATAAGAAGTTGGCAAATGAAAGTGACAGGAAGGCTAACTCCTGTATGTTCTTGGTAAGCCCGCAATGCGTATTTTGTAAGCTCAACCTAACAAGGCAAGAGACATTATTCAGACAGGGCCAAATAATGCTGTATTTTGCACACAATAATGCACTGTGTTGATTGCCCTCCTTCAGCAGACACAAAAAGAGTACCACTGCAGGCAGTCATAGACGGCCTTCTGCATCCTTTCACCATACAACAACAAGGATAGTGGCTCACAGTTGGGCTTAATATGACTTTGGGGACCACAAAGTGCAAGCCTTGGAAGACGGTGCTGCATATTGCTTAGGAGAGGTCAATCTGAACATTTACAAAGGCTGCGCTAACTTACTTGCACTGTAAAGTCAAAAGTCTACCTGCAAAAAGGTGGTCTAACATACATATGTCATAATAGCTAGATTCTTATTCTCCAGTGGCCTCTGTCTTCAACTCTGCCACCTTACAAGAGGAGGACACCTTGAACATTTCGAAAAACAACTCATTCGGACCTCACATGTTGCTATAGGTCTACCTCTGTCTGCATGCCTTTCTAAAACGTTTTGCAGCTCTTAGTCATTTAAAAAAAAAATCTTCATTAGTTTTCATTACAATTGTCATATCTTGAACCAAATAATACAATCCAAGTTAGCTATGCAGGATTAGAATAATGAAACACAAATAGTCCACTTTGATGGAACTTGGATGATGCATCTGTCAGCGTCACGGGGTTGGTGACAAAAAGGGAGCAATATCAAACAATAGTGGGATCCTTGTCTACAGCAGAGCATCACATCTTGTAATCAACATGCATAATGTTGGGGGCGTGGCCAAAATGGCGACCGGGCTGGTCGCATAGTTCGTAGCTCTGATCCCGGCCCGTGTCAAATATCCTCTAACAGGCGCCCGCACTACTGTTCGTGCGAGACGCCGTATGCTCTACCTGAGATGCCGGCGCTGCTCTGACTGGATCCGACCGCGGCGTTCCGGGTGCCGCGGGGTCGGCTGCGGTCCTGGGTGCGGCCGCCGAGGCCCGTGGAGCCTGGACCTTTCCTGCCGGGGCCGATGCGACGCGGCACCTTTAGTGCCGAGGCAGCTGCGTCGCGGGACACGGACGGGTTCCCGACGCGCTGGGACTTGACCCGTCTCCCGGGGCAGGAAGGCGGGTGCCGAAGAAGGTGAGGAGGCGCTTGATCCCCTGCTCCGGGACCACGCGCCTGGGGGCCGCGTTCGACCCGATGCGCTCGGCCCGATACGGCCACACTCCCGTGTGAAGCCGGCTGGCTCCACATGACAGGTACCGCTGGGACGTGCGGCCACCATTGAGACTCGGGGGTGCCGTGCGGGCTGGAGCTGCGTTCCCCGCGAAAGGGGAGGGGATCCCACCGGCTGCCCTTGAATCTTGGCTCTACACCCCCAAAAAAAATCGGATGGCATTGAACAGGCGTTTCCTTGCGCATTAAGCCTGGGCTAACAAATAACCAAGTACTAAGGAGGAGAGACAATTGGGAAAGCAAATAAATAACAATTTAAAAAAAACAAAAAAAAAAAAAGAAAAGAAACAAGAAGAGTTGGGACCACCAAAGTTCAAGTAAACTGAGCCCTACCAATCCCAGCTTCCAAGCAGCAACACAGCAATAAAACGGACCCCTTCAGAAAATAATACGTATAACAGGGCACTACAGTATATCCTCCTGCGGCACTGCACCGGCGGCGCTAATCGAGCCGCAGCGTTCCCACCAAGGCTCTCACCAGACATAAAAGCCCTGAGGCTCTCCACTACAAAGAGGATACACCACACAAACAAAGTATTGCTATCTTATCTTCACTACTCCAAACAGTGCTGCTGACCCCAAGTTAGGGGCCCTGCTTCTTTGCAAGCAACACGAAATCCTGACGGTCACGGTGCCCTAGAACCCGTAAGCGGTATAACTTCTTTGCCTGATACGCAGCAAGATTTCTATTTTTCAGGAACAAGCCTCAGCAGTCCTAATCAATCGAAGCCACTTCAAAAACAATAGTTAACAGCAATACCGTCACGTAAATAATCAATGGGCAAACCAAAGACCCCACGCGTACCTTCTGGGAATATGGATTCTGATGCCCCACCCCCACCTGCGGAGGCCTCGACCACACAACAAGCACTACAAAAGATGGAAATAACACTCCAAACGCACACAACGCAATTTGAAAAGATTTTACAAGCCATACTGGACACCAAAATTACTCTGGAAGCAAAAATAGGTTCGGTAATCGAAGACGTCAACATATTGCGTGCAGACCAACATACGCTAGCTGAAAAGGTCGCAGGCTTGGAAGCAGACACGTCACACCTCTCACCAGCGATAACCAAACTCCAGTCGCAAATGGGGGCTGTAACAGCTGAACTAGGGATTCTGAGGCGCAAAGCTGAAGAAGCAGAAGGAAGGTCAAGACGTAATAATATCCGCTTCGTGGGCTTTCCTGAGCGCGTTGAGGACCCATGCGCAGAACTGTTCATTGAGCAATGGCTAATAGAAACAGTACTGAAGGACAATGTCCCGAAATTCTTTTCAATAGAACGCGCCCACAGGGTTCCCGGAAAACCCCCACCACCTGGCACTCAGCCTCGCCCACTAATAACAAGACTCCTCAACTACCGTGACAGGGACCTCGTACTGCAGCTGTTCCGAAAAGCAGGCCCAATGCGCTTCGAAGGGGCAATCATATCGGCCTATCCAGACTTTACAGCAGAGGTACAGAAAAAGCGTAACTCATTTTTTCGGGTCAAAGAGCGACTAAGAGACCACAATATCAAATACGCTCTGTTGTTCCCGGCCAAACTTCGAATACAGGACGACACCCGCACTTTCTTTTTCACCTCACCAGAAGATGCATGGACTTGGCTACATGCCAAGGGACTCGCTGACCCTCCCAATACAAGAAATTCCAAAGATAAAAATCACCCTCCTAGTGGCAAACGCAAACCCAGCAGGCAACCAGACACTAAACCTACTCCTGAACAGTCTCGCGTGGAACGCTCTCTATTATTGCAAACCACATCCCTTTTCGCCAATGCATCCCCGGGGTCTGTATCGACGCACTCGGGATTAGAATCCGAGCTTGGGATACTCTCTGACTCTACAGACTCCGCCTGTGCCCCCAATCTCACTCCACGAACAGCAGACGACATCTGCTAATATATACCAATCTCGGACACAACGGCACACGACATCCTACAGAAGTAGTCACTAATCGTCTACTACGCTGACCTCATTTCCACCGCACTGCTGCCCCCGACCGCAGCAAAAGACTCATGGCTGGTCCCAGAAAGTAGCAGCTTCAACAAGAACATAACGGGTCGGAACCAGCATTGATTTGAACTTATTTACTTGAAACACCCCCGCACCATATGGAACGTTCTATCTGGTTGGCAAGTATTGTATCGTTAACGCCCTTGCCACAACCACAGTTACTGTTAGATATAGTTAATGTTATTGTTTTAATTAGCAGAATCATATCTATGAGGCATAATTTAGATTATAGTATTCGTAGTAAAAGCTGTTTGATTGCTAATGATAAGTACATACTAGGCAGCTGCAGTATAAATTGGCCAAGCATAATGGGCGTGAAATACACTATAGTTGTAAAAGGAGTGGGCCCACCAAACCCACAAAATCTAGACATACAAGTACAAAAGTTCCATGGCAACCCAAAGACAACAGTATAACCCGCAATATAAAATACTCACATGGAATATAAGGGGCATGGCATCCCCGCGTAAACGACAACAGATCCACGCATACCTCAGGAGACATCAAATACATTTTGCCATGTTACAGGAGACACACCTGGCTAAGTCCTCTTTGGAGAACACAAAAGTAAAATGGAAGGGGCAATTATATGGTACCATTTTTTCAACATATGCTAGGGGAGCGGCGATCTGGATAGCCCCCGGGGTCCCTTATGTTACGTCCCGCATACAATGTGACCCAGATGGCCGATATGTCCTTTTGGAAGGTGCCCTAGACGGGGAACCCATGGCATTAGCATCAATATATACCCCCAATTCAAATCAATGGGAATTCCTACAGACACTTAACAGTAGTAAACTTAATGATCCGGAGATGGATACTATTTGGGGCGGTGACTTTAATTGCGTATTAGACATTCACAGAGATCGCTCTATCCCTCCGTTAGATAATACCCTAGCTAAACGTGCTTCACTCGAACTTGCAGAGTGGGCCTCCAACAATAGGCTAAGAGACATTTGGAGAACTGCCCACCCCACACACCGTGAATATTCTTTCTACTCCCCTGTGCATAAATTGCACACTAGAATAGACATGATGTTTGCGTCAAAAGATATAATCCCAAAAATAACCACATCAGGCTATCTGGCTCGCACCATATCTGATCATAATCCGCTTCAAGCTACCCTGAGAACGGGCCGCACACACACGTGCATTCCCACATGGCGTCTACAACCAGATGCCCTCATAGATCCCCCTTATCATGCTGAACTAGCTAAGTGCTTATCGGATTACTTTGCTTTAAATAAAAACACAACAACAGCGCGCGCCACGGAATGGGACGCTCATAAAGTGGTTATACGCGGCCACTGCCTTGCAGCCTCGCTGGGGGTCAAAAGAATGCTTAATAAGGAATTACTAGAGATAGAATTAAAAATGCGCAGGGCAGAGACCGAGACCACCACTAGCGGGCCCTCGCTTGAAACACTAAATTCGCTGAAATCTGACTACAAAGAAGCGGATGACAGGCTCAGCAGACATGACTATAGACATTTTAAAACCCGTCAACACGCAGAAGGCGATAGATCGGGCAAGCTATTGGCATGGTTGGTCCGTCAACCATTACAGTCCTCACCCATAGGCGCGATAAGAACACACTCAGGGGAAGTGATTAACACACAAGCCGGAATCAATGAGTCTTTTCATATGTATTATCGTTCACTATATCAGCCCACTCACCCTCCAAATGAACAACTTCTTTCTGAACTCCTCTCATTGATTCCCCAAAATACGAATATCATTGACAGCGCAGCCATACTGGACGGTCCCATCACTATCGAAGAACTACGCTTAGCTCTTTCTCAAATGGCGCGCGGCAAAACTCCTGGCTCAGACGGACTACCAACGGAATATTACAGTTCACTATCTGCTCATCTCCTGCAGCCCC
This sequence comes from Pleurodeles waltl, assembly GCF_031143425.1. NCBI lineage: Eukaryota > Metazoa > Chordata > Amphibia > Caudata > Salamandridae > Pleurodeles > Pleurodeles waltl. Next base: position 744,096,148 of record NC_090440.1, on the reverse strand, counting down.
TGACTGAGGTATTTAACGAGGCACGTAATAGAAAGCAGCTGCCAGACTCCATGCGCGAAGCATTGATAGTGGTGCTACCAAAACCAGGACGCGATCCACTTGATGTCAAATCCTATAGACCACTCTCCCTATTAAACACTGACTGTAAACTCCTGGGGAAAATTCTAGCAAATAGACTACTCCCTTATTTATCAGACTTAATTCATCATGATCAATCTGGATTTGTACCAGGGAGGAACACTTTTTTAAATATAAGACGCCTAATACGTATATTACACAGTACCACAGAAACTGAGGCAGTGGCTGTGGCATTGGACATAGAGAAGGCATTTGATACGCTCGGATGGGAATATCTCTTCCGCACTCTGAAGGCGTTCGGCTTTCAAAGCGGTTTCATTAACTGGATTGCCACTCTATACACTAAACCAATAGCTCGCGTCAAAACGGGCCAAATGATATCAGACGCGTTCCCCATCGGCAGAGGCACCAGACAAGGTTGCCCTTTATCCCCTTTATTATTTGCTATAGCTATGGAGCCATTGGCAATTAAACTTCGTAGCTGGGCAAGCAGGTGGGGCATCCTAGAATCCAACACATACCATATTATTTCCCTATACGCAGATGATGCTCTAATATATTTGCGTAACTATACCTCCTCCCTCGCAGAAGTTATACAAATCCTGGATAACTTCGCTTTATCATCTGGTTTATGTGTTAATTGGGCGAAATCATGTATTTTCCCGCTCACTCGTATACCTACGGAACAGCAATCGGTATTACCACTACATCAACTGACATGGGCATATCAGACTTTTAAATATCTGGGGATTCAGGTTTACCACTCTATGACAGACCTACGCGAGGGCAATCTCGATAGGCTGCTACGCTCAACTCGGGGATCCATGGCATTTTGGAGTTCCCTCCCACTATCACCCATGGGCCGCACGGCCATAGCAAAAATGTTAATATTACCCAGATTTTTATACTATTTTACAGCGCTCCCATTATCCCTGCCACGTTCATTCTTTCATAAACTACACTCTCTGCTGACTGATTTGCTGTGGGGCAGAGACAGACGAAGAGTAGCTCTAGCCATTACACAATATCCACAGGAGGAAGGCGGACTTGGCATGCCGAACTTTGAATTATACTACGCAGCAGCCCAACTCCAATGGGTAGCCACGTGGCTTAGCGACCCACCCACCCCAGAGTGTACAGCGATAATGTCTTGTGTGGCACCACAAACGATACTGTCATCACTTATGTCCAAACCTCCTTACCCATCTAACAGAAATCCCCTAGTAGTAACGGCTAGATACTGCTGGCGGAGATATGTCCAGGGCAAAACCTTAACTCCCCCTTATTCACCTGCAATACCTTTGGCTCAGGTACCAGGTGTCCGAGCTCTTTCCCATCACCATGATATACGGATAACCAAGGCACTGAACATGGGAGACTTGTACTTGAACTCTAAAGCAAGCACTTTCGCAGAGCTCGTGACTGCTGGTATCATGCAACCTGGGGCCTTCTTAACATTTAATGCTATTAACAAACTTCTACAAAACTTTTGGGGGAGCAACCCAAACGAGCCTGATGAATCCCCCCTACTCACCTCATTACTCACTATAGGAAACATTAAGGGCTGCATTACTAAATTATATAAAATACTCCTAACAGATACCTGCACTGCTTTGACCCAAGTTAAGAGCCGCTGGGATGAGGTCCTCCCCACACCAGTTGATCAGAAATCCTGGAAAGCTGCCCTCACCACGATTAAATCTGTATCCCGTAATGTTAGACTAAGATATACTCAATTCAATTATATCCATCAAGCATATCTATCTCCGTCCCGCATCAACAAAATATACCCAAACTCTAAGCCAGAATGCCCTAGATGCGCTACCCCTGCTGCTAATTTCTACCATATGGTTTGGGAATGCCACACAATACATACTGGCTGGTGCCGCATCACCGAGACGGTTGCAGACATAATAGGAAACACGCTTATTCCCACACCAGAATCCTGCTTATTGGGCATACGTCGCCGGGACAAGAATGAAAAACACACTCACAAGTTTATAGATCTTGCGTTTATAATATACAAGCGTTCGATCGCTACACACTGGAAGGCCCCTAACGCCCCCTCATTCCGCACCTGGCTTTCAGCCTTACACAGCTCCACACTAGCGGAGGCACACACTCTAAGACAGCTGCAACTCAGAGGCCAGATACAGGAGGGAGCCACACAGTGGGATCACTTTGTAATACAAATAGAGGCTAGAGATGATGATTACCCCCCTTGAAACACGCGACACGTACAGAACGACCTACACGTAAACACTTAGCAACCACGATAAGTAATAAATCATATCCGTAGTAGCGTCCCAGCCAGCCTCGCCATATCAACCCGGAAATATATAGTTGGATAACAAGCGCAACTTCATCCAGACACGAATATACAAACTGACAAAAGATCCCGAAGCCCTGCTACCCCAGCCTTTGCCCCATTGCAAACCATATAGCATGTAAACAAGCACTAACATATTTCACGCCTATACAGTTGAATATTATCGTAATCACTTAGAATACCATTAGATATACTTAAATAAAACCATAGATATGCCTATTGTTATTGTTTTAAAATGTATCAAGTTAAGTTACACGCCAGTACATTAAAAATGTAACCGTACTGTATGGGAATTACAGGTACGTGCAAGGACACATGAAAAGGGAAAAATGTTTATTCTCTTACTAACTCAAGCTATATGTACTGCCGCTCGTGTGTTGTGTTTAATAAACAGATTTAAAAAAAAAAAAAAACATGCATAATGTTAACTAATACAAAACAAAACAGTTAAGGTTTTCTGGCTGGAGTGCATCACATTGGTCACTAAGGCGGCGTGAGTGTGAAAGGAATGGGGCGATCCTTCAGTCAGATAAGTCTGTTCGGTAATAATCTTTCAATTGGGAAGCTGGGGAGGCGGCACAGCCTATCACCAGGGTTGGTGGTTGGGCAGGTCGTTATCCTGACATATATAGGTAAATATTGGGGGGCATCAATAGCACATGGGTCGTGTGGGGGCTCTTCCTACTTGTGGATAGTAGTGCCGTCTGGGGGTAGAGGATTCAATTCATCAAACAAGCGGAGTACATAGGTGTCCCAGATTGTGATTATGGCTAGGGCCCATTTGTGAGTCTCTCAGAGCCAACACTAGAGTGTCGGCGGCTGGGAAGCCTTCCAGGCCATGGCTATCAGTCTCCTAAATAGGACCAGTGCCAGGCTGACTATCTTCAGATAGTGCCTGGTATGCTCGGTGCGTTTTGTTATCCCTGATAGGCAGAGTAAGGAGTTCAAGGGGGGTTGGAACTCAATTATTGACAATATATGTTCCAGTACCTGGGTCGAGACATGCATCAATGGCAGACATACCCAGACCATGTGTAGGAATGTTGCGTCCACGTGGCCACACCTAGGGCATGCTGGGGAGGACCCCGGAAACATCTTATGGAGGCGGTGTGGTGTAAGATAAGGTGCAGGAAGATAAATTGGGTGAATTTTAAACTGCCATTGCGTGAGACCTGTTTTACTCATTCGAATGCCATGGTCCATTTCTTGACATTGAGTTCTGTATGTAGGCATGTGTCCCATTTGCCCTTACGTCGAGTTGTAAAGTCACTGCCTCCTCCTTACAATGCCGCATACAGGGCTGAGACTGCGTGTCGGTCCATTCCTTGTGTTAAAAAGCATTGCAGACCCAGGTGCGTCAACGGTTCCATGTCTGGTACCCACCACAAAGGCAGCTGCGGGGCATAAGTGGTCGGTACACAGTTGGGTTTAATGTAACAGTTCCAAGTTAATTTAGTCACTCAGGCTAGTCTACTCAATCCCTCAGTCGGTTGTCCTGCTGCAAATAGCCACTCCAGTATGTCTGTATTCCCCAGCTGTGCCTGCAGCAGATCTCCCTCCATCCTCCTATCTTCGGCCAGCCATCGCATGGGCCACTCTAATTGTGCCGTTTCAAAGTATAATTCTAAGTCTGGGACTGCAAGACCACCTTATAGCATAGGGCACTGGAGCATACCCATCAAGACTCTTTTCCTGATGGGACCCCAAACCAGGTCCAACTGCAGGCACCTTAGGGTTCTTAAAAAAGATTTAGTCAGTATTACTGGCAATGCCATGAAGAAATATAGAAGTCTCTGAAGGATCACCATTTTGGCAATCGAGGCCCTGCCCATCGGCGAGAGAGGTAGTCGGGTCCAGAAACTCATTGAATGACAGATCCACACCAAGGCTCTATCATGATTACCGTCAAACAGATCCTTTTCAGAGTGATAAATGTTAATGCCAAGGTATCGAAAGGTATCAAAGCACCAGGGAAGTCGCACCACAGCCGGCTCTGACCTGTGCTCCGGTTCAACCCGACATAGGGGTAAGGTGCAAGATTTTCCCCAGTTGATTTTAAGACCAGACATCCCAAAGCAGTCTAGTAGGCCATGAAGGACTAGCAATGTGGCGGCTTGATCCTGTAGCTATATAAGAACATCGTCCACATAGAAGAACATGTGTGCCAATTGGGTTCCATTCTGATGCCCCAATATTGTGGCTCTTAGTCATTTGTGTGTTTCTCATATTGATGGATCATATTTCAGAGGAGCAGCATGTGTCTTCTGTCCGTGTTGCTGGTCTGCCTAACTGTCCATACCATGGTTTACATCTGCTTTGCTGTTGCATGCTCTGTGCTGCTGTTTGTGGGATTTGGTGGCAATGGATTGGATGGCTTTGGCAGCTAGTGAGGTAATGGTGATAGTGCAAAGGAATTCCTTGAACATTTGCTTGGATGGAAGGAAACAGCTGGTGCAGTGGGCGCCAGTTGCATGGGGCAGAAAGCTTGTGAGGTGACCCTTTATTATGCCTTTGTTGCTGAATCTGGATGCAAGGTTCCAGTTGGGCCAACCCATTTGGCCTCTAACCGCTCCAGAAGGCCCGACATCTCAGGCAATTGTCAATTGTCCACAAAATGAGCCATTTTAATAAAATGAGTGCCCGGGATCCAATGAAGGCTGTTGCAGTATGTGGTCAACTGAATATGTGTGTGCTCCCTGAATGTGTCCAAGGAACAGCATCCAGCATCAGGACACACTAGAGAAGATCAAAATCAATCAGTGATAGGAACTACAATTATTTGGCTGCCTTGTATAAAAATATTGGCACACTAAACTCTTCCCTCTAATTTTCCAGGATTCTGGGCTTAGTAGAAATAGACCGTCCAATGGTGTGTCGCGGGAAATAGATGTAATCTTAGCACTTAATGCATGGAAAAGGAGAGGGAGAAACGAAAAGGGCAAGAGTGTGGGAAAAGGAGCAAGCAAGTGCGGACCCAGCTAAGAAGACAGAAAAAAAAAACAGGTAGTTGTAAATGTGGCACCCACAGCCTTAAAGTTAATGCTGCCACTGATGTCACTTTTTTCCTAATGATAACTTAAGAGCACAAGAAATCAAGATACAGTAGTACTCCGCTCTTTGTCTGGTCCACAGATACAGCATCATGGAGAGCCTGGGGGTGCTAAGAGCAACGTGAGATGCCAGACGAGTATCAGTGAACAGTCGTACTGCAGGGACAGGAGCTGGTCTACAGCAGAAGCTAAACAATAAAGTCCCCCACTAGTTCAGTGCTCCTCTAAAGTACTGATGCCCAAAGTATTGAAGAGCTGCAGCCAACACCTAAGACAATTCCAGTATGGCTGTCAGACATGCATGTTGAATTGCCTGGATTTGAAAAGGGCCGTTGGAGCTCCAAATGAAGCTAAACAGTGTGCGTATCCAGTGGCCATGTTGGAATGATCGTCAGGTGTTTCATTCTAAATCTGGCACCGCTGCCTAAGACACTATATTGGTGCGGTGACAGTGGAGACAGGAACAGCAATTTGGGATGGGAGGTGGCTGGAGTTAGGGCCCTCTGTAACGAACCTTCTCATGCAACAGTGTGGCCAAGAGCACTACCTCTTTTGATGCTGACCTCAGTTGCTTACATGCTGTCATTAAAAGGACTCCTTTGGTGACCTTTCACCAAAATGCAACCCGCACAGGAAAAATGTACACATCCAGATTATACTGTGAGTGTTCCCACTCTAGTAGGCCACCCCGGGGACCCCAATAACAGAATACACAAACACTGTCTTTGTGCACTCATGTGAAGACTGCCATGCGCAGCTCCTATTTTATCATTTCTGTCCGCGCTCCGCCCCAGTGTGCCGAACAGGCAACAAAGTATGGGAGAGTCTGGATGGCGCTCTACATCCCTCCCATGTTTTACTCACACAAGGAGGAATGGAAGTATAGAGAAAGAAGGAAGATGAACAGAAAAGAAAGTCAAAGACGGGGTGAGGAAAGAACGAGAACAAGAAACAAGACTACTAACGTTCACCGGGTTGGTGAACAACCAATTTCGCACTGTAATCATCTCGCTTTGCAGGACCTCTCAAGCAGTCCTCCTGGCTAGCTCTCAACACCTCCCGGGTCCAGCAGGTGGGTCGTGGGTGCTGGGTTACAGTTCAGAACGACCCTGCTAGCAGACAAAATCCTTCAGCTGACTATTCGGTGCCGGGTTGAGACGTAGATGATACTTTTCACTCTGAGTAAGAGATCTCCCGTGGTCTGTACCGCCAGAGGGTGTGTCTCGTACAGCAGGCATTGCTACCAGGGCATTCGCTGTTCCCTCCTCCCTGCTTTCGGGTATGCCTGCTGCTCCGTTTACCTCTCCTTCGCTCTTCGGATGGGGGAGAGGCTCCTGCTCTCTTGAAGTGCGATGCGTTCCTGGTTACCCGCTGCCTACCTCTGGCAGCAGTTATCACAGCGCCTCGAATGCCTATGATTTCCCACACTTCAGGCTCAAATAGCGTTAGGAACTTTCCTCCTGCCCGGCCACTCTTAACTACCACTCGATCACCTTCCTGAAAGTCGCAACATCGGGTTTGCCTCCTCTCACTGGCCTTTTGAGTAGTGTGTTCTCGGTGCCGCTGGGTGGCTTCTACATCCAGCTCCGGTGACTCCCAGTGAGGACCAGCCGGGATACAGTCCTGTGGTGGAACCTTGAACATCAAGGCTGCGGGGGCGCACCCCATGGTACTGTGGGGTGTCTGGCGATAGGCGTGTAAGAATTGATGCAGGTATTGTTCCCCCTCTTCACTTCACTCCACGCCAATTCGGAGGGCACGATTAAGAGTTCTCATGAATCTTTCTACGTCACCGTTAGCCTGAGGCCAGTACGGCATGATCTTGCGGTGATGTATTGCCAGGCCATCCAGGTATGACCTGAACTCTTGTCCATGAAAAGGGGGCCTATTGTCTGTCCTGATCTCTTCTGGAAGCCCAAACATCGCAAATGTCCTTTGAAGCACTGGACGTACGTTTTCAAATGAGGTGGATGGTGTGACCTCTACAACGGGAAATTTGGTGTAGGCGTCCATGAGGACAGCAGTCAGCCGTCTGTCCGGGAAGCTTCCAAAGTCCATACTCAGCTTCGACCATGGCTTCTGCCTGGGAGGTTCGGTGACAGTTGGGCAGCTAGGTGGTTCTCCAGATGTGATCACGCATGAATGGCACTTCCCGACCATAGTATCAACTTGGACGTTCATGCAAGGGAACCACAGCTTGTCCCGCAACCGCGCCTTCGTTTTAGCCGCACCTTGGTGTCCTTGGTGGGCTAACTCCACCATTCAAGTCCACAAGCTCGGAGGGAGTACGATTCTTCTTCCCCGAGGAATCAGGCCTTCACTGCCCGTAGACAGCTCATCACCCACTCTCCACATCCCTTGCATAGCCATCTTGTCTTCGTGGTTGGACATCTTCTTTCTTTTCCAGGAAGTCTTTCCATCTTCTGTTTTCGAGTGCTTCCTTGACTTGATTCAGCACCGCGTCTGCTTTCGTGGCTTCTACGATGTCTGCCACAACAAGAGCATTGGGACAGGCGGATTGTACGACCATGCTCACGAAGACTTCGGTGCTTTCCTCGTCTTGATCCTGGGACTCATCTGATGTTTTTGGCGACGGGTGTCTGGACAAGTTATCAGCCGGGTTGTTCACCCCCGGTCGGTAGACGACTTTGAACCGGTATGGTTGGAGTAGGACAGTCCATCGTTCAATTCTGGGAGGTGCCAGACGCAGGCTTCCTGCAAACAGCAAGACCAATGGCTTGTGATCCGTCACCACTTGGAACTCGTGCCCGTAGAGGTACAAATGAAAATGCTTGCATGCCCATCAGATCGCTAGGGCCTCCCGCTCAATCTGAGCGTAGCGTGTGACAGCCGCCGATAACTCCCTGCTGGCATAGGCCACAGGAATCCACTCTTGATGACGTTGCTCCTGCAAGAGGATGGCCCCAAGACCCACTGGGCTAGCATCTACCACCACCTCTGTTCTTTTGTGGGAGTTAAAGTATGCCATGGTCGACTTATCCAGCAATGCGGCTTTGACATCGGAGAACGCCTTGTCCGCAGCCGGGCTCCATTCCCAGCGGTGCACTGCTTTGGTGAGCTGTCGGAGAGGCTCTGCCATCGTGGCTAGCTGGGGTATAAACCTGCCACAATACGTTGCCATCCCCAAAAAACTCCTGACATCGGTGGCACTCTGGGGGAGCGGGGCTTGACGAATGGCGTCAGCCTTTGCGCGGGTCCACCCGCAGGTGATCCTTTGAGAAAATGTATCTGAAGAATTCTACGGAAGTTTGCTAGAAACCACATTTCTTTTTGTGGAGCGTGAGACCCGCGTCTGCTAGTCTTTGTACAGTGGCCCTCAGATGTTGATGGTGTTCGTCCCGCGTCTTGGAGTATATAAAATGTAATCGCTCAGGTTGATCACCCCCGACAGCCCCGACAGGGTCTCTCTGATGGCATTCTGCAACACCTCAGCTGCCGAGGACACCCCAAAAGTCAGCCTCCGGTACCGCCTGAGCCCCATATGCGTTGAGAAGGTGGTTATGTTTCTGCTGCCGGGGTCTAGCTCCAACTGGTGATAACCAGAGTTGAGATCTAGTTCGGAGAACCACTGCGCCCCATTCAGATCTGCAATGATATCGTCCATAGTGGGCGTTATGTGTCTCTCTCTCCAGATGGCTTTGTTTGGTATGCGCATATCAACGCAGAGGCGAATGGCACCAGGTTGCTTGGGTTTTGGCACTATCACCAAAGTGAGACCCATGGTGTTGGCCCCTCTACCTTCTCTTTTACTTCTTGATCTTCAAGTAGTTTCAGTTCCTTTTCTACGGCCGGTCTTAGGTGGAACGGCACGCAGCAGTGTCTTAGAGCAACCGGGGTGACGTCTAGGTCGACATGTAGCTTGACGCGCTTCCCTTTTAGTCGTCCAAGCCCTTCAAAGAGCTGCGGAAACTCACCGAGGAGATGTTCAACGTGAGAGTCATATACTTGGCGCGCAAAGAACACCAACTCCAGATCCTCCGCCGTGTGGCGTCCCAACAGGGTGCCTCGGTTTCCAGTCACAACGTAGAACCTGGCGCAGGTCGAAAGTTCCCCGTTGGTCACGGACACCTCCACCGTGCCTTTCAGTGGAAGCGGTTCTCGTCCTCCATAGTTGTATATTTTGGTGGGGCTTGGGGTCAGAGGTGGTGTAGGGGATAACTGTCGTAACAGGGCCTCTTCCATTATGTTGACTGACACCCCTGTGTCTATGAGCACTGTTGCCGAAGAGCCATTGATCCTTACGTTGCTCATGGGGGGCGGGCGCCTCTTCTGTTGTCTCCAGCCGGTAAATGAGATAACGAAGATGTCCTCCTCCTCGTCTTCCTCAAAGACAGGCATTCTCACAGCTGTCTGTTCCCAGGGGTCGTTGTGATCGGTGGTTACATTCTTGACCTTAGCATCCTTTCCCTTTTGGTCTCCTTGTCTGCTTCTTCCAGACTTGCACACTTTGGCGAAGTGGTTGCTTTTACCACACAGGTTGCATGACTTTCCTCTTGTCGGGCACCCCATTGCCGACTTGTGCTCATACCCACAGCTCCCACATATGCGTTCACTGGGCCTGGAGGGGGTTGGTCGGCACCCTGGTGGTTGGCGGGGTTGAATGGCATCCACCTGTTCCTCCTTCACCTGGAGCGGACGTGCGGCCGAGGCGGCCGCCAAGGATTGCCCCCTCGCCGCAGCAATGGCATCCGCTCGGACCGCTGACAGTTCTTGGGAGCGTGCGAGGAACAGGGTCTCCTCAAGCGAGATGCCCGGCAGGCGCATGATGAGTTTTCTCAACAAGTTGGACCGGCATCCCTGGATGATCTGAGCTCTGATCTCCTCTTGTTGGTTGAGGCCTACACACGTGCTCACTAACTTCCTCAGCCGTGCGTAGAACATGTCGCCTGACTCGACATCCGTTTGCTGGGCCTGGCGGAGTTTGAAGCGTTCGTAGTCTGGATTCAATTGGGGGTCAAAGTGTTTGTTCAGGGCAGCCACAGCAGCGTCAAAGTCAGATTTGTCGACGGTGTCTGGGAGCGACTCAAACAGTTCCTGCAGTTCATCACCGCCCATTAGCAACCATCTGTTTCCCTTGTGGCGTAGAAGTAATTGTCCAAGCGATCCAACCATAGGCGCCATCTTGGTGCCGCTGTGGCCGGATCAACCAGTTGGCTGAACGGGGCAATGCTGCAACTGACGAATGAGCGCTGGTGTTGAGATGCGCTGGATGTTGTGTATTCTCCGGTTGCGGTGCACTCATCCTGTTATTTTTTGTGTGTGCTGCTGTGTGCAGATATTGATCAGATTTTTTTTCTTCTTCTGGCTGGCACTGCATAGAGCCTATCTGTGTATTCTTACTGAAGTTGTGCTTGAATGTCCTTTGCCGTAAACTTTATTATTACTGTTCCCCTCTTTTGTTGGTTTGTTTTGTTTATTATTATTTTTTTCTGGGTGTACTTCCTCCCCACGTGGCGCCGTGTGGATTTGGGCGTCGCCGGTGAGATATGTCACGCCGAGCACATGGCCGCACCACCCCTTACAAGCACTGGTGTAGACACTCCTTGGGGCCTCTCACCTTCGGGGAAAGCGGAACCGGATGCTCGCCGCTGTCACCTGGCAACCGGAGCTTCAAAAGCGTCCTCAGGCCCACGCCACCTTCGCGGCAGCCGCCGCATCCGTCTCGGCAGCAACGCGGGTGCAGGCTTGCTGCGGGAAGCAGTCGGCACTTTGGCCCTCGCCTGACGTGGCGAGCGAAACGGCCGGTGGTGGCAGGGCGCGGTCGGCACAGGTTGGGTGGCGACAGCCTCCGCGCACCCGTGTGCGTTGCTGTGGGTGTGGGGCATGCTCCACACTGTACTTTGTTGGGGGGAAAACAGGCAGAGAGCAGTCCCCGGCAGGGAGTGGGTACTGCTTTATAATAATTATTTTTTTATTTGATGGCCGGAGCGCTGCTCTTTGAAAGCGCGGTCTCTCGCTGTGCGGGTTACTGTGTTCCCAATCGTCGCCAGTGTAGTAGGCCTCCCTGGGGACCCCAATAACAGAATACACAAACACTGTCTTTGTGCACTCATGTGAAGACCGCCGTACGCAGCTCCTGCTTTATTTTATAATCTCTGTCTGTGCTCCGCCCTAGCGCGCCGAACAGGCAAAAAAGTATGGGAGAGCCCGGATGGCTCTCTACACCCACAACCAGGCAAGACAGTTATGAAGGAGGGCTCACCGAAACCAGCCAGTGGTTGAAGGGGGCTCACCAAAAGCCCATTACTTAAACAATACACCTAACGAATAATTTGATCGCTGATCGAACTGCCACCTGGTATATACTCTGTATCTGGATATTTCTCTGAATAGCCAAACTCTTAAATGAAACGACTTATGTGAAATAAAAGAAAGAGCCCAAATCCCTCACATGTAGCTGCAATAGCAACTCTAACACCAGACTTGAATACAGTACAGAACTTGATTACCAAGCCAATGGTATAGCAAAAGGGACAATACTGCATGAATATCACTGTCTCACCATAAAAACAAAGAATTGTTCCAGCTGATTTTAAAATAAAATATAATGCCAGCTGAGATTTCACATTAGCAGTGCTTTTAATTCATATCTAACCTAATAGCTGTCCTAGATTGTGAGATCTGTGTAACTTTTAGTGTTCTCGAATAATCTCCTTTGGAGAAGCGCCTGTTACAGTGCAAGAAATTGAAGCTAGAAATGGGAGAGATGAAAAAGGGAGAAAATGCGCTGGTGAAGGGGAACGCCCCAAACACCACTAGTTTGGCTTTTTCGGAAGATCTTGAAATATTGAAATATTTACTGGTGCTCATTTACAAATTCTTGTATAACCTGTGACTTTTAACCAGTTTATATGGATAATTGTACTATAAATGTTTGGCTTTGTCCCATTTAAAAAACAAAAATCACCTTCAGCTTTGAACACTTCTTTTGACCGTCAGTGCTCGGAGGCTCGACTCATTATGTGATGATTCTATACAGTATGTCAACCAGGCCAATCAGTGTGCAGGGCTGCTGCCAACAGGCTAATCAATGTGCCAGAGCTGTCGTTGGTTGCCAGGGACGTTGCTTGGTGTCCTGGAATGCCGCAATGAGTGGGACTGAATTTTTTTGGTTGATCTGGATTTTGTAGACCCTGCCAAATGGTCTCTATTTTGAGTTACATGTTGATGCATGGGGATAAGTAGTAAAAGTCTGCTAGGCCACGGCAGGACAGTGCAGTCTTGGAGTTTTGTTATCTAGGGGTCGCAGACATCAGCGAGGCACTGCTGCATTTTATTTAAGGTCTGCACGCGCAGGGCAATGTTAATTGTTTCTTTTAAGCTCTGCGGGGGAGAGCAGATAAATGTGTCCATGCCCCTATTTCTGTTATGGTCATAATAGACTTTCTCTTATGCCCACAACGGTAATAGAAAAGGGGCAGCTGCGAGCTAGACCACTCCGTTTCCCACAACACAATTGAGAAACAGTATTTCGCCTACGCAGGAAGCGTTCGTGTTTTTTTTTCTCCTTAAAACGGCACAGTAGCTGCCCTCTCCATTAACAAGAAAGAAAAATGATACAAGTATTTGCTATGCAATGGGTCTCGCATTTGTGCATGTACATGTTTTTTACCTATCTGTTTTGTTTTGTAGTTTTGATGGATGTACGTTGTGTGTAGTTTAATTATGTGTGTTGTTTTGGAATATTAGTAAGGCGGGATAGTGCGTGAGAGAGCGAGATAGATGTGAAAGAGAGTACAAGAGATAGCTAGAGAGGGAGAGGTGGAAGGGGCACATGAAGGGAGGTGGGATGGGAAAGGTGGACTAGTGCACAGCGTGAGGAGGTACAGTTAGGTAGCATGTGTTACTAGGCAGTATCGAGAGGAGAGAGGTAATGTAAGGGAGGGATGAGAGTGCGAATGAAAGGGGGTGGAGAGATCAAGGGAATAGATGTGAGATCAATAGAAACAGATAGCAGAGATCATAAAGAGATGCACGGAAGAATGGAGAACTACAGGGGGATCAAATGAAATGAGAAAAAGAGGAGGATAGAAACATACAAAGAAGACTACAAAGGTATAGTGAAGAGACGGAGGGGATAGAGAGTAGGGGTGTATAGAAGAAATAAAGGAGAAAATGGAAAGTAGCAAGTGAAGAGGGGCAGTAGAAAGGGAGAGAAGAGAATGTAAGAGGAGAAAAAAATAAAAATACAGGGGGGATTAGAGAGGTGGACGAAGTAGCGAATTAGGAAGGATGTGAAATGCTCAAGGAAGGATGTAGAAGTGCCCAGACTGATAAGAGGGAAAGATGAAGGTTCAGATTCACAGGACAGTGCAAGTTGGAAAGCAGGTGCATTGGAAGTAGTTAGAGGATGTCTCGAGGTAGGAGAGCATGAAGAGAAGGATGGGAAATTATGCCACCCTGAAATGGACGGATTACGAGGCTGTGAAGAGTCGTGCCACAAAAGCCAACTAATGGTGGGTGACAGGCGGGCTCCAAGCCCTTTTCTAACAACAACAGCATCTCGCAAGCGATATGCATGCGCTAGCGCATGCTTAGGCTCAACCCTAAAAAGAATGCCCTTCCAGTTCAAGAAACGTACTACTTGAAGGGAATTTGTGAGCCAAACCGCTTGACAAGTACTGCATATTGATATTTACCACTTTTTAGCTACTCTGCTACACCTTCATGCATATTTGAAGGCATACTACAATAACTGACAAGTGAATCCAAGTCGTACGCCGCAGCTTCAACGAGTTAGGGCTCATTAGCGAGCAACATTTAGTCCGTTGTGATTTTTGGCCATGTATACCACTATTAAAAGCCAACATTTAGTCTTTGTGATTTTTGACCATGTATACCATAATTACAAGCAAATCTACAAGTCCCAGAATGCAACAGATTTGTTGTTAGAAAGCCAGCAGTATCTGAACGTGTTGCATTTAGCAAGGACACTCTTGTCAGTTAATGATGGATGTCCCTGGTTGGTGAAGAATCAATATGTTGCACATACATGTAAAGTCCTGACAGCTATGGGGGCTATATAAGTGTGTCGTGGCTTTAGCTTAGTTTAGAGATGCATTACAGCAAAGCGTTCAGATGTGAAGGGAGCATATAAGGAGGAAGGTGAGCTCACTCACCAACTGCAGTATCTTCCGGGACATGATTACAGAATGCTCGGTACAACTCCTAAGCACCAGTTATCGGTGGACTTCAGCCTCGGTTGCTCCGACCAGCGGCACACACACACACCACTTATGTGAAGCTAAGCGGCCATCAAGTGACAGGCAATCCCTGCCACGGAGGCGAACATAGAACTTGTCAGAGTCACGTGCTCACATTCGTTCGAACAGTACATTCACCGGAAGTTACTTAAGAGAGTTTAGGGAACAGAAACAAAAATAAAATACACATTTTGGAGGAGGACACTGAGGGAGGCGTAACCAGAAAGGCGCTACCATGTTACAAATTTGACACCAGGTTTTAAACTTTTTAAAATCAAAATCGTTCTGTTGATTGCACTGTGTTGAGTGCTCTTCCTGATCGTACTATGGACGCAATAGAAACTCGACCATATGGACATGCGCCCTGAGAAGTTTTTTGATCTTCAAATGTCAACAATTTTTTTTGTTTGTTTCTTGAATGAATCGATGGAAGGGCACCTATGTACACATAAATGGAGGTTTAGCGAGGGTGACAATCGGACATCGGCCTCCTTTAAGCATACTCAATAACTGTGATAGACACCATCGAATGAGTGCAGGCGTGTACTAGCTACATGTGGCTAGTGCACCTTTATTTAAGCCTTCAGGATGAATGACAAGCACTTAAAAAATGCTAAAGAGGGACAAGTAGGCTACAGGGTGGAGGAAAGGGGGAGAAAAGAGTACCTTTGTCGTGCCGGGAGCAGCGTACGGGCACTAATTAAGTTAAATCAATCAGTGCTTGATCCCTGCTCCATGGACAGGACCAGAAATGATGCCAGCCTGAAGTGGACAAATTACGAGGCTGTAAAGAAGACTACCATGAAATCCAACAAATGGTGAGTAACAGGCAGGCTCCAAGCCCTTTTCTAACTACGACAGCACCTTGCAAGCAATGCGCATGTGCTAGCGCATGCTATCGCAGACTCAACCCTAAAAGACGGGGGATTGCTTTGCGGTGACTTCCCTATCCGTTGCAGTGCCTCAAAGAAAGAAAGAAAATACCTGATTTTCTGCCAAAGCTACTGGCTCCTGCACCAGACTTGCAATGAAATGATGTCACCCTATTTGACCTAAGAATAATAATGGTCCATTTAAAAACATGTTTGCTTAGACCTACAGTACCATCAGGGTGCTATATCCTCCCTGCCCCATGAGAAGACCACTGGCAACTCCTTAAAATTCTGAAAACCAGTGCTGCTAGGAGGCTGAACAAGATGGTGAGGACTTGCGTTGAGGGGAAGGCAATGTCCTGATAACACCTATATATACTTTTATTGCATTATGAAAACTGCCAGTACATATTAGTGTCCATCTCCTGGCCAAGGGGTACCCTGTATAGTTGTGCACAGGACATTATGTGGCACATTTACAAGCCCCTTGCACCACACTAGCATTATTGTTTTGATGCTAATTTAGCATTAAAGAGGCAATTTCCCTGCGCCATATTTCTAAAGTCATGCAATTCATGCATTGCGCCACTTTGTAAAGCCTTGCGCCACATTATGCCTGCGTCAGGCATAATGTTTGCAGGGGGTCATTTCCCGCAGAGAGGTCCGAAAAAATGACACAGTGAATTTTACAACATTTCACTCTGCCATTTGTTCCATAATTTTTAAGACATGCTGAGAGCAAGCATTAAAATGATGCACCTATATTAACCTATGGGCTCCGTGTGCTTTGCTGCACTTGTGTCAAAAATGTTTACGCTAGTGCAGCAAAGCACCACAATAGTGTCCAAAATTCTGACGCTTTTGTGCTAACGACTTCCATGGTGCGCCTTATTATAAATACAGTGCAACCATAGTGTTGTTAGGTGGTGGTAAGGGTACCTAAGAAAAGTACCGCATCACAACCAATGTGACACTTTCTTGTAAATCTGCCCCTACGTGTTGTAAAGATTACAAGATATGTCTACAAACAAAACGTGGCTTTTAAAAAGCACTATCAGCTCCATGCCTGCCTATGAGGATAACGGATTCACAAGCAGGCATAACGATTACAAGCAGGACCATATGACATTGCTGTTGATGACCACTAAACGATGGCCTTTGCTCCAGTTGGGGCCCTGAAGAATGTTTGCCCATTATTTCCTTGCATGCCACCATGAAAGGGTGTGGTGTACAGTGCACATGTGGGGTCTAGCAGCACCATTTGTTGCCCACGCATGAAGCTTCTGCGTTTAGTTTGAGGAAACATTCCAGGAATAACTTTTGCTGCTCCCTAAATGTAACCATATTCAAAGAGTCGTAGGGGTGGATTAGATACATGAGCATTGGGACCAGGCCACATCATGATGCCATTTTCTGCGCTCTTAGCACAGAAAGGGGTGTGCCCTTCTTTGTTTCTTTTTGAGTGTATACATTTATTAGAAATATCTCTGCGATGTTCACTACCACCCCTTGTATACTCTGCAAGTTTCATGTCCAGCGTGCTCTCTACATAAGAGTGGAGACCCCTTTTAGCTATTCCTTTATGTAGATGATACGTCCAAAGCCTAGATCGTGATGTACCCCTATTATAAGGGGGGTTATCAAATTTGGCTGCTATCCTGGTCTGCAAATATGTTGAGACAAAACTGAACTATTTTCTTTCACAGACAGCACCTATGTATTTATGGGTGAATAGCCACTGAAGTAGAATCTTGATGGGGGTAAATACCTAGGTATTCATGTAACCATAGATAGAGGAGATTTGCTAAAGCAAACTTTTGGGACAGCCTTGGAGAACCGAAAAGTGCAGATTTAATACTGGCTAAGGCTGCCCCTATCAATGTCTGGCTGCATATTGCTTATTAAAATGGTGATATTGCTAGATTTTTGCATTTAATCTCAGCTTGTTTCAGCCCCCCCACTTCCCCTGCACTGTTCCTGCTTTCTTTTGGGCCGCTGTTTTTTCCCGCTCTGCTCCCTTCCCACCCCCTGGGCCCTGACCCCCCCGGACCTACGTATTGGCTGTTCTTGTGTGACCCCATTGAGCAGGTCCCTCCAGCTCCCCTGGCACTGCTAAGCACGATATAGCACCTGCAGTACATTGCCACTGCTGCCTGTGCCCCTGGTTGATACCTTCTGCTGCCCTAAACTCAGCTGCCCTAATCTCAGCTTGCTTCAGGCCCCTGCCTCCCCTGCCCTCCTCCCGCTCTCTTTTGCCCCCACTCAGCCCCCCTGTGTCCCGCCGTTTTCTCCATTCTGCTCCCATCCTACTTTTTTCCTGCTCTGCTTTCTGCAGCCCCCTGTGCCCTGTCCCACCCCGTACCTACTTAATGGCTGTTGTTGTGTGACCCCATTGAGCAGGTCCCTCCAGCTCACCTGGCACTGCTAAGCACAATATAGCACCTGTAGTACAGTGCCACTGCTGCCTCTGCCCCTGATTGCTGCCTTCTGCTGCCCTAATCTCAGCTTGCTTCAGGCCCCTGCCTCCCCTGTTCTCTTTTGCCCTCACTCAGCCTCCCAGCAGCCTGCCGTTTTTTCCATTCTGCTCTCCTCCCACCACACTTCGCCCCACTCCCCCAGGACCTACTTAATGGCAGTCGCTGCACAACCCCATTGAGCAAACCCATCCAGCTCCCCTGGCACTGCTGCTAAGCGCTATATAGAGCCTGCAATACAGTGCCACTGCTGCCTCTGCCCCTGGTTGCCGCCTCCTGCTGCCCTAAACTCAGTTGCCCTAATCTCAGCTTGTTTCAGGCCCCTGCCTCTCCTGAGCTCTTCCCACCCTCCTTTTGGCTCCACTCAGGCCCCCCGTGGCCTGCTGTTTTTTCTCTCTCTGCTCCCCGCTGGCACGCCAAAGGCAAGCCCGTCTGCGCCTGTCCACAGCTGGACTGCGGCAAGCGCCAGGACCCCGGGATCTGCAACCCAGTACAAGTACTCCTCCATCGTGATAAAAAACCTCAGGCTGAAGACCCGGCACCCCAGCTGCAGCATCACCTTGTCTCGATCCACCAAGGGCCACTTCTGACACAACTGCCATTTCTCCTGTGACGTTGGAACCACTGCAATCTCCACCCAGCAGACCCCTGACCACAAACTTCAGCTCCACTGCGTACTAATCAACGTCCGATCACTCTGCAAGCACGCCATAGAAATCTGAGACACCATCACCACCCCGCACCTGACATAGGGGGTCATTCTGACCCCGGCCGGCGGCAGAAGCCGCCGGCCTGGCTGGGACCGCCAGAATACTGCTGCGCGGTCAAAAGACCGCCGCAGGTATTCTGGGTTTCCCGCTGGGCTGGCGGGCGACCGCCAGAAGGCCGCCCGCCAGCCCAGCGGGAAACACCCTTCCATGAGGATGCCGGCTTCGAATGGAGCCGGCGGAGTGGAAGGGGTGCGACGGGTGCAGTTGCACCCGTCGCGATTTTGCAGACACTGAAAATCATGGTGGGG
Organism: Pleurodeles waltl; assembly: GCF_031143425.1. Taxonomy (NCBI): domain Eukaryota; kingdom Metazoa; phylum Chordata; class Amphibia; order Caudata; family Salamandridae; genus Pleurodeles; species Pleurodeles waltl. The sequence continues at coordinate 744,077,103 of NC_090440.1, read as the reverse complement.
CCCTGTTACGGGGGCCCCACGACACCCCTTACCGCCATCCTGTTCCTGGCGGCCACGACCGCCAGGAACAGGATGGCGGTAATGGGGGTCGGAATCCCCCTGGCGGCGCAGCAAGCTGCATCGCCATGGAGGATTCCCCAGGGTAGCGGAAAACCGGCGGTACACCGCCGGTTTTCCGCTTCTGACCGCGGCTGTACCGCCGCGGTCAGAATGCCCATGGGAGCACCGCCAGCCTGTTGGCGGTGCTCCCACGGTCGTTGACCCTGGCGGTTTTTACCGCCAGGGTCAGAATGACCCCCATAATGTTCATCACTGAATCCTGGCTCACCCCCGCATCTGCACCATACAGCGACACAGCTACTCCCACCAGATTTAATATGATCCACCACAACTGCCCTAACAGACACGGTGGCACATCAGTCATCCACAAGGACTCCCTCTACTGCTCTGTCCCATACAATGACACAACACCAATTACAGAATACTTCAACTTCCAGATCAAACCCAATGCCAAAACCAACATTAGAGGAACCCTCCCCTACAGAACCCTTAACCCCTGCCACAGATTCTGCAACTCTATACCAGACTTCATTATTCCACTAGCAATCAACTCCAACCACTGCATCTTCCTGGAGACCTGAACTTCCACATAGAAAACCCAGACTACGCCAACTCCACCTCACTCATTGAAAACATGAGCATAATCAGCCTCTCTCATCCGCCCCCATGCATAACGCAGGACACACACTAGACCGCCTTTTCTCCACCTGTGACAGAGCCAAGTTCTCCCACACCATCAAGGCCACATGGACTGACTACAACACTGTCCACTTCACCATCGAGCGACTGCCTGAAGCCTCAATGAGACCCCCACCCTCCCCTGCCTCAACTAGAACACAATCACTGAAATACCCTGGACCGCCGCCCTCAAAGAAGATAGAGCCATCCCCATGGACACCCTCGAATGCCACACGCAAATTTCTCCAACTAGAGCTCCTCCGCCGCAGACACCATTGCCCTCATTAAGAGCACCACCAGCAGCAAGACCCCCGCAAACCTTGACTCCTTCACCTCCGCCCTCAACAGATACCTCCACCGACTCAGGGAGACCAAGAAAGAATCACTCACCAACCACATTGAGGCAAGCACCAACAATGCCAGAGAACTCTTCAGCATCGTCAGAGAATTCTCCTGCCCCTCCGCCACAGAGAACACGATCCCCCCCTCCCAAGCCCTCTATGACACACTGTCAGACTATTTTCACCACAAGATTGCCACCATCTACAGCAACTTTGACCCCCAACCCACTGACCTCGACCACCCTGCACCCTAACCCACCACATGCCCCCCACCGGATCACCAAATAGAAACGGCTATGTACAGAAGACACCATCTCTATCATATATGTTTATTTTACAGCCCTGAGGAAGTTCACATGTAGTGAATGAAACAGGTTGGCTGTTTTTCTTTGGTGTATTGAGGTAAATAAAGACTGCATTGGAGCATCGTGTCTGGATGATTCTACGTTTCCTTGAATTCCATTGGTGCCCCTCGATCCTCCTCCCTCCCTTTGTCTCCCCACCCAAAGACATCATCTTTGGCGTTCCCCAGGGCTCCTCCCTCAGGCACACCTTCTTCAACTCCTACATGACTCCACTGGCATGCATCATACGTACCTATGGACTCAACATCGTCTCCTACGTCGACAACAATCAGCTCGTCCTACCCCTCACAGACGATGCACCACCACACGAACCACCTTCCAAAACACCATGACTGACATCACCACCTAGATGAGGACAACTGCCTCAAGCTAATTTCAGACAAAACGGAGATCCTCCTCTTTGGGAACAAGCTCTCCCCCTGGGATGACATGTGGTCACCTGGCAACCTCGGTCCTCCACCCACTAGCCACACACGCAACCTTGGGATTATCCTGGACACCCAACTGACCATGAAGCAACAGATCAACGCTGTCTCATCCGCCTGTGTCCACTTGCTCCACAAAATCTTCAGATAGCTCTCCATCTCTACCAGGAAAACAGTCACCCAGGTCCTCATCTCCAGCCGACTCGACTTCGGTAACACGCTCAGTGCCGGAACCATGAAACAGCTCATTTCTGCCTCCTGATCATCCAAAGTGCAGCAGCAAGACTTGTCCTCGACCCCCTCAGAAGAACCAGCATCACTCCCCACCTCAGGGCCCTCCACTGGCTCCCTGTGCAGCAAAGATGCCTCTTCAGGCTCATCACGCATGTATACAAGGCTATCCTTAATGGTGGCCCCACTCACATCAGCAACCACCTCACATTGCATCGACCAACCAGAGAACTCCACTCACCCTCCCTCGCCCAGGCCCACATATCTGCATCCGCCACAAATGATTCAGAGGTCACTCCTCCCACGTCACCATCAAGTCCTAGAACGGCCTCCCCCTCCACCTGTGCACCTTCCCTTCTCTGAAGGACTTGAGAAAGCAGCTCAAGACTTGTCTCTTTGACCGTCATCGCCAGCTGGACCATTCATCCAGCACCTGGAGACCCCCCGGGGTGACAAGCTTGCACTCCACAAGACCCTGATTGATTGAATGAATTATATCTGAGTTTTTTCATCAGCTATGCCAGGTGTTCCTGCAAAAGGTATGTGAGGTGCAAACTAACACGCATTAATGGGAGGTTCTGATCCAGCCTATGGAAAATGGGTACTTGTCAGAACAGACTTTAATATTTAATATCTGGTTGTACAAGCACATAATGCAGAAAATTGGTTGAGTGTACAGATGTTCCTAATACACGTGTGAATATAGTAGTTATAGGCTGATCCCTAATTGCTACACTCAACAACATGCAGATGCCCAACCGTTGAGATGATGTGGATGTGAATAGGCTACCTAGCATGACGTACTAGGAGATAGCAAAACCGGCTGGCGATAACTTATTTGCATTCCCAAAAATAACATATAACACCCTTCTTCCACCCAGCTGGAGGAGAGTGTTGAAAAGATGCTCAAAGGTATGGGCATGGATGTGATGGGGACTTGTTTCTAAACAGGCCATTTATGGACTTGGAGGAATATAGAGATATGGATGTCACTTCTATAATGGTGCTCCGGCTGTACTACAGAATAAGGCAGGTTTTGAAAGCTGTCTTCCCAAAATTCTCCAAACCTTGTCAAGATATTGCCATACCTACTAAAATGACTCAGAGAGGATGAGCTGGTAAGATGACTGCTTTCAGGTATACATGTGAATAGAGGCAGTTAGAAACTGGAATGTCCCAGGGTATGCAGCTAGACCTGCGTGGCAGCGTGGTTTGGGGTGTTCAGAATCTGAAGAATCCTGGACATGCGGCTGTAGGCAGGTTAAAGCAATTCCATTTAGTTACAGTCACCAACTGTTTAAATGTGTTCATGTATACCTCACTTGTGGATAAATTATTTGAGGATTGTATTGTATATTGCACAAATGCAGGACGATAAATGGCCCTTTCCTTCATATTCACGGCTCTGCCCTCCGGCCCCCTCCCCGTGTTGGAATTCTGGAGTGAGGCTTTTGATTATTTATATACAGTGGTAGAAATTGCCGTTGCTCCAACCCCCATGTTAGTTCTTTTAGGTTCCATGGAGAATGTTCCTCTCAAAAAGTGCATAAATGTGTGGCCATGGCCTTTCTCCATGCTAAAATGGCATGTGGTAATGCACTAGATGAATGGTAGGTCGCATAACCATATAGAGCATGCAAACATTGTACATCTTAAGACATAGCCAAAAGACTGTTTGTGGTCATTCATATCCTTTTTTTTTGCAACAGAAGACATACTGCGTTTTGTAGGCCTGCAATAGACTGCATTTTAGAACATATCTGGTGGAAGCAGGACACAAAGTGTATAAAATGTAATGCCTTTTTATAACAGTGTATGCAAATGTACAGAAGAGACTATAATGAAGTAGGTTGCATGACAGTGGTAGGTAATGTATGTCTTGTTGCATGTTTTGTCCATTCGTGCAAAGAGTATGTGGTGTTAAAGTATTAAAAAATGTAAATAAAAACTTGAAAATCAAAGCAACATAACACAATTAAACATTGCATATCACAACAAAACAGTCAAAACAGAATGCAACACATAACCACAGTATAACATAACAAAATCATATTGCAGTAATTTTGCACAGAAACACAGCAGAATAAATAATCAAAGAACGTATCACCATCACATCCAAATCTCACATGAAAATGTGCACAAACAAGGGGGGTGTGGTTTGGCCACGGGCGAGAATGGCCGCCTGAGGACGAAGCTCCGCGCGCGAGTCCGATCTCATCCTCAAGCAGCCCTGCAACAGCTTCCCGGAACTGCAGGACGCGCAGTCCTGAGAGGCAACGGATTTTCTCGGTGGGATTCGGCGGCCACGGCAATATTGAACGCGGAGCCATTTAAGGCCTGCAGCTGAACGCTCAGCCGCGGCCCACAGTGAGAGGCCCGTCCGTTTGGTGACGCGGCCTCGGAGGAACCTACTCAGCGGCCGCATCCAAGCACAACGCGGCCAGAGATACCAGCTTGAGACCGGGCACCGGAGCGGTGCAGGGGTAAGAATCAGCAAAGATTGGAGCCCCTCTCTCCCTCTCCCCCCCCGCTCACACTCATGACCCACGAGCAGCGTTACAATCCAGGATTTACTCACCTCACAGTCTAGCATGAAAGTAATGGCCCAGCAGTGCTCAAAAGGGAACACGTGGCTCCAGATGATTCCCGATATGTGGAACAATTAATGTAGGACATTCTTCAATAAAAGTTATCAATCCCTAACTGCAACACGCATGCTTTAAAAGGAGAAATTATCTCCATGCAACTCTATGATAGCAACCTGGTCGGCCCTTACCAAAAGGATCGCTATATCCCCCCCGCCCGCCGCAATCTGCTGCTCTGCCCAGAGGCCCACAGAGTAAGAAGGCGAACGTGGTAAAGAGGTGCGATACCACCAGAGAGACGGAGTGACAAGACGAAGGTGGTGAAGAAGGGCAATGCCACCAGAGGGACAGACTGAACGGAGGAGAGTGGTGGAGAGGTAAAATAACAGCAGAAGGACAGAGTGAGAAGACAAAGGGGGTGAAGAGGTGGAATACCACCGGAAGGACGGGGTGGGCAGGCGAGGGTGGTGAAGAGGTGAAATATCACCAGAGGGACGGAATGCAATGGAAAAGGTGGTGAAGAGGTGAAACACCAGTAGAAGGATAGAGTGAAAAAACGAGGGTGGTGTAGAAGTGAAATAACAGCAGAAGGACAGAACGAAAAGACAAAGGTGAGACAGGTCCCCATACCAGGGTACCACAGAGAAATAGGGATAGGCTCTGATACCTGATGACAATTTCACCTTTCTCAACTCAGTAGGTACTCTGGTGCAGTTTAGAGGCTACCCCCTCGCTGTAGACCCCGTCTCCTTGTCAATAACCCCATTGCCTGAAGACGGTCTGAAGGTAGACTCCTCATACCACCTCCTCCCCCCACCCTCCCAACCATTGCCTACGAGGACCAATCTCCTGCAACAGACACGGCCTCAACGCCTAAACTAACAGGGCACAACTCACCCTCACCACGTGCCCACACAACAAATTCTGCCCTCCAGAGACCCTCACATCCTGAAGGGCATGCCCAACGGGAAGCCCTCAGGCAAACACTCCAGACAACTCCTGTTCTCTGAGGCTATCACTCAATCAAAAACCATGGCGGCACAAACAGCAACACCTGGCCCAACGCCCTTGCCAACGGACCCTCCTGCCCTAGAAGCCACAGAGCGTATACTGCAGGAGATTGCCTCGGTGGGACGTCATCTCGAGGCAATGGACCTGAAGATAACAGACTTAACCATAACCTCCTCCCCCATCAGAGCGTATATAGCCGGCTTCAAAGAAACAGTGGATGCCCTAGACCAACGACTCACTGCTGTAGAGGATCAAGTGGCGGCATTACTAGATCAGGAAGCAGAACTACGATCACTGGACGATCACTCAGGTCACTGACTGGCATGAATATCCGGCACCCTGAAGGAATGTCGGATCTACATTCAACAGCAGACCTATCTATCGTCGGACAGATAAGTGGCATGCCCAACAGTTCTAAACTACGATTGCATCTTTGAGGGGGAGGGACCCGGGCAGTTTGGGATTCAATTGACACCCTCCAACCATGGGACGCAGTTTCTTAATAGGTGTTGTCTGTTGATTGGGACATTATTAAACCAACTCAGGGCCATAATTGATCTTCCTACACTGATATATAGTAATAATTCTAAAGAGTATAAAAATTGTTTAGAATATGTCATTTCCGAATGTATACTCTTCATTTTATTTGTTTATGACCGACCCCTCCTAATATGTGTACTATGAGGTTGAACACACCTTCCCCCCGGAGGTATCTTTAGCACACCTACCTTTACAACATGCTATGCCACTAAAGTATAGGAAAGACTGCCCCCATGTTATCATATTGTCCCCCTCACACGCAACAAATAGGGAAAATAGGCAGGGCACAAGACCACATAGCTCCATTATATCATTAGTAAACCCATAGATCCCTTATACACACAGTCCTTAGACTCTAGGCCCGGGAACAATTCTCGACGACCAGGTTGCCACTAACGGAGACACGGTGAATAACACACGCTTAATCGGACTCTTGTGGTAAGACCTATCTCAGACAAATGCAATAACAACACCGTGCACACCCAATGTCCCCCAACATAAAGCCCCTGCTCTCTCTGAGTCTCCACGTGACCCCCCACAGCCTGCATTATTATACACTTTAACTTATGATGCTAGAAGCACTACTACCAAGTACATATTAATAATCCCACATACATACCGCTAATGCCCCGTTATTTACATACGTGAAACGTAACGTGTAACACAAGGAGGCTGTCTGATGGCCCCTCACAACTATTTAAGAAATACCAAAACGCCCCTCATTACACTTATACCCCATGACAATATCCTTCCGGTGCGTGGACCCTACAGGTTCAAACCCGCAGATTAATAGTTTATAGGTAGCAAGTTTTTTCTCTCTACAGGTTCCATCCCCATCCCTTCACCCACTAGCGCCCGAATCAATTCTTCTCCATTTTCAGAGCTTACTAACCCTTCCTCTAATCGTATTGACTTTCTTTATCCCCCTGGTGACCGAGGTCCCTAGACACACCACACCCTCACTCCCTACACCACTATCCCTGCTACACATCCCGGAGAGATTACTCCCCATCCGACACCCCGTCCCCTATTATTTCCCCCCACCCCCTCCCCTTTCCAATCACAAAATCCAGATACATCCTACAGAGCACACCTCACCCATAAAGAACCATGGGAACGACAACCCCGCTCACAATCCTTTCCTGGAACGTACATGGTATGACCCACTATGTCAAACGGCAGAAGGTACTATCCTATTTACGTTCTAAACATGCCAATATTGCCCTATTACAGGAAACGCATCTCACCTCAGCAGAATCTGAAAAACTCAGCAGAGACTGGGTGGGCAAAGTGCTCTATAGTAGAAGGCCACCCATGCCTGTCGAAATACAGGGTACTGGAAGGAAATGCGGGGTGGCAATCCTCATACGTTATTCGCTACAGTTCCGATTTTTTAAAACATGGCATGACCCAGAAGGACGCTACGTTCTCGCCAAAATAAGGGTAGGCCTCTCCACAATTTGCATAGGCTCAGTATACGCCCTGATAGGCTCTAAGCGTACTTTCTTCCTCTCTCTCAACCGACTACTCACGCAGATTGGCGCCTCACAGTACATACTGGGAGGAGACTGGAACATTGTACAAGATGCCATTTTTGACCGTACAAGTGGCCTCAATGTAGGCAACAACGCAGACCGGGCCCTTCTACGTGACGTCCTCTCTGACCATGGCCTATTGGACTTTTGGCGTCTACTACACCCCTCTGACCGCCAATACACCTTTCTCTCCTCGGCCCATGGGACCCAATCGCAACTAGATTACTTCATGATCGACCAGAGACTGATGCAATCGATTAGCGTATCGGACATCCTTACAGCTGCACTATCTGATCACTCCCCGGTCCTAATAACATTGGAACGAGGGATGATCAGACCCGGCCGTAAACCCTGGCGTCTCCCCCACATCTAGATATAGAACCCCAAAGGGAAAGGAACAGCTTAAAGCTCATTTAACCACATACCTCAAAGGCAACTATTAGAGGCCAGCTAATGAAGGACGCTGCCATTGCCAATGCTCAAAAAAGAGATCAACAGGCCAAACTGGAAGACAGGATAGCTCACGCGACTAGGGAATATACGCGAACCCCTACTTCACTTAACCGCCGCTATCTAGAACAAGCTAAAATGGAACTCAACTCCCTCTACACTTCGCGGGCGGAATATGCATTACAAAAGCTAAAGGGCCGCCACTATGAGCACGGCGAGAAAATGAGCCATCTTTTAGCTGCCCAACTACATCAAAGAGAAGTTACTCTAGCAATACCAGGGATTACGACCTCCTTACACACCCGCAGGCCATTGCGAACGAATTTGGCAGCTATTACCAAGCCCTCTATACCCAAGAAACAGTAAAAGCCACTGACCGCTTAGATGCTTTCTTGCAAAACGCAAAAATGCCCTGTCTTACGGCCAAAGGTAGGGCACTATTAGAGGGCGACATTAGTAAGGTCGAGATCCAACAGGCGATAGCCAACTTATTATACCACAAAGCTCCAGGGGAAGATGGGTTCCGAATTTTATAAATGGACCCGGACCAATACTGTAGAAACCCTATACGAAGCTTTCCAGGGTGCCGATCACACGGGATCCTTACACCCTATCTCCAACAAAGCCACAATCACAGTTCTAACTAAACCAGGGAGAGATCCCCTTCTTTGCGGAAGCTACCGCCCTATTTCACTACTTAATGGAGACACAAAAATACTAGCAACAATATTAGCAACGCGACTCAAAAAAGTCATCCCCTCCCTAATCCATACACCCAGGTAGGCTTTGTACCGGGCTGCTCATCGAGGAACCATCTTCGTACATTATTTCATACCATCTGGACAGAACAAGACTCACAGGAAGAGGCTCTTGCCCTCTCATTGGATGCCGAGAAGGCATTTGACCGAATAGAATGGTGGTATCTATTCGAAATCCTAAAACGCTTTGGATTGGGGACTAACTTCATCAATAGAGTACGATTACTCTACGTCTCACCGACAGCAGAGATAAACTGTGGAGGGTTTCTGTCTGACACCTTTCCGATATATAGAGGAACTCGGCAGGGATGCCCACTGTCCCCCTCGCTATTCTTATTAGCTGTAGAACCTCTAGCGGCGGTAATTCGGAGCTCTAACCTAATATCAGGAATTCCAATCCCAGGCAGATACCTCTATGTAGACGATATTCTGCTCACCTTTACTGACCTACCCAAGTCTCTACCAGCCCTTAAGCAGATATTAACGGAATTTGAACATCTCTCGGGCTACCAGATTAACTGGGATAAAAGTGAGGCTCTACCCCTATCCCCCATAACAGTCAGTTCCTCACTACAAGGCTTACCGGTTAAATGGAGACACTCACACCTTCGTTACCTGGGCATAGATATAAATAGAGGCTTAGAAAAAATAGTGATGGATAATCTAGATCCCTTAATTAATTATATGAAATGAGATTTCGAGAAATGGAAACAACTAGGATTTTCGGTGTGGGGCAGGGTGCAAGCAGTACGAATGTACTAGGTATGCTCCCCCTACATATACCATTAGCCCTCCTCCGAGAGATCGACCGCAGCATCTGTGCCTTTGTCTGGGGATCCATGCGCCCACGACTGCCTAGAGCCACATTATTAGCCCGGCGTGAATTTGGAGGTTTAAATCTCCCTTCCGTAGAACACTATTCTTCCACGTTACACCTATCACAGCTGACCCTCTTACTTCCGAATGTACGAGACCCACCACCCTGGGTGATTGTGGAAAGAACACTCACAAAGGCTCCTCACGACCTCCAGATAATATATAACACAGGCCTGATGGGCCAACGAACCATCAACCCCATAACTGGAGCCATGAGGAAAGCCTGGCAACAGGCGCACCGCTCTCTGAAAATAGACCCATATCTACATGACAGAGCCCCCCTATAGGGCAATAGAGGGTTTCAGATAAGGGGTAAGACTATTCATTGGAGAGACTGGTATCTAAAAGGCATCATGAGGATAGACCAACTCATCTCTGGAGACAGTTGGAAGACGTTCAGGGAACTTCAGGACGAATTCAATCTCCCCGAACACTATAAATGGAGCTACCTACAATTACGACACTGTCTAGTACAACGGCTGAGACGCTCGGGCCAACGACTCGCACAATCCCCAATACTTCAATACCTGCAAACATGGGGCCAATTAAAAGGGGCCGTATCGGGACTACAGGCTGTGCTGAACTGGCACCTTTTCTCACTGCCACTACTCAACTCCCTTAAGGCTAAATGGCAAACCCGCCTACAGAAAGATTACGACCTAGAGGATTGGGCTGACCTTATCGAGGCTAGAGATCGAGGAGCCCAAGAGGCACGCCTAAATTTCTGTCTTTTCGAGACTCTACACGACTGGTACTGGACCCCCCAGAAGCTATGTGCAGCACAACTGCTACCCCATGCGTCCTGCTGGAGATGCCCTCATACTCATTGTGACCTCACCCACATCCTGCATGAATGCACCGCCATACAACCCTTCTGGCCGGCGATAGGACAAACTCTTAGGGAGGTCTTACCCTTACCACCAACACTCACACCATCCCTCAAACTCTTACATGATACAGAGGAGCTGCATCATCTCTCCCGACCCCAAAGCCGATTATTGCACACCGCACTAGCTACGGCTAAATTATGGATCCTCAGACACTGGCGGGCAACAGCTCCTCCCTCCCTAGAAGAGTGGATTGGCTCAATGTATCAGGCGGCCTCCCATGAGGCCTCGTATACGATTTACAGGACAAAACTGACATATTTTTACAAACATGGTCACCCTTCCTACCCAACCTAACGAACTAAATTTATCCTGCGAAGATCTACAGCCATCTAATCTACGCAAACCTAAAGATCACCACTTCCCCATTAATTCACATAATATCACCCTCCGCTATATCATATCCCCCTTTTATATTCCCTTGATGGAGTCGCCGCAACAATGACACTCTTTTTGATTATCCCCCTGTAACCCAACTCTGTATAGTTGATTCATGGTTTCAGTTCCAACGCCCCTCCACCCCCCCACTTCTACATCAACATTTCCAGTAACCTATTACCATCACCACCCTCCCTATCTCCTAACACCATCATCTCGCCTGCCCTGAAACCCTGACTCTATTTGCATCACCATTACATCCCCTACCCCCTTTCTATAATCTCGACCCCCCCCCGGCCAACATCGCTCTCACTATTATCACCACGATCATCATTATTATTGTCCTTCTTATTATTATTGTTATTATTATAATTGGTATCATTATCCTTATTGTTATCACCATTCCTTTCTTCTCAGGATTATTGCCATTCTCTTTCTCCCCAACACTATCCTATCAAACTGAATTCCCCCTGCTCGCAGGAATACCCACATCCGTAGCACTAGATTATTTTATCGTCAAACCAACTTGTGCTGCAAAATATTCTCCCACATATTAGGATAGAACAACCCATCTGTTTTCGATTAACACCCCTCTCATGGAGACCGCCTCAATCTATTCCTCACACATCATTACCCCTCGAATCTTGACAACCCCCTCCGTGCAACTACCCTTCTTTCGGTCCCCTGAACTCCTTAAAGAAGGGCTATTACTAGGGATAGACACAAATAACTATACAGCGACCCAATCCCGTGAGAGACACAAATTATGCTAATGAGAGGTTATTAAACAACTGCAGAATACTATCACTAACATATGGGTACCGTTCTATAACAGTACCACGGTATGGATGTCTCCGACAACTATAGTTATATCGCATGCTGACGAGACTTGAACACCCTCCCGATCTCTACATCTTATTTGTTTGTTGACATGAGCCCATTATGCTAACAATACTGGCTCTCAAATGTAAATATTAACACTGATTTCAATTGCTTTTTCATTTGGTATGTCTGTAAACAGTGATTATAAACTGTAAAGATTGTATACCCCCTAAAAGGTGGGATTCTGTTTGCTCTATGTACCTGTCCAATGATACGAAATAATAATAAAAAATTACAACACAAAAAAAAGAAAATGTGCACAAACATTTTTGCAACATAATACCACCTTCAGAATCCTATTTTTTAATATGGTAGTAAACGGTCTTAACTCACCACCAAGGACATGAACTAGCACCAGTCAAAATGTTCTGTGATCTGGCCCAGAGTGTTCTTCCTCTATGCTTGAGCGAGAAACCTGACTTCTCACTTATAGATTCCTTTGTTTCAGCATAAGCTGCTCATCTCTGATCCCAATCACACATTTGTGCCTATTAAAAAGTGCTGTCCAGGCATTTATGTCATTTTTAAACGCTGTAAAAAGTGTGACTATTAATACTTATGTAATGGTACTCAATTTACGATCCAAGGATGGTGGTTTTAGTGGAGACGTGTGGAATTTGAACCTGCAGAGTCTAGCAAGTGTCAGCGGCAAGGAAATGTTTTTTAAGGGTTTGTAAAATTTATATGGCACTATTGGGGGCAGGCTATTGTATACAAGTAATGACTGGATGCAGAAGCCAAAAAGTCAAACGTTTAACAACCATTATGTTTTGCAGGTTTCTGGCTTATCGTTATGGGTGGGTGAAAGAATGGAATCCCTAAGTCGATTTCCTGTCTGGTTAATTGTCTTCTTAGTGTGTATATTGGTGACAGCTGTAACAGAAGTAGCAAGCAATCCAGCCACCATCACAATATTTCAGCCAATTTTAACTTCACTGGTAAGTAATTTTTTATAGCACAATTTATCCAATTTTTCTTTGCGTCAGATGCATTGCTCATGGCCTAAACACTTGAGTCCATCAGCCTCTGCCAGGCTTAGGCCATAAACAAGGTAAGGAGGGGGGAAGGTGAAATCTTGTAGCTCAGGAAGACCATTGTCCCCCTTATGGGGTAAATCTCACCTACAGCCGAGGCATACTGACAATGTGTAGGACACATGCCTCTGTCGGTACGCATCTGCCGACATGGGAACCCTGGTAGATCCTGTTGTCCTAGGTGTTTCTGTGGCATCCTCAGGCTAGTGTTTCAGGCCGCACAGTACGCAGATTTCACTTGGTGCACCTTGAGGCGCCGCATGGTCGTTAGTGCAGGCCTCAGGCTTACAATTTCGGTTTCCTCTAGGATATAGAGAAACAGCCATTTTTATCCCCTAGACAAGGTGACTGCGCCATTATGCACTGTGTTGTACTCATGTATTAGTGGTTGCCAAATGTAATTAAACACTTAAAAAAAAGTAATTGATATGAAAGAGTGATTTAAAAGAAAAAAAGTGTAAAAGGTGCTGACAATTTACCTTTCTCATTGATGGAGAAGAACAAAGGGTAGTAGTAATATGATAGCTTTTGATTGGTGGATTTTAATCCCTTTACTTTGCTTACATTTTTATGGACTGAGAAACTAAATAATTTTGTTTATCGTCATCGAATTAGAAGGAGCTTCCAAAATAACGCATGATTCTCCTGCCCTTTCTTCTTATGACAACAGGGGAATTGCCCACCTCCTATAACAAGCACATGCAGGCCCTGGATCCCAAGACTTCTTAGAACTGACCTACTAGAACTGAGGGCTAACCTCCCCTGCCTTGAAGCAGCATCACCAGATCAGCTGCAGGATCGGGCCTCAGCCGTGTGGTCACAGAAGGAGGGGCGTGCACTGTGGGCCATTAACTGGAAAAAAGGCCCAAGGACAATCGGGCTGCACTCAGTGGAGCGTGATAGCAGTGAGGGGGAGGATTCAGCTCTTTGTGGGCCCCTGTTGGCGCTCCCTGCTGTGGCCTGCCTTTGCAAGATGCTTGTTGGCACTGCCTGGGGCCCTGTCCCATAAGTGGAGACACCTATGGACCTCTGGTTGTTGCCTCTGACTGCCTGTATGCTCGGACGCATTTAAGTGACTACTCTGTTTTGGACGCTCTGAAGGTCCTGGTCGGGAGTGTTGGGCTGTGGAGGTTCTTCCTTTGCAAACTGATTGACCTCGGGGGGGGTGGTCCCTGGTAAGGGGTCCCCCTGCATCACCTACAGCCAGTTAGCTACCACCTGCAAGAAGGGGTTTTATTGCACCCTCTTGGGAGCCGACGGCAGGGTCAAGAACCATACCAATGAGGAAGGCCACCAGGAAAAGGGACCAGGATATTCAGTCCAAGCTTAAAGTTTCTTCAGCTGCAGAGAAGGAGGAACAGTCTGAGAGGGCCTGCTGTCCATGACGGTAGCAGATCCTACACTACAAGACATCCTTCAGGCCATCACGGCCTCACAGGACGCACTTGAGACTAAGGTAGATGCCCAGGGAGCTGACCAGAGCCTCCTGAAGGATGACCACAGATGACTAGCCGAGAGAGTCACAACAATGGAGCGCCTGTTAGGAGACATCCCCCAAGACAAGGATGCATGAACGTCTCACCACCCTAGAAGACAAGATCAGAACATTAGAAGTTAGAGCAGGGGACAGCAAAAATAGATCAAGCAGACAAACCATCTGTGTTATTGGACTCCCAGAGCGTTCTGAAGGGGCGAATATGGTGGCATTCCTTGAGAAATGGTTATGGCTGTATGTGGCATCCAAGGGCCTATCCTTCTTCAACACCCTTGAACAAGCTCATAGGTTACCGTCCGGGCTGCTGCCACCTGAGTCGCCTCTGAGACCGGTGGTCGCCTGGTTCTTGTATTATGGTAATCAAGACCACATTTTGGCACAGGACAGGGCTAGAGGATACCTCAATATAGATAACAGCAAAATCAGGATCTTCCCTGGCTTCACAAAAGAGGTCCATTAGCAACGCTCATCCCTGCTAGAAGCCAAGAAACAGCTCTGAGCCAATGGTCTACAATATGCAATGCTGTTCCCAGCTAAGCTATAGGTGGCGGCAATGAGTAGGGAAGATAACAGTCCAACACTCTCTCCAGACTCAGGAGCAATGGAAGACTCAGCAGGAGCATCTGACTCAGGTCAGAGACATCTAGTGAACCATTGCCAGTAAAAACTCCACAGACAGCCTATGACCTCATTTAGAGAATTCAACATCTTAACAATGTCTGCAGGGCAGGGGCCCGCGGGGGCAAAACAGATCACTGTAGATCACTGTTGGGCACCTTACCACACCAAGGCCCTCTCCCCGGGACACCACCATTATGCTTCTGTTACATTGGCTGCATGGGGGGACCACAGAAGCGGTGTCGGGCACCAACCATTTCACACCCTCACCCCCACATGTTGCGTGAGCATCTGGGGATACAGGTATGATTTAGTGAGACAGTACTTATAAAGCGCACCAATTCCCAAGGGTGTCTTAGTGCTAAAAAGATCTAGATGCAGCTATAACAGTATCCTCAGGCAAATGATATCCAGATTTCAGAAAGGGGGCCAACATAAAAGAATTAAAAAGACGTACCCTACGCTAAGACCCACTAAAACAATTTATTAAAAGGGGTATGTAAATAACCAGGTTTTCAACAGCTTGCAAAATGTCTTATAATTCAGTAGATTTCTAAGGTAGAGAGACATTTTATTCCATAACTGACTTGCTGTGTGGACAAATCCACAGCCACCCCATGACACTTGATTTATCTTGCTAACTGATACCAGGTGGGATGTTGATGATCTTAAATCTCGAGCTGGGTTAAACCATCTGATTTTCTTTCCTAGGTAACCAGGTTTAGCACAATATAGAGCTTTGTGACCCAGGCACAGTGCTTTGAAAGCCATCCGCCTTTTTATTGGGAGCCAATGGAGGTCTTCTAGAGCATTTGCCTCTGACAAATACTTTGGCACTTTCTTAAGAAGATGTGCAGCTGCATTTTGCAGAATCTATAGTTTTTCAAATACTGTTTACCTTGCTCCCATGTTTAGAGCATCACAGTAATCAATCTTAGACTTGACCCCAGCCATCATTACAGATTTTTGGTGCTCAAAAGGGAATGTAAGGGAGCACTTTCTTTATAGTCTTGAGTCAGAAGAAACAG
The DNA here is from genome assembly GCF_031143425.1 of Pleurodeles waltl. NCBI lineage: Eukaryota > Metazoa > Chordata > Amphibia > Caudata > Salamandridae > Pleurodeles > Pleurodeles waltl. Next base: position 744,060,926 of record NC_090440.1, on the reverse strand, counting down.
GATGAAGGAAACTTGTTAACCTGCACCTTATAAGATTAATCAGTGTCGAGGAGGACCCCAAGGTTCCTTGCTTTGGGAGTGGGGTTGGAGGTGATCCCAAATCTAGGGGCCACCAGGAGGGGCCCCACAAAGTGGAATCTTTGCCATAAATAAGCACTTCCGTTTTATCAGATTTGAGTTTTAGACAGTTTGAAGGCATCCAGGTTTTGAACTTCTTAGCAACCTCTTCAGCATTACCTTGAACTAAGACTACAATCTGAGTATCATCAGCATAAGCTGATGAAGCAAAACCATAGGATGAGATTAGATTGGCCAAAGGGGCCATGTAAATATTAAAGAGGGTAAGGCTAAGTGATGACCCCTAAGGAACCCCACATGGGAGGAAATAAGACTTGGATTGAAAATCCCTGAGGGTTACTGACTTCTTTCCTCTAAGAAAGAAGCAATAGGCTTGTGAGTAAGCTCTGAAATACCAATCTTAGTTAACCTGTGTAATAAAACAGAATGACTGACTGTATCAAATGCAGCAGACAGATCAAGCAGGATCGCTACTGCTCTCCCTCCATTATTCTTTACAGATCGGATTTCTTCTGAGATGGCAATTAAAGCTGTTTCTGTGCTAAAACCAGGTCTAAAGCCATGTTGTGTTGTTTACAGGGGAGTATGTTCTTCTAGATAGTGTGATATGCACATATTTACATATTTTTCCAGCAGCATAGCAGGAAAAGGGAGTCTAGAAATACGGCGATAATTTTTCTCCAAACTAGGATCTAGTGAGTGTTTTTTCAATAAAGGCAAAATTGATGCCCTTTTCCAGCTAGCCGGAAACTACTAGCTAGCCGGAAAAACTAGGATCTAGTGAGGGTTTTTTCAACAAAGGCAAAATTGGTGCCCTTTTCCAGCTAGCCAGAAAAGTGCCAGTTGAAAGAGCCAGATTAAATAAGATAGTTAGAACTGGTGTGTTGCAATCAGCAGCATCCTGCATAACTTTGGGTGGACACGGATCCGATGGTGCCCCAGATTTTACTTGATTAATGAGCTTGACCATCTGGTCCATGCTCAATTTGGGAAAGTGATCTAATCCAGCTGGTTGAGAAATGAGGGGGGATGCTGTACTAAAGTCAGACATGGAGATATTTGCATCAAATTCTTTATAAACTGCTTCATCCTTATTTCTAAAAAAGTCGGCCCATTCGTTACAAAAATCCTGACTCAGGGGAAACCCCGGAGAGGAGCATGGCGTGGAAAGATATTGTACCACTTTAAAAAACTCTTTAGAGGTTTGAGGCCTTTTTTATTTTGGATCTAAAATATTTTTATTTTTCCTCCAGGATCACATTTTTATATTCCCTGATTGTACCTCCATATGTGTTTTTTCTGTTTTCACTGTAATCTCGTCTCCACTCTCTTTCCATTCTTCAACATTTTTGTTTAAGCATTTTTAAAGCTGGTAAAAACCAGGGAGCCGATGGTTGTCTCATATTAAATCTTATTGTGTTTTTTCTGGCACTAAATTCAATAAATCCCTACTTAACCAATCTTGGTAATAAACCGCAGTTATATTTGACTCCGTGCCAAGATATGGTGTTGTCTGATTGAGCTGCCCTGTTAATATTTTATTATCTAATTTTTTCCACTGTCTAACAGTTTTAAAATGAGCAAACGTGGTACTCTTTATTGATGATAGTCCTGAGATATTCTATAGGAGTTGTATTGCCATGTGATCAGACCAAAACAATGGCATTACATTTTCAATTATAAGGTTGGAGTCACTTGATAAAATGTCATCCAAGGTATGGCCTAGTTTATGAGTGGCCATAGTCACCCGCTGAATGCAGTCAAAGCAACGTAAAGCTTTGATTAAGGTTCCTGCATCCTTATCTCTTAAATCTTCGAGGTGAAAACTTGGGCTGTTGTATGATGAGTTCCAAGAAATTACAAATTTCTTCCATAAATGGCGTCTTAGGTTCAGGTGGTCTGTAAATTAATAGTCCATGAAAGGTATATTTTCCAGTAACCTTGCATTTAAATGTAGGCACCTTGCAAGTCAATAAAGGCGACGGTTTACATGACAGTGTTAGGGAGTCATGGTGAATTATGGCTAAACATACTCCTCATTTGCCCTCTCTATCCAATCTACTAATGGTATAACCATCAGGCATTGCTTCCACTATGTCTGGATTGGAGGATTCATTCAGCCAAGTTTCAGTAAGGAATACCAGACTGGCTTTGTGGGAGTCTAAAAATTAAAAAAGTTTGATCCTGTGTTTAACCAATGATCCCGTATTAATTAAAAAGCAATTAAGGACGTTATTCTTGTGACCTGTCGACCCAAACCTATTAGGAGGCTTTCGTTGTTTTGTCAGGTTGAGGCTACCCACGTTTAACATATAATTGCAGACAGTGAAACAAAAAGAACCAGAAGGTGCCTCCAGATTGAATAATGAGCAGTTTGTGCACCTACCTAAGGTGTTGAGTTTGAATAAAGCCTCCTTAGAGTACTGAATTACAGGAAAATGATCAGGGGTCCTGGCGTATGTCACATTCCGGATGCTGACGGGCACAGATGGGCTTGACTTTGCTACGCCTGCTGCACACGCCCGCTGCACAGTCAAGCTCCCATCTTGGTTTAAATAGTCTTCTGCACTGAAGACTAGAGCGTCACCCTCACAGTTCATAAAATGGAGCCCGCCCGCTCTAACAGATGGAAACGGGATGCCAAAAAGTGCAAAAGTGCAAAGCAGCAATATGAAATTATTTAAAATGATCAGCTTCTTAAAAAATGCTCCCCAGAGAAGATATCCGTTGTGTAAATTGCAGAAATGCTGTCTAGATCAACAAACATTTGATGTCCTTGTCCATGAAACGTATGCCTCCAGGTGGGGGGGTGGAGCTGACGATGTGGAGATTAGCCCCACAGCAACAAACTAAGAACCGCTTACCTTATTCCAAATGACTACCCCCTTGAGCTATAAAATACAAACATGAAACATTAGGGGGATGAACTCTATGTTCAAGTGTCATAAAATATTTTTTCACCTCACTAGGCAGGGTGTCCAGATAGCGCTACTCCTGGAGACCCACCTTGATGCCAAGGACGTACTAGCATTATGACGTAGGTGGAGAGGCCAAGTGTATTACACAACATATTTTGCCTTTGCCGGAGGGGTCCTCATATGTATAAAGTTGGGGATTCCATTCGAATGCACTAGACCCCCAACAGACCCCATTGGCTGATATGTAGTGATCACCACGAGATTAGATGGCCAAGATGTCACAGTGGGGAGCATATATAGCCCTAACATTGACCAAACAGCTTTTTTGGCCACCTTGTCCAATCATTTGGCCCCACATCTGAAGGGTTCAGTCATATTGGGAGGAGACTTTTACTGCATTGCAGACCCAGCCTCAGACAGATCGCATCCCCCCCCCCATGAGACTCAATGGTATACCAAAGCGACAGGGCCTTCTCTGCTTGGCAATCAGAATAGGGCCTTATCCACTCACGGAGGGCCCATTATCCAAGAGAATTGGACTACTTGTTCTTCTCCCCCCTGTACGATATGCTCCTCATATGCTTGGACAAGGAGAAGGTGGCAAAAGGGGTGGGAAGGTTACGGTGTTTCAACTATAAAAATTATATGGTCTGGGCCCTTGCAGAGGGAAACCGCAAGGGTTCTCTCCTGGCGTGGCTTGTGAACCCGGCTAATAGGGGTTCATTGATAGTGGAGCTTGTTTACCAGATGTGCATAAAATAGTGCATATATCTGACTATTTAACCAGGACTATATTGGATCACCACCTGCTATGGTTGGACCTACACTGGAGCTGACCTTGACCTCCCGTTCCCACAAAGAGGCTGAGATCCAAACTATTGGAGGACCTGGTTTTCCGTGACACAATTGGTAGAGCCATAACATCTTACTTCGAAGGATAATGAGGAGTGCACTGCATCTCCGATAACAGAATGGGAGGCTTATAAGGCAGTGATCAGGGGCCGATGTATCTCTGAAGATAACGGGGTACGTTGCACGTTGCTGCAGGATATTATAACAGCGGAAAGAAAGCTGAGAATGCTAGAACAGTGCAGACCAGACAACCCAGGGCTCCAGACCGAACTCTTGGAGGCCAAGGAGAAGGTGACAAAAGTGGTTGGAAGGTTACGGTGTTTCAGCTATAAAAATTATATGGTCTGGGCCTTTGCAGAGGGAAACCACAAGGGTTCTCTCCTGGCGTGGCTTGCGAACCCGGCTAATAGGGGTTCATTGATAGTGGAGCTTGAGACTAGCCAGAATCGCAAAGTCTACCTACAGAATGATTTTAATCAGGATTTTAATCAGGTAATGCTACTATTCTAACTTATACTGCAGTACGGTCACACCAACAATTATGGGCATCCAAGAGTTCCTCTCGCGGGTAGAAATTCCAACTCTCCTACTTCAGTCAACTGAGGCCTTAGGCCAAGGTATCACACTCCCGGAGGTCTGTGCTGCAATCAAGAATACTGCCCGAAACAAGCGCCGGGAAAAGATGGCCTCCCCCTTGAAATTTACTTGTCCTGTGTTGAGGAACTGGCCCCTCAATTGGTCGACCTCTGTAAAGTGACTAAAGAATGGGGATTGCTCCCTCTGTCTAACCAAGAAGCACTCATTATTCCCCTCTTGAAGCCAGGGAAACCACCCATGGATGTCACCGCTTATCGTCTGCTGTCAGTGCTGAATATGAATTATGAAATACTCAGCAAGATCTTAGCTACCCTCCTTCGGCATAGGCCTACCCTTGTCCACCGGGACCATGCAGGGTTTATACCAAGCCGAAACACTGCTCTCAATATACGAAGACTATTCTCAATTTTGGAGGCAACTAACTATGATAAAGACCAAGCTGCAGTCTTTGCCGTAGACATTGAAAAAGCTTTTGATAGCTTGGAATGGCCCTACCTCTATGAAGTATTATGAAAATTTGGGTTAGGAGATAACTTTGTGACCTGGACCCAGTTGCTTTACGCAACTCCATGTATGAGGTCTGGGTGTGCATGACCATCTCTGAGAGTTATGTGGTGAAATGGGGAACACGACAGGGCAACCGGTTGTCACCCCTTCTTTTCGCACTCGCCAAGGAACCTCTTTCATGTCATGCCCAAACTGGAGATGCCTTTGCAGGTTTACATGTCGGGGTCATATGCAATATATTGCACTATATGCAGACAGCCTCTTGTTATTCCTAAGAGACACCGGTGGAGCTCTGGTGGGGCGACCTCCGGGTGAACTGGCAAAAATCGTGTATATTCCCCACAACAGCCACTAGAACAGCCCCTGACGGTATCAGCACCCTGTAATGGGAACCATGTGGTTTATCCTATTTGGGAGTACATGTGTACCATGACCCGCTAGATCTTATGGGGTGAAAATGTGTGACGGGCCATGCGGGGACTCCAAGGTAGTATGGCTTTGTGGAGCTTGCTGCCTCTGTCGGTGCCAGGACATGAGCTCTATTGAAGATGATAGCCCTGCCCCGTCTCCTCTATGTCTTCATCACCCTTCCACTGTGGATCCCAGGAGTGATTTTCAGGGAACTAACCTCTCTTGCCACAGGCTTTCTGTGGGGATCAGGCCAGAGGAGGGTGGCCCTGACCACACGTTAATGGCCTGTGACGGAAGGAGGAATGGCAATCCCAGACTTTGAGCCCCACTATCTGGCAGGACAACTTCAGTGGCTGACCCAATGGATAGTGAGTCAAACTACGCCTGGCAGGGAGGTAGGCCCCTTTACCCCAGATACCCATACTCTGGTGAAGACACTGCTCTGAATATGCCATCCTACTGCAGACAACTCCACCGAGTTTGGGGTACTGCGCCGCCACTGGCTTCGGTGCCTCTACCGGTCCAGATCACCAATGCCCTACTACCTGGATATAGTGCTGCGATTGGTGGCGTAGCTGCCTCATGGAGGTGATTGGAGGGAATCTCAGATTGGGTGGAGTTGGGGTGAATCACTACAGGTGCACTGTACAAAGCAGCGGTTCTTCTGCCCTTTGAGGACTTGCACTCAAAATAAGAACTGCCTCAAGGCCATTTCCTGTTGCATAGGGCAGTCACAAGGGCGATCAGTAAACACTAGAAGCAAGGGCAGATAAAGCCACTTAAGTCAGGAGTATGTCAATATTTGACAATTGCAACGGGCACATACAAAGCAGTCACCTGTCCCTAAAGGAGTCTGTGGTGAGATTTAATGCTACCCTTAATTACCCTTAAACAAAATGGAAGGAGGACTTGGAGACCCCCATCACAGATGAGGAATAAGAGAGCATCCTATCACATATACCTAAGGCATCAAGAAATGCTAGATTTAAGCTCATTAACTTCTATGCCCTTCATAGGACATACCTTATCCCGGGGAAGCTCCATTGTCATTTTGGGGTGGTGGATGTCAAATGCCCAAGATGCGGGGAAGGGGCTGTCAAATTTCTTCATGTGCTATGGAGTTGCCCATGCTCAACGGAATACTGGGGTTCTGTCACAAGAATGCTAACCAAGGTAGTCGAAAGAGCCACTCCATGCGCTCCCAGGCATTGCTGTTAAGTTGGTTCCCTTACACTGCTAAAACAAAAATCACAAGCTGTTTTCAGGACCTAGCGTCCCTCTTGGCCAAAAGGGAAATCACTCGAAATTGGAAGACCTCAAGAGGCCCTAGATAGACAACCTGGAGACAGGAGTTGCTAAAATGGGCGGGTTACGAGAGCATAGTGAGACTCAGAGAAGCCAGGGTTCCGGTGAGGGAGAGAGCCTGGAATACCCTTGTACATACCCTGGAGAATACAAACCCCCATCATACAGGCGATAGGCCTCCTACCCAATAGGTAGGACACAAGTAGGGCTCCCCAAGTACAAGAATAGGATTCTCCACGTCATCTATCATAAGAGTGTATAATAGTTGAATGACATTATAACTATGGACATTTAACCGGGCTAATCCTTTCCACTACCAGACTGGAGACAGACGTTAGAATGGTTGAAAGGTGCAAAGCGCGAGGAAAGGGGGAGGTGGAAGGGGTGGATGGATTTGTTGGGAGTCAAACTCTTTCAAGACTAAGTTGGAGAACAGTGAACGACAAACAATGCTTCTCTGCAACCAACTGAGTTATTCACTGGCATAACTATACATCATTCCCGCTTGTATCAATGTGATTCCGTACTTCGTGACGCTGACTATACTATCCTGTACAAGACATGCATTATTATGAAGGCAGAGGGCGACTCCCACCTTGTTTGTTTGATTGTTCATCTATTCAAAATCTAATAACATATGTTTTAAAAAATCTACTGATTATGGTAAATCGTTTTTTAATATATTGATCCAAATAGGAAGAAACTATTATGGTGGTTGGATCTATACAATCCTTTGAAACTGACAATAATAACTACAGATGCTGTAGGTTGGGGTGCAAGGATGGGGAAGAGTCACTGCAGGCGAAGTGATGTCCCCAGGACAGGGCTCACACCCTCAATAGGAAGGAATTGGAAGCCATTGGGCTAGCATTATTTGGTTTTGCACCTCTGTTGAGGGGAACGCTTTTGTTAGTGTAAATAGACAATATGACAGGGGAAGCTTATATAAAAAGGCAGTGGTAAACACATTTAAGGGCCGTGTTAATGATCTCTTTAGCAATTTTTCAGTGGGAGAGACACATCTGATTTATCTTTCTGCAGTTTATAACCAAGAGCTGCAGAACATGAAAGCAGATTGTTTCAACAATATTATACCTCCATATATGTTAGCAATGGGGTCCCCTGTTATAGACCTGTTTGCTTCTTGGATGCTCTTCTTCCCATTTTTTGTGTAGGTACAAACAAGGAGAATACCTGGGGTCTGGATGCTTTTTTTGCTATTGGCTTTAGGAACAGCCAAGTTTTCAAACACTTTCTAGAAGAAGAGCGCACAAAGGCAAATACAAATAAATTTTTATGGACAAATAAGCAGGACCAATGCCCTTTATGGCTTTGATAGCCAGGCAGGGAGTTTAAAAAAAACACTATTCTGCTGGATAAGTAGCCAGTGAAGCGTAGGAAGTAAAGATTTAATCAAGGATCTGCAAGAGAGATTGAGAATGACATGAGCTGCCATATTCTGTCCTATATGAAGCCTGTCTAGAAGGTAAGCTGGCAGTACTAGATATGTAGCATTGGCATTGTCCAGGCAATAAGAAATGAGGGCCTGGACCCTGGTTTTGCGAACAGACTTGGTCCAATGGAAGAATTTTGCAGATATCCCAGAGCAAAGCCAAACACTTAGAGGCTACCATAATGATTTGTGCTGTAAATGAAAGATCCATGTCAAATAACATATCCGGATTTGTGGCACAGAAGGAGGAAGAGGGTAAAGGACTGAGTTCTTCCGACTACCATTTAGAACACTAGCTTGAACTGTTAGATGCAAAGAGGAGTATCCTGGTTTGCGCCACACTGAATTAAAAAAAACTGCTGTTAATCCATTCATAAGTAGCCAGCATACAAGGGGAGAAACTACTAAGTGTTTGTCATCCAGTTTGTCAGAGATGGAGCTGGCAGTTTGAGTATCATCGGCAAAGAGCTGTGTATAACGCAGATCTACATACTCCTCAAAACCCTTAAACCTTGGTTCCCTTCAATAGGAAGCCCTATAATGTCAGAAATTAATTCAGTTATTAAATGATTGTTGCAATTTTGTGACTGGTTCCTGAGGCCACTTGTCACCATGATGTCTTCCTCCCTGAAGGATACCAAAGATGACCTGAATCTCCTGGAAGACCTGACTATTGAGGCAGATTTTACCCTATTTATCACCACTGATATAGAGGCACTGTATACCTGCATACCCCTGGAAAGTGCCCTGGAGGTAGTGGAACCTATACTTAGAGACATAAAGCTGAATTCCATCACACACTTAGATTTTGCAATGGAATGCACCACAACATGTCTCACAGGCTATTTCGAGGATGATGAAACCGTATACCATTGAATTCAGGAAACATTGATGGGCAGCACCTTTGCCCCAAGCCTGGCCTGTTTATGTTTACCAATTTGAATGTGACAACGACAACACTAATACCAACCCATATAAGGACCAGTTAATACTATTGCAAAGATATATAGATGATGTGCTGATCATCTGGATTGGGAATAAGGCTACCGATGTTGAGCTAATTCAGTAGTCAGCACTCATTCTTCAGATTCAGTGACACCATTAACCAGAACAGACTTATGTTTTTTGTCCTTAATACAGAGATGAAAGAAGGCAAATAAAAAAAAAAAGGTTTTTGAGAAACCTACAGACAAAAATGGTCTCTTACGTTTTGACATCGTTCATCCAAGACCCCTCAGAGAAAACCTCTCCTTTGGGCAATACTTAAGTTTCCGGCATAACTGTTCAAACATTCAGATGTTCGATAAACAGGCAGATGCTTTTACCAAAAAAAAGCTTACAGTACGACTATAGCTGAGAAAAATCACTAAGAGCAAGAAAACATTTGTGTAACAATGACAGACTCTCTCTTAGAAGTCCATCATAAGCAAAAATCAGAGAAACTATCATGTTTCACTACCTTTTCAATTGCCTCAAACAAAGTCAAGAATAACATTGAAAAACATTGGAGTATTTGCTGAAATACTAGTAACAATTACCCCTCCCCCCCACCTTCGTGTAAGAAGTACCAGGGACAGGCTGATTTGTACTAGGAGTATTACACCAACACCAACCATACCAAATTCCCTTTGTGGCTTACCACCAGCTACAGGACACTGCACATGTGGCAGGTATTTAATATGCTAATTCACAAACACATCCAAAAAGATAGACATTGGGACTAGTTGACCATGGATAGTTAAGAACCATACAAACTGTAATAGTCAAAATCTAGTTTACGTGGCCAAATCCCCATGCAAACCTGTGTGTATGACGTCTCACAAATTATGCATCAGGAGCAATGCACACCATAGCAATACAAAGTGTAAGAAAAGCTCAACTAAAATAATGAATAATGATTAACAACTTGGAAAAGAATGACTCAAAAATGATGTCAGGTCGGTGGACGGTGGTCACAAACCCACATAATAACACACTAACGACAATATAGCTTGGCTACAGGTTACTCTAAAATGAGTTTGAAGCCTAATAATCTGTATGATATAGATGGCATATCACTGGTATAAGCCCACATGTACTTTCACCCAGGGAGTTCATGTCTAGTAAAATAAAGCCTGTAATTTATAGGCATACATGACCTCCGCCCCACCCCTAACACCCCCCCAACACTCTACTATGGTGAATAACAAAGAAAAAACAAAAGAATAGACACTGCTGATGTACCCTTATCAAATATGGTCTCCAATTCAGCAACACTTTAGAATACACAGGCAGCTCATACATACTTTCACATGCCTCCTTTGGCTTCTAAGCACTGTGCTTCCCTGTATTGTGTGACATTCAGTTAGATCATTAGGTTCATAACAGTGGGCGCATAGAATTGCTACAAACCCCATCATGCAGCAGCAGGTTAATCATGAACACACTCCTTTAATACTCCACTGGCATGGTTCTTTTTAAATTTAACATTGCACATGATCCCTCCTGTACCCTCAACAAACAGTAGGGTATTAGCCTTTTGAGAAATAGAGGGTGTGTCCCTTCATATGCTTTCCAGGAATGATGACCAGGTACTATATTTCCCAGAGGCATCGACCACCATACTTTCATTATGTTACGGCATGCATTCGAAGGGCCCATTGTTGCTGTTAAACGTGAGCCTCATTGCAACACATTTTCCTCTGGAGGGTTCGGAAGCCATTCTAGGTACAACAGCACGGTGAGACATTTGACGAAGTAAGTGCATGGCAGTGCCCTGAGCACAGTAACAACTACCCACAGTCCCCTTATAGGTACCACTAGTTGCACCTCTCAATATGGGGATTTCTCCCTCTACAGCGTGCAACTATAAGGTGTGCCTGGTGAACTCCTCCATGGGGCCTTATTATGCAGTATGTATGAGCTGAAGTTCCTTGCCTTCATACATAATTTGGCATCTTTTCACCTGTTTGCAGTGGCTTGCAGTGTATACCCTTCATGTGTTTTGAGTGCAGTGGCACAGCAGCTAACTTAGCATGTGACAAGAGGCAGTCATTACTTCTTGTGTTGTATGTTCTATGTAATCCATTATCTCACTGTCTTTAATTTTATTTTACATGTTTGTGCATCACATGGCCACTTGAATTTCACAGAATAAGCGAATAGCAGGCAGCATGTACAATTAGGTATTCAATGTTTGCTTGCTGATGTTAGAATGAATGTTGACAGCTAATTTAATTAGGAAACTGGGATCCCAGTCCTTACGAATCCCAGGGACCCCGTTCTTGGGTCATTTAAAAGGCTGAAAGTTGTTGACCCATCATATGCCTTGTCAATAATCACTTCTATGGATTCCATATGTTTTAATCATTTCATTGACCTTCATCAAATAAAATAGAATATCTTAGAAAGGGGAATGGGAGATTTTTTTATTTTCTGCATACTGTATCTAGTTCCTCACCCCTCCTCCATAGTAATCCCTGTGAACAAAGGAGGTCCATTCATCACTAGAAAATCTTCTGTAGATTGTGTTAGTCCGATGATGAAGCACAATCATCTAGCAAGGTGTGTGATGCTATGCCTTAAAATATTGTGTAAATCGCTGGTCTGGTCACTTTTTGAGACATACATGGACATCAGGGTGCCCGACATATGGGTAATTTGTTAGGTGAGGACTCTGGCACAGACTTCACATACTAGTCATGTTTGCATTTTTTTTTTTTCATATGGTCCACATATGTAAATCAAGAGACACCATAAGTCAAAGACTATCCTTGATGCAACCCGAATTAGAGACTAAAGTCAACCAATTACAGGGGAGATATGAAGACACAATTATATCTCTGTAAAAGAAAGGATGTAATCCAGTTCCAAGCCAAACCAGTGACATGAATACTCACTAACCTATCTGTAAGCACAGGGTGGGCAAAAGATATAGAGCGTTTCAGTAGGATCAAGGTAGCCAAGCTGCCTTGATCCAAAATAGTTCTAATATACTTAGCTACAGCCAAGAGGACACTTTCATGCTGTAACGTGGTCTGAAAGCTCACTGGAAATTGTGCAGTAGCTGGTTTTTGCCCAGATAAGATATTAGCTGGGAGGTCTTGATCAATTTGGTTATGTATGGTTGCAGAGAAATACGTCTAGAGTTAGCCAGAATCGTATTGTCTAAGGAAGGCTTTTTAGGCAGCATAATTACATTAGCATGTTTCCACTTAGGTAGGAGTGTGGCAGTGGCAAGAAATGTATTGCAGATTTCAATCATTTTGGTCAGCCACTAAATCCTTGGCAAGATCCAGGATTTGAGGGGGCATGGATCTACTTGTGAGCCTGATTTAATGCTTAACGTAAACATTTTCTTTATGGACAAAGGAGGGAATTCAGGCAGGCTGGTATTGGGATTGATAGTGTTACTTAAATCACATGTAGAGGTAATGCTCCACACGACATCAGGCATGAAAGTTAACTATATTTACAGTATTTTGTCCTTAAAAAAGATGACCAGATTGTTGCACAAGTAGTGTGAGTGGGTTAAAGTTTTAGAGCAGGCAACAGGAGAGAGAGAGAGCCCTTGAGGATTGAAGAGGCCTCTCAGGAAGGGCTCTTGGTGCTTTCTATCCCGACTGCCAAGAAATTTCAACACACAAATCGGATGTTGTGATGGTATTTCATGATAGTCTTCCGATATATTAATGTAGCCTCCTCATTATGACCCTTTCTTCATGGGCATTCAAGAGCTTTGCAGTGCAGTTGGTAGTTGAAGCTTTTCAGAATACCTTGGTGCTGAAGGTTTAGCTCTACAAGATTGTATGATCTGAACAGAGGCACTTTGTCTAGGGAATTAATTGGATGGCCAGCCCTTTAAAAGCTGATACGGTAGCCAATAAGGACGACAAAGAGTTGGGAGTGGTGGCCAGTAGGGCAGATATCAGGGGAACTAAAAATGGCATCTAAAAGATGGCCTGTCCGGTGAGCAGGTTGAAAACCAGCTTGTTTCAAACCCAAAACCTCAAGCAACTTAGAAAGTTCCATTGTGTCTTTATTATCCTTTTTATCTCAATAGAAATTGAAGTCTCCCAACAACACAAAGTTGGAAGATTTGTGGATGAGAGGAGACGGATATTCTGCTAGTATAACCACAAAAATGTTCTTTGCTTCAGGTGGCCTAAATATCAAAGGCCAAGTCAATGTAAAAGTATCCTTGAGATGAGACATAGTCATGACAATAATGAAAGTACACAACACGGAGTCCTTGTCCATAATGGTCACTTCCACCACTGCATTTAAGGGCATGTTCCTAGCTCTGCAGACAGTATCCTTCAGGGGTGGCTAGCTGAATCCCAAGGGTCATTTAACCATGTCTCAGAATAGATCGGATTAGAAATCAGAGCGCACCTCCCAGATATCAGCACAAAGTTTCACCAGGCACCTAACATTTAGATGAAAGCAGCGTAAACTATTAAAATAAAATCATTGTTTGTGCACATGTTGGTGTTAGTCAGTATCAAGGACTTGACTCCCGTTATAGGCCCAAAAGAGAACTTGCAATTAATACATCTCTTCTGTCTCTACCCTTTTGCAAGGAACTGGAAGCAGGCATAGCAATGCACATATTTGTTGTTTAGAAGGTATAGTTCTTCAGAGATGTAAACAAATTGAGTGACTGCCGAAAGAAGACCACATTCACTGGGGCTGGTCTCTATCCATGTGAGTACAGGAGCAGATGGGCTAGCTTTTGGCACGTCCGCTGTGCACACACACACACAGCAGCCTATGTGACCACTTGTATTCCTGCAGTTTTATGAGGCAGCTTGCATTCCTACACATGCTGGGATGGTCAGCAACTAGACCGCCGAGCAGAGCACAATGCAGGGATCGGGTGCCAATGTGGGAGGTGTGATAGCGCGTCAGAACCTTGATAAGTAAACTTACAAGGAGACACGCCTAGGCCGATGAACCTTTTGACCACGTTTGGGGACTTCCCAGTACGAGATATCTTTCTGGCATCACAAAATCAATATCTTAATAACGCAATCAATCTCTTAGTAACTAATCAACTAGATAATCAATAACATTTAATATAAGTCAATAAGGCAAACACACCATGACCTTTCAGTCATGAATAACCACACCAATTTAGTTAAGAGTTAGAATCATTATTTCCCTATTTGTTACATTTTAATATCATCTTCGTTAATCTCATTAGCAATCAATCTCATTAGTAACTCTTCAAACTTGTAATTAAAACAGAATTAATCAAAGTATAGAGCATATACGACCAGCATTAACATGTCATTGGTACAAAACAGCTTAGCGAGTTGCAAGATACGTGATTCAACAAAGCAAGAATTCAGTCATTTGTCTATTTGGATCAGATTTTGGTGAACCCCTTAACTACCCTCGAATTAGCATCTGCATGTGGGGCTTCATGCAAAACAATTTAGCAAACACAAATTTGGAAAACATCTAACTATGGACTCTATCAAAAGAGCAGTTGGTACCTAGAAAGAAAAGGCAAACAGGCAATTACAATTTTCATCAGATAATTACCCCTCCAACGAATCAGCAAACAGCGTCAGTCTTCATCCTCAGGACATCAGTCGATTCACCATCAGCAAGGGTAGGACAGGGCAAAGTCTCAATATGGCATAGTTAAGAATAAGGCTCTTCCCTCATAAGGAGGAGAAGTAAGTATCAGGTAAGAATTCAATAGAGGATGGTTAAGATATCAAAAGAATAAAGTCTCCAAGAATAATGGCAAAAGTATAGCTTGGTGTTATGTAATTGTAATTGTAATTGTAATTGTAATCGTATTTATATAGCGCTTACTACCCCTGACGAGGCGTCGAAGCGCTTTTCGATGAGTAGCACGCTACTCCGGTACCCAACAAGAATTAGTGATGGATTAGTATAATTTAATAAGGAGTACAGTTTTAGTATTATTATGAGTTAATTTGAGTTGCGGATATGAGAGTTTGTTAGTTAGATTGACTGGAGTAATGGAGGGGTGGAGGAGGAAAGAAATCCAGAAGTGTTAATTGGGAGTTTATCCTTCATTTACTCAATCCAAAGGCTTGAGATGAATAAAAGGGGAGCGGAGGGGAAAGAGGATGTGGAAGGGTTAGGGAGAGCATAGTAGCAGGGTGAGATGAATGCAGGAGAATTTAGTAGGGTTGTGTGGGAGGTCACAGAGGTAGAGTGAGGTTTGGTGAGTTAGATGTGGAGGTGGAGGGAAGAGCTTAGGCAGAGATATTTAGGAGATGAAAGTGGTCGAGGGGATTTGGGATGAGTCCGAGTGAGAATGGAGGATAGTTTGATAGAGACATGACATAAGAGTGATGAGTAGGAGCCATGCAATGATCCACAAACATGCCAGGCACAGAAACAACATATACACATACATACACATATATATATATATTTATACACACACACACATGAATACACACACATATGCACATACAATACATAATTATAATCATGGGTAAAAAATACCTAGTCATCCATCCATCATCCTGGTAAAAGGCGGGAATTCCTTTACCTACTTCGAGGGTGGACAGGGTGTGGCTCAGCGGGCGGAGCTTACAGGTGCTTTATAAAGGGAGAACCTTCCACTCTGCGTCTCCAGCAGAGGAAGACAGAACCCGCGCGTCTCAGTCAGACACAGACCACGCTCCAGCACATCACCAGCCCACCTCCAGGAAGGACTCCAGATCCCCTCTGCCATAGGATCTCCGAGCGCACAGCCTTGCTTTATCTCTGCCAAGCCCAAGAGCCAGGGTGGCCCGTCCTTTCCAGAAGCTGAGCCCCGACTGCGGCACCCGCCACGATCATGATTGTAAGTGCTTCCTTTGAGGTTTAGTTTCTGTAAAATGAGCATCGTGGCCTACCCAACCGGAGTATTTTCTATGAGTATGTCAGTAAGCGTTACCTAGCATGTTTTATACGCCCCGTTTATATTGTACACCAAGGGCACGTGATGGGCCACGGGGTAAAACGTCTCCAGAAACCCTGTTTTCCCCTGGCAATGCGATTGCTACCAGTGCGTCTCCGTGGAGATGTCCCCGTGCCCCCGAGCATCAACAACGCACCACCGGAAACGGCGGCAAATGCACTGGGGTCGCCCCGGAAAGCTGTCCATCATCCTGGCAAGAGGCGGGAACTCCTTTACCCACCTCGAGGGCGGACGGGCGCGGCCCAGCGGGCGGAGCCCACAGGTGCTTCACAAAGGGAGAAAACCTCCACTCCGTGTCTCCAGGAGAGGAAGACAGAACCCGCGCGTCACAGTCAGACCCCGACTACGCTCCAGTACACCATCTGTTCACCTCCAGGAAGGATTCTAGATCTTTTTCTGCTATGGAATCTCTGAGCGCACAGCCTTGCTTTATCTTTGCCAAGAGTTAGGGTAGCTTGTCCTTTCCAGAAGATGAGCTTCAACTGCGCCACCTGCTACGTTTATATTTGGAAGTGCTTCCTTTGAGGTTTAGTTTCTAGTTTTAGTGTCCAGTAATGGCCGATTTCTCTTCGGGTCACGCTGTTATATCAAAACTGTCGAACTAGCCCTTAATTCCCCATTGGATCAATATTGGCGCATCATTATCTCTGTCCAATAATTCTCCACGCACCTTACTAAAATTTTCTACAAAACACAGTTTTCATGCAGTTGATTGCCTCTTGTAATTGACGTCTTCATTGGTTGGAATGTCAGGTAAGAAAAGTTACACTTTACGCTCCAGTCAGTAGTCCCATTTTCTTCTCCTAGTCTAGGCAGCCTTGCACCTGTTACGAATTACACTGTTACATTCGACAAGAATGTCTCCTTGAGCAAGTCGGGTCCCATGAGAAAGAATTTACTACGGCTACACACACATATCTCTAGCTTCTGGAAAAGTACAGCTTTGTGTCCTTCAGGAAAGCAGCACATTGCACGTTAGAAAAAACACAGTTTAATATGAGACCAGGCGGCTAGGCCCAGACCCTTGCTAATTAAGGCCTAGTGATTTAAGTTAACAAACCCCTAATACATGATTCTAATTAAGATATGCTAAAACAAATTCAAACATTAGTACATAATTGATTCATCATTAATAAGTTTCATTAGTCTTCGTATACATTGGTGGCCACTCACCGTGTGCACATTTCAAACGTGTGTATTATGTTCTACGTTAACATATTTTCTATGCAGCTTCGTGATACACTATATTGCAAGCTTTCATGTTCATAATAATTTTAAAAGACACACTCCAACAATCCCTCCTCTGATGACTCCTGTCATCACACAAACCTTTTCCCTTACATTCTACATTCTAGAACTCCTTCATCTCAATTTCCTCTCTCAATCGTTCCCCCCTGTGATTTTGCCCTAGACAATTTTTCCCTTTGTTTTTCTTCCCTCCTCTTAATATTTTTCGACATTTTCAATTTAATTATTTTACTAATTTTACATGACAGTCATAATCCAAATATACAAGCTATAATAATCAATATTCCCTGTATTATTTTTGCCAATATCTCATGCCAAATACTACTAAACCAACTCCCCACTAAAGCAAGTCCTTTCGCAACATTTTCCCAAACACCTGGTTCTTTCAGTTCGTTCAAATATGTACTATCCCTAGTTAAGTTAGTAAGCATACTTCTAATCTCATTACTATTGTCAGGTATGTAAGCACAACAATGGCGTTCATTAAGCATCTTACAAACGCCGCCATTTTTCGCTAAAAGAATGTCTAAAGCAAGCCTGTTTTGAAGAGTCATAGCCCTCTCCGCAGCAAGCTCTGTATCCATCAGGAGTATAGCCCCTGTAAAATTTGTCAGCATGTTATCCACAATAGTAGACAACTTTCAAATCTTTATGGAGTTTAAGATAACTCCCAATACAGGAATTATCACCCCAAATATATCTCCTACTACACCAGCAGCAGCCTCTCTCTTCTGTCTAGTACGATGTAATTGAGACAATTTCGGAAACCTTTTCAAGTCCTCTAGTTGATATATCTTTGGGAAAACTATCCCCAAATAACATGTCCCATACCATCCCTTTGGAAGACGGTAATAAGCATTAAGTCCACATATATAATAGATCCCAGGGATCGCTGGATCCTGTCCATTTAACATGAATGTCCACTTACTCTGAAACAAAAACACATGCTTACATTCACTCATTCCTACAAACACATTCTCATAATATGACTTTGGTCTAGATATGCAAAGCTTGCCTAAGTGTAGTGCATCTAAGGCTAACTTCCCCTGTTCCCTACCCGCACTGTAAATTTCACTACTAGCAAAAGCTTGCTGCTGCAATCCTTTCTCTAATTTACCCTTCAGTGCCCTTCTTCTATCTTCCGTGTGGTCTAATAAGCTTTTCTCTACGGGTGTAAGCAAACATGCCAAATTATTGCGGTTCACATAAGATGTACTAATTGTTAATGTCGCCTCATAGAATCCCTTTACTAATTTTATGCTATAGTACTTAGCTACACTACTCAAATCCTCTATGATAGGCACATAAGAAAACACAAGGCCATAGTTGGAGTAAAAATATTGGATCTCTTCCTGGTTATAGAATCTTGTTAGTAACAGACTACAGCTTATCCCATATGTTAGTGGCAGGCTGTGATAGGTAACCCCCTCTTGCACTGAAACAGGAATCTGTGTACACACATAACAATCTTTCATATCCATTGTGTCAACATACTCACTCAGCAAGCGATAGAAAACATTAGTGGATAGTTCCCTTTTTGCGTTAGTCCCCTCATGCAAATATTTAGTATCCTGCTCGAACCTCTCCCAAGCTGTTAGTGCAGTGGCGGCCCCAGAAATCGTAGCATTGTTAGTTCCACTCTTACCCTCTAATGGCATTCCCACAATCACAACTATGGTGAATATCACACACACGACACCCAAACCAACACCCAAACATTTACAACGTCTACTTCCCCTATTATCCTCTCTAGTGTTAGCCATGATCCGTAAAGAATCAGAAAGTGAAGGATTATTAGTTCAAACAACAACCAACAGAGGATGGTTGAAGCTTATTTATTTTTTTCAGCAAAATTTAAGCAAGTGAAAAGTCTTTCTTCAGCAATTATTTACAGCTTTCACATTCACTCCCAGGATCCTTGTCAATTCAGGTTAGCAGCTTGTCAAAATCACTTTTCAAAAGTCAATTCAGGTTAACAGTGTCACATCCGGTAAGTTATCAGTCTCTTTTCTCATTTTCTCTTTCTTAGTTAAATTTTCATGCCAACTCAGTATCTTCGGCCCGACTCAGGTACCAAAGTACTGACCTGGGACTTCTCGATCAAAACAGAACGCTAAGAACTCTTGCTGTCATTCAGCTGACGTTGCATACGCCCATTCAGGACCCGCGTACCTTCTGTTGGCTACTCTCTTTCTTTTCAACTTGCGATCACCTTGCAACTCTCCTTCACTTAGATCTTCTCTCCTTGTTGTGTCAACCTCTTCCTCTATTGCATCTTCGACAACCACTTTCCCTTTCTTCACTTGCAATTCCAGCCACTTATCTCCTTTCAGTGTCTCTCTGGCTCTTGATCTTTCCTGTGGCAGTCTTTCGCCCTCCTCTGACTCTATGGTGTTTTCTCTTGATGGACCTACAGTTTGCTCAGGAGGAGTCTGGATACTCTGACTCTCTTCTGCCTCAACTCCTTCGCCTTCTGGGTCTGTCAGGGGCTCTAATTCAGTTTCATATTCGTCTGCTTCTGGGAGAACCTCCTTCTGACTTGGCTCTCCTGGTGCCTCAGTTGAGATAGCCTCACTGTCGCACCTCTCAGCCTCTCCTCCTTCGTCTCTTACTGGAGTGACAAAGCTGTTCTCAACGGGCTCTCCTTCTGTCTCAGTTCCCCTTCGTTCACTCTCCGGCCCTGAGACTTCCTTCTCTGTTGTTGGTACTTTCAACAACTCAACTTCCTCATCGGTTGGACACATCACCTTTTTCGTGTGACTGGCATGGATCCAGTTCAGAATTCCCACACACTTCACAGCAGTAGTAGTCGTTAATATCACTTGATATGGCCCCTTCCAACGTGGCTCCAAACACGACTTCCTTACGTGTTTCTTGATGACAACCCAGTCACCAGCTTTCAGGTTGTGCCCTGTATCATTTATCGGTGGCAGGGTGGTAGCTTCCACCTGGTGAGAGAAAGAGCGGACCATGTCAACCAGACCCTTGCAGTAGTCCAACACCATATAATCCGTGATATTCACAAGAGCATTCTCAGCACTGCGGGCAGTCTCATAGCTCAGCCCATGAGAATTTCATGAGGAGATAGTCCTGTTTTCTTGTTGGGCGTATTTCTCATTGACATTAGCACCAAGGGCAACGCACCGGGCCATTTCAAATTTGTGGCTGCACACATCTTTGCCATTCTCGACTTCAGGGTACCATTCATCTGTTCCACTAGTCCTGATGCTTCAGGGCGGTAACTACAATGCAACTTATGTTCAATGTTCAATGCTGCACACAAGAGCTTAACCACCTCGTTGTTGAAGTGACTTCCCCTATCTGATTCTAAAGAGATCGGAAACCCGAAACATGGTATCAAGTCCCTAAGCAGCAGCTTCGCTACTGTGAGACTGTCATTCCTACGTGTAGGGTATGCTTCAATCCAGTGACTAAAGATACACACAATCACCAACACATATCTCAAACCTCCACATACAGGCATCTCAATAAAATCCAATTGCATTCTGCTAAATGGACCTCCTTCTCTCCCGATGTGGCTCAAATTTACCACTGTCCCTTTCCCCGAATTCATCTGTTGACAGATAATGCACCTGTGACAAATCACTTCTGCAGCTTGTCTGGACTTCGGGTTAAACCAGTCAATTTTGAACAACCTTATCATGGCATCTCTCCCAATATGTACTTGACCATGGTAAAACCTTGCAAACTGTGACAGGAGACTGTTCGGCAAAACCATCTTCCCCTCATCTGAGACCCACAAGTCATCTGGTCTTTGTACACATTGCATCCTGACCCAAGAACGCTTCTCGTCTTTGCTGTCATGTCCCTGCAACAATCTCAATTCCTCTAAAGTTTAAATCACCCTTAATGCGTAACCTGTGCATGTCTCATTTTCTGTTTCAGGTAACAATTCCCACTGATCTTTAAACGATATACAGTTCAATGCGCAAAACCTTGCGACTTGATCCGCATATCCATTTCCCATTGAAACAAAGTCTTGTGATTTCAAATGAGCACTGCATTTTACCAGGGCAATTTCATGAGGTAACTGAATCGCGTGCAACAACTCCTTAATTCTTTCACCATTTTTCACTGGAGAACCAGAAGAGGTCAGGAAACCCCTCTGTGGCCATAGCTGGCCAAAATCATGAACAATTACAAATCCGTATCGGCTATCAGTATAGATAGTCACTCTCACCTGGCAAGCGACATGGCAAGCTCTAGAAAGGGCGAACAATTCAGCCACTTGAGCAGAATATACTCTTTCAAGCCAAGACGCTTCCAGGTTACCAGAGATCATACATACAGCGTATCCAGCCCTCAGTACTCCTACTGAGTCTCTTAAACATGAGCCATCAACAAAGATAATGTTGTAATTTTCTTCCAATTGGGTATCTTTAATATCAGGCCTCGTTTTGGTGCACATTTCTGTTACCTCAAGACAATCATGTTCTACATCAACATCTTCAACTTCTGTGTTTTCATTTGGAAGCAAAGTTGCCGGATTCAGCACTGTACATCTTTTCAACGTTACATTTGGTGACCCCATTATAATCGTTTCATATTTTGTCAGTCTTGCATTTGTCATGTGTTGCGTTTTGGTACAGGTTAACAAGATCTCAACTGAGTGAGGGGCCATGACTGTTAAAGGATGTCCCATCACTATGCCTTCACACTGTGTGAGGCTTTGACCAACTGCTGCTACTGCGCGCAGACAACCCGGTAAGGCTGCTGCAACTGGGTCCAAAGTAGCTGAAAAATATGCTACCGGTCGGTTTACACCTCCATGGACCTGTGTCAGGACAGACAAAGAACATGCATCACGTTCATGACAAAACAGAACAAAAGGCTTTGTGTAGTCAGGCATACCTAAAGCTGGAGCCCTGCACATGCTCTCCCTTAGCTCAGTAAACGCCTTCATCTCTTTCTCTGACAGTACTATGGCATCTGGCCCATCATTGACCGTCAGCCTCACCAATGGCTTGGGGATGACTGAGAAATTCGGGATCCACTGACGACAGTAGCCCACCATTCCCAGGAACATCCTAACATCTCTCCACGTCGTTGGGGGATTCATCTGTAACAATGCAGTCACTCTTTCCCTGGATAACTTCCTCGACCCTTTCTCAATTTGATGACCTAAGTACTTCACCTCTTCCTGGAAGTATTGCAGCTTCTTTAGGGACACCTTGTGCCCGTTCTTTCCCAAGTGGTTCAGTAAGGCAATCGAATCATACTTGCACTCATCCCTCATTTTGGATGCAATCAGCAGATCATCAATGTACTGCACTAGAGTCGATTGGAAAGGCAATTCCAATTATTCAAAATTTTTATTTAGTATTTGATTGAATATGGAAGGTAATTCTGAAAACCCTTGAGGATTTCGACACCAATTGTAAACCTTATCCAGGAATTTGAAACTGAAAAGAAATTGGCTGTCCTCATGAAGAGGCACAGAAAAGAACGCTTGGGACAAATCAACCACTGTGAACCACTCTGCATTACATGGAACCTGTAACATAATCACAGCTGGATTTAGCACCACTGGGCAACATTTCACAACTATGTTGTTCATCTTTCTCAAGTCTTGGAAAATTTGAACCTTCCCACAAGGCTTTCTCAGCCCCATTATTGGTGAGTTACACGGACTGCTCATCACTTCCTTCAAGACTCCCTGTTTCACAAAGTCTGCAATCAATTCCGTGACCTTTATAAGGACATCTTGCGCCATATGGTACTGCGGTACCTGGGGAAACACAGCATTTGGCTTCACATTGACTTTGAATGGTTCTACTCCTTTTATCAGCCCTACTTCTTTCCCTGTCAAGTCCCACACCTTCTCTTGGATTGTCCCTTGTAAGTCTGCTGGCAGATCAGTCACTGTGAACATTGGGAAGAAGTTAATCAGAGGATACTCCTCATCTGTGGTCTCCTTTTCAGGCTCTGAAACCTGCTCCTCATCTCCTTCATCGTCACTGTTTGTCTGAACCTCAATTCCCTCATTGGAACAGATGATTGAACACCTTGTCTTGCACAGTAAGTCTCTTTCCAGTAGGGACACGGGACTCGAATCGCAAATCACAAATCTGTGCAATCCCTGAAAAGTGCCAAGCTTAACCTGCACCGGATCTGTGATCGGGTTAGTCAGGAGCTGGTTCGCCACTCCTACTACCTTGACTGTATGTCCCGAAACGGGCAGTTTCGGAACCTCTGCACTTCTGACCATAGAGCGTGTAGCTCCTTGTGTCAACCAAGAACGATACCTTGTGACCCATTACTTTCCCTTGAACATAGGGCCCTCTATGATCTACTTATAGGGACGCTGCAAGCCTGCACTCCTCATTATCTGAACTCTCATCCAACCATTCATCGTTTATTCCATTCTCACCACGCAATGGGAACTGTTGTACTGCGTTACTTTGACTCATTCTTTGACCTGTAACCTGTTGAGGAAGCATCACCTGTTGCTGGTCCATCGGTGCTAAGGGCTATTGCATTTGCTGTCTAGGTACCATGGGAACCTGCTGTTGCATTTGTTGCATCTGCATCGGTTGTACTCGTGGCATCTGTACCTGCTACATGGGTTGGAGACCCTGCATCTGAATCATGTTACTCTGAAAGTTCAGATTAGGACCTCTCAGCCTCGGTCCCTTTACATTTTGAAATGTACCGACATCATTGCTTTGTTGAACAACACCTTCCTGCACCATCATCGGGTACTCCCGCTTCCAATGTCCAACGCCCCCGCAAGCATGACAAGGTAACATCTTCTTCATCCCCTGCACATCGTTTTGAACCACTATAGTATTCAAGTCTGTGCTTCCGCTCACAAAATCTCCTCGATGTCTGCCTCTCACTTGCGCCTGAAACATCCTGTTTCCTTGCGGCTGTTGCACCATCTGTTGTAGACAACCTCCCTGCATCCCTGATTGCGTTGCTTTAATTTGCATCACCATCGCTTTCTCCTTCAGCTTCCTCTGCTTCAACTCAATCTCATCGCTACAGTACTTCGCAGACTGCAACACCTCGTCAATCGGCTTTGCTTGCCAACAGATCAAATGATTCTTAATCATCTGACTCATCTCCGGTCTCAATCCCTCAACGAATCTGAACACAAGGTGATTCGTGTCCTTCGCCTCAACAACCTCTGTACGGTTGTAGTTCTTGAATGCTTTTAACAACCTTTCATAATAGGTATGTATCAATTCCTTGGGTTCCTGAGCTGTCTGATCAATCTTTTGCCAATCAACATTCTGCGGCGAAACTCTCTGTTTCAAGAACTCAATCACCTTATAGTAGTATCTCATCACCTCAGGGGACGGTGCTCCCGTGACTCTATTCTTTTGCTGGTTCTGTGGTTGGCCAATCCACACTCCTCTTGCACTCAAGCCACAAATCAGCTGGAACTATGTTCTTAAAGAGAGTATTCAGGTCTTCCCAGAGACATTTTGCAAGCTTCACAAACCTATCCGTCTGCTGGTACCAATCTATTGGTTTTTCCCTCAACCTGGTTCACGGCACATGGACAAGAACCCCTCCAGCCGTCTCTCTCATCGGTAACATTTTCACCGCACCTACATCCTGTGAGGCTTTGGCTGGCTGATCTATGCAGTCACTTTTCCTTTTGTCTCTTTTCTTCGCCCATCTGCCTTCCCCTTTCTCTAAGGCTCCCCAAACCTGTGCACTCTGCAGTATTTCTTTAAGGTGTGCCTTCACCCCAGTAGACCTCATATGTTCAAAATCTTTGTGCTCAAAGTCTAATCTGTAACTTCTCTTCAGATGTTTAGAACTTTCTAATTCTATTCCATGTTTATCTGCCAAATTGGCCAACCTCTGGTGCACCCTGACCACTTCCTTTGTTATTTTTGGGCACAAATACCTCAATTCTGCTTCCGTGTATGATTCTAGCCTGGTCACTCCCATGCTCCCTTCAACTAGTTCATTTGCCTCCATGCCCAGCCTCACACAATTCAGGTACTCTTCTCCCTCTGACCTCCCTGCTGCTGCATGAGTAGTCTGTGGTGAGTTCAACTTGTCTAACCAATCATTCAATTGTTGCGCAGTTAAACCTTGCAAGGAGATATTCGCAGCCTGCACTATCGGTGTTTGCGGTATGTTTGTACTCGAGATCTGCGGAGTCAGCAATCCCAAACCTGACTGTCTCATGACATCTGGAGGAACCCCAATCGGACTGAAGTCTAATAAAGACCTAGACCTTTCGAATATCGGTTCCACTGGAGTCACCCCTTGAGAGCTCCCTACAAACCCTCCTCTTGTCATTTCTTGGGTCATTATTCCCTGATCACATACACTAGGCTTTGCCTGTGCATACAATGGTACCGGTGGACCAACTGTAATGGGCAAGGATATGGCGGCTGCCTATTTCCCAAAACCTGTAGAGCATTAACTCCCATATTCTGGTTCATTACTGGTGCCATGGCTGGCTGCGGTCCTGCGACCGAAGTGTGATTTGGAATCATCTGTTGCTGTGCCTGGGGCAGCAAAGGTGGAGTTGACTCGGTCTGAATCAGCTTTGGTCTCGTATATGTCGGGTCTGACGGCACCATCATATTTGTGGTAGACTCTAGTATTGGGACATCAGGGTAAAGTCTCTGCACCTGCGGTGGCTGCTGCTGAGATTGCATACCTGGAGCAGTGGACACACTAATACTACTCTGCACCGGAACTGGTGTGGAGACAGGACTAACCTGTACCTGATTTACTGTCACCTTGTTCTGAGTTGAACTTACAGGGCTTGTACTAGTACTCGGTCTGTTGTCATCTATTGCATATGGCGGTGGTCGGTCATTCAGTAACTGATTAAGGAACTCATCATCGTCTGAGTCATCCATTTCTGACCAGGGCTTCTTAGCCTCTTTGTCTTTAGAAGAACGTCTGTCAGTCTTACAAGTAGCTTTCCCTCCTTTGTCTTCACCTTCTTGAGCTATTGCTGGAAACATCCTAACTCCATCTATTGTTCCTCTCCTCCAGACTCTGTGCACTATCCCACCTAGCCTCCGCTAGTGTCTTTTCTGCTTTCCTCATTTTCCTCTCAAATTTCTGTTGCTGCTGTCGTATTGCCATCAGTTCCCAAATTGCTAACGCCTCAAACTGTGCTGGCCTCGGAGGTGGCTTTAGCTCATTTAACACCCTCTGCAAATTTTCCAAAATCCTTATATTGAACGTTCCGTGCTCCGGAAACGGCAAACACCCTTCTTTGTCTGTCGCTTAGCACTATTGCTTTAGCCAAAGACATGGCGCGCCACCTCTTTCCTCCATTACGGCATAAGCCGGTGTATCTTCTGGCGGTGTAACCTCCCCTACACTCGCAGTAATATATGTATCTCCCCTCAAAGCGCTCTTTAAAGCCTTGAAAATTTTCATTTTGCGTCTTTTATTTTGTTTACAATCGAATCAGGAAGTGACTTTAATTCCCAGAACTCTCTTCGCTTACCTTCTCAACCAATTGCCTCTCACAGACGGCTGCCAATCCGTGCGTGACCCTTCTCAGTAACCGTCCTATCCCAGTGCGGCTCCAATGACGTCACACTCACACTCTGCGGCTGACAAAGTCTTGCGGCTTGTCTTCCTCACTCTCTGCTCACACAAAAATTAATGCAATATATTGCGAGCACCAACAAAATTCAAATTTGCCGGTTTACTACAGGAATGGGTAACACAATCGCTTCAGAACTTTACAGATATTTTGCTTAGCATCGGCCGCTACTCTCTCCTTCTCAAATCCCGCACTCGCAAGCAAAATTTGACCCACAAATTTTACTATCGATTTGTCAATAGGTTGTCCTACTGCACTTTAGGACTCACCAAATCTCCATCGAAGTTTTCATTCACTCACTTTTGACTCAAACTCGACTCGTCAGCCACGCCTGATTGACCTATTAAACTGCGCAAATTACAACATAAACCAAGTGTCTCATACACTTATCAATATACTCCGTTGTCTTAGAACACGCAGGGTCCGTACATCACCAACAACCACGTGGACAATCTTGAGCACGAAGCGCCACACTCACATGAAGTTCACTGACTTCCCTACTCTCATACTGCGGAGTACGCAAACTCCTACTAAAACATTACCTGGCCTAAAATTCTTAAAAAACTCACAATTCACCTGCGATATGCATAAGCTGTGCAAGCACAAAACCTACTTCATTCTCACTATCACTAGAACACCGAGAACATACCCAACTCACTTCGGCAGGCTCCGAGATTCCGGGAAGGTCATTCGGGACTTAGGGGCACATCATCGCTCCAATTTGCATTGTTTTAAAAGAACAATTTTTCCCAAAACCCAATTTTTCTGATAGACCTAGCTTACTTCCGAACTACGCTCATCAATTTCTACCAGACCTTTGGAACCTTTGAACCAACAATCTTATCAAACTGCGGTCCTTCGTCCTGGGGCCCCAAAGGGCCAAACCATAGCTCGTCAGAACCTTGATAAGTAAACTTACAAGGAGACACGCCTAGGCCGATGAACCTTTTGACCACGTTTGGGGACTTCCCAGTACGAGATATCTTTCTGGCATCACAAAATCAATATCTCAATAACCCAATCAATCTCTTAGTAACTAATCAACTAGATAATCAATAACATTTAATATAAGTCAATAAGGCGAACACACCATGACCTTTCAGTCATGAATAACCACACCAATTTAGTTAAGAGTTAGAATATTTATTCCCCTATTTGTTGCACTCTAATATCATCTCCGTTAATCTCATTAGCATTCAGTCTCATTAGTAACTCTTCAAACTTGTAATGAAAACACAATTAATCAAAGTATAGAGCATATACGACCAGCATTAACATGTCATTAGTAAGAAACAGTTTAGCGAGTTGCAAAGATACAGGATTGAACAAAGCAAGAATTCAGTCATTTGTCTATTTGCGTCAGATTTTGGTGAACCCCCTTAACTACCCTCAAATTAGCATCAGCATGTGGGGCTTCATGCAAAACAATTTAGCAAACACAAATTTGGAAAACATCTAACTATGGCCTCTATCAAAAGAGCAGTCGGTACCTAGAAAGAAAAGGCAAACAGACAATTACAGTTTTCATCAGATAATTACCCCTCCAACGAATCAGCAAACAGCGTCAGTCTTCGTCCTCAGAACATCAGTCGATTCACCATCAGCAAGAGTAGGACAGGGCAAAGTCTCAATATGGCATAGTTAAGAATAAGGCTCTTCCCTCATAAGGAGGAGAAGTAAGTATCAGGTAAGAATTCAATAGAGGATGGTTAAGATTAAGATATCAAAAGAATAAAGTCTCCAAGAATAATGGCAAAAGTATAGCTTGTGGAATGTCCAGTAATGGCCGATTTCTCTTCTGGTCACGCTGTTATATCAAAACTATCGAACTAGCACTTAATTCCCCATTGGATCAATTTTGGTACATCATTATCTCTGTCCAATAATTCTCCACGCACCTTACTAGAATTTTCCACAAAACACAGTTCTCATTCAGTTGATTGGGTCTTGTAATTGACGTCTTCATCGGTTGGAATATCAGGTAAGAAAAGTTACACTTTACGCTCCAGTCAGTAGTCCCATTGTCTTCTCCTTGTCTAGGCAGCCATGCACCTGTTACGAATTACACTGTTACATTCGACAAGAATGTCTCCTTGAGCAAGTCGGGTCCTATAAGAAAGAATTTACTATGGCTGCACACACATATCTCTAGCTTCTGGAAACGTACAGCTTCGTGTCCTTCAGGAAAGCAGCACATTGCACATTAGAAAAAACACAGTTTAATATGAGACCAGGCAGCTAGGCCCAGACCCTTGCTAACTAAGGCCTAGTGATTTAAGTTAACAAACCCCTAATACATGATTCTAATTAAGATATGCTAATACAAATTCAAACATTAGTACATAATTGATTCATCATTAATAAGTTTCATTAGTCTTCGTATACATTAGTGGCCACTCCCCGTAAGCACATTTACAACGCGTGTATTATTTTCTACGTTAACACATTTTCTATGCAGCTTTGTGATAAATTATATTGCAAGCTTTCATGTTAATATTAATTTTAAAAGACACACTCCAACAGGAGCCTGCCCTCCTTTCACACTTCACAGAAAATGTAGAGCACAAAAAATCTCCCCACAACCATGCTAATGATAATTCAGATTAGAGTTTATCCAGGGTGGATTCTTCTGGTGTATCTTTCTCTACTAGCTTTCCCATTTTAATTTGTAGAAGCTCTTGCTTTGTTATGTTTAACAACCCGGAAATTGTGTGGGTGAGTTGACAATGGAAGAGTTTGTCAAGTGTGTTCCCTGTCATTGTTGAAGCTCACAGGAAACATTCTATTCTGAAATCCTATTTCAGCCACAGGGGTTTGTGTAGGGGGTGATTTAAAGCAAAATATTTTGATCCCTTGTTCTGTGAGGATTGCATGCATATTCTTTTTTTATAAATGGATTGATTTTCATTGGATTTAAAAGTGAGAATCTAGTTGGCAGCAATCAAAGAATTCTGAGAGAATTGAGGCAGTATTAAAGATTGCGAATCTTTTGTTTTATGTCTTGTTAAAGTGTTTGCTAATTCTTTCCCTGGGGTTTGGTCACTAGCACTGAGTTGGGGCCCTGTCGAGTCCCTTAAAAGTCGCCTTTTGAACCTTTACAATCAGAGGCCATTAAACATCTTTCTTTGATGGTTGTGTTTCTTGCTGCAATCACATCAGCTAAAGGGTTGGGAGAACTAGAATCTCTTTATTGTCAGCATACCTATCTTCGGATCTTTGATGATCCCCTAGTTATGAGGTTAGGCTGCATTTGTACCCAAGATGTCCTCTTTCATTTGAATCAAGAGATCATTTTACCATATTTTTTCGTTACTCAGCATCTCAGAAGGGGAGTGTTCTGCATTTCTGGAGGTTAAAATAGCTGTACTGGTTTACATGGATAGAGTTTTTATCTTTCTGGCAAATGGAAGCTCTTTTTTTGCTAATTTTGGCACAGCTGAGAAACGATACAAACCTTCCACTCAGTTGCTGGTTTAGTGAATAATATCATTAATTGAGGCCATCTGCACAAAGAAATTAATTTATTTCCCCTTACAAGTGCAAGGGAGATCTACCAGGTGGTTTCTTGGTGGAAATCTGTAGAGCAGTCTTTCTGTCCAACCCTTCAACATTTGTTAAGCATTACACACTAGGGCATGATGGTCATTCTGAAGATACTTTTGGAACAAAGAAGCAAAAGACATAGCAAGAGAGAGCATCCTTAATATATAAATGTGGGTTACATCATTTGAGGTTTAAGAGTGATGTTGTTAGTCCCACAGGTATGTTACAGCTTTAGTATTCGTCTCTGTGCTATGACCAGAACGGGGAAGGGACAAAGAGGCAATACATCAATTACTTACCGGTATTTATATTGCTCTGAATCTTTTTCCCTGTTCTGGTCATCACATTCTACCTCCTTCCCAAACAAATTACCTGGATGATTGGTGTAGGAGGCAAGGTATGGCACAACTTGTTACTGCAGCTTGTGCTAAAATGGTTCTTTCTGTTATGTAGTACCGTGATATTGTGGCAGGTTTTTTGTTTCATGTTCTCTTTCAGTAGGGAATTCAGCTTTTAAC
Organism: Pleurodeles waltl; assembly: GCF_031143425.1. Classification (NCBI taxonomy): domain Eukaryota; kingdom Metazoa; phylum Chordata; class Amphibia; order Caudata; family Salamandridae; genus Pleurodeles; species Pleurodeles waltl. Next base: position 744,030,004 of record NC_090440.1, on the reverse strand, counting down.
GGCTGCTCTAGGCATAACACCTCATTACATAATGACATCAAACAGGAAAAAACTAAACGTAATGAAATTATTGGTAAGTAATAAAAGTGTTTTACAACGATATTTACTGATTAAAAAAATCACTTTTCTGGTTAAGCAGGATTTCAAAGGATTTTTTTTCTAAACTTTGACAGGCCGAAGGAATTGGAATAAATCCACTTCTTATCATCATTCCAGCAACTATAAGTGCCTCTTGCGCATTCCTGTTACCTGTTGCCAACCCTCCTAATGCCATTGTCTTTTCATATGGCCACCTCACGGTACAAGACATGGTAAGTTGCACTTCATTTGTCAATACTATTCCTATTCAAGACATGGATAGAAATGTTTTTGATGAAGACGACCATGATCAGCTTTTCATTAAGTTTTATCTTCATTTGTTTATGTAAACCACTAGGCTATTCCATATTCCAATGCTTTTGCTGCTGTAAATAACCGACTAACTCATTCTCAGTCATTGTATCAGCTTTAAAAAAATGAAAGGATGACTCAGTCAATTCAAGTTTCAAACCTATGACCTTTGTTTTATACAATCTCTTCAATCTCTGGGGAAGTTCCATTGTCGTGTAAGCTATTTTATGTACCCAATAAGCTGATTGCTGACCGTGTTTGGGCTATGAGGTGCAACCTTTCATAACAGTGTACCGCTTGTGTTTCGTGTGTTGAGAAAATGGCACTGAGGATCACTAAATTCTCTTGCTACGGCGAAAATGGAATAGACAGGCTGCCCTACTTTCTTTACTTTTACCGATTCTAGACACTACTATTTCAAAAAGTGGGTGATTAATTTGAGATTGGGTGGCCCTACTAACTTTTAAACCCAGTGTGTTACAGCACAGCTCAATAAGAAAAGTAAAATCAAGAACACAGTGCAAAAAACCCCCAAACCAATTTAGAAAAATAGAACAAAATGCAATTAGCAAAATGCCTCAAGATGCATTTAAAGTTGCAATATGGGGACAAAGAGATATGAAGTTCTGAAGGAAATGTCAAATATTGTTCATATTGTCAATGGGGGTGGAAAAAGTAACTATTTGACTGTGGGCTCTAGCCACAAATAGCTACCAGGGGCAACTCTTACACCAAAACAAAAACAAGAACAAATTACCTGCTTCACAGATTCCCTGACGCAGAATCAGTTACCTTCCTTCTACAAACAAAAACAAGACAAAGTTACCTATTTTAAAGATTCATGAAATCTGTTACCGTCCTTGTACATTTCAATGCTTTCAGTCTTCTCGGCGCTCTGCTGGGGACTCCAGTCACAGATATAAGAGTGAGAAAGACCCATCTGCCACTGCTTCCAGCCTCACCTAAGAGTGCCAGTTCTTGAAGAGATGGTGCAAAAGCCACACCTGGTTTCTACCTCAGCTCCAGCTGTTCCAGCAGGGTCTCCTAGGGTTCTGATCCCTCTTCAAACAAGGCTGATACATGTTGTCCAGTCCACGTCTGATACGTCTAGTCAAGTCCACTTTTAGCTTAAGCTATGTCTCAGTAAACCAGTAGGGGATTGCTTGTGTGCCTGTTCAGAGGGGACCCCTCCTGACAGTTTGAGTTGGACTGTTTTCAGTGGAGCAGCACTAAGGAAGATTTGCATATGACTGGTCACTGTCCAAAGTGGCCTAGTGGGTGAAACAAATGGACCAGAGTGTAGCCTCAGCAATTGGCAGTGGCTTGCGTTTTTCAAGCATCCCACCCATTGTCTTTGTGTTTTCCTCAGTGTGATGTCCTAAATGCACAGGATCTACCCTCACTGTGCCACAGATCTTAATCTTTCCCTCACTGATGAGCTCTAACTGACTGAAAATAGTCTGGTGTTCCCTGTGTTCTAATTCAGAGAGGTCCTGGCCTGGCTGTTTGTATTAGAGCAGGGCCATGGATGATGACAATATAGCTGGTCTCTCTCTGAAGTGCCACAGTGTGTGAAAAAAGTGGACCTGAGCAGCTCAAGCGATCACTAGTAGCCGAGATTGTTGAAAGCATGCCATTCATTGTCTTTGTGTTTTGCTTTGTGTCTTAAATGTGATTGTAGTGCCCAGACATTGGCAGTAAGTGCTGCTTACTGCCATGCTGACTGCCACCAACATACCACGACCGTGGCGGTATACTGCTACGGGTATTATGGCCCACACATAGAAATCCGCCACTATACAGACACAAGTCCACCAGCCCAAAGGTCAGTGATAAAATGGCAGTACCAAAACCCACACCGTTACACCAACAGAAATCCGCCCACAACCTTATGACCCACGAATCACCTCAGCGGTCATTCAACCGCAGTAAACCATTGGCGCTACAGACCGCTGCGCTCAAAATACACACACACATACAAAACAACACCACATTGGATAATTCAAAATACACACACCTGACACACATACACACACCACACCCACACACCACTATAAAACACACACACTACCCACAACACTTTATGACCCAAAGATTTTGGCAACTGAAAGAGAGACAAGCCAGGAGTACCCAGTGAATCTGAGCCACAAAACACCGTCACCCATACACTATCCATGCACCTCACAGCACACACCCCAACACATCGCCTCACACACCCTCACACACACCACTCACACCACACCCATGGCACCACAAAGACACCCCAGATTCTCAGAGGAGGAGCTAAGGGTCATGGTGGAGGAAATCATCCGGGTGGAGCCACAGCTCTTTGGATCACAGGTGCAGCAGACGTCCATTGCTAGGAAGATGGAGCTATGGCGGAGAGTCGTGGACAGGGTCAACGCCGTGGGACAGCACCCCAGAACAAGGGATGACATCAGGAAGAGGTAGAACGACCTACGGGGGAAGGTGCGTTCTGTGGTTGCAAGACACTAGATAGCAGTACACCCACCTCCTCCCCCACAACTAACAACATGGGAGGAGCAAGTCTTGGCGATCATGCATCCTGAGGGCCTGGCAGGAGTAGAAGGAGGACTGGACTCTGGTAAGTCAAATCTTTACTACTATATCCCCCACCCTACCTGCATGCCATCACAAACACCTACCCCTACCCTCACCCCCATCACCCCACCACCTCACATATACCCCACCATCACAACTCACCCATCCCAATTCCAAGCCCTGCATGCAACACCAATGCATGGACCCCCATCACAGACCTGCATGGACACCCATCACCATAGCATGCACACTAGTGGCAATCACTTAGCCAACCAAAGCACAACTCACACAACCCAAAGCTGCCTTGGTAATTACAATCATAGAGGGAAACATACCCATGCACAAGATGGCACACGCAGAAACAATAACACTGCAGTTACATCCCCACAGGACCCCCACTCAACGTCACCGGAGAGGAGGTGCCAGCCACATCCAGTCCCCCCCCCCCCAAGAAGAGGCCCACAGTGATGACAGCAGCTCTGCACGCCTGGATCACAATGGCCAACCTGGCCCATCAGGGACCTCTGGACAGTCGGTTACCCAGGCACATTCCCAACCCACCACAGCGCCCCCCCCCCCCTCAGGAAACACCACAACATCACCCACCCAGCGGGCCCATACCTCTGTCCCCAGGACACAACAATCAGCAGTGTGTCCACCACTACAGGGACCCCAGGCAACCCCACAAACACAAAACGATCAGGGACCTGGGATCAGTGGCAGTGGGCACACGGTTCAGGGGACAGAGGCACAGGACAACAGGGAAGCTGGGAGGACTGCTGTGCGACAGGGGGAGGACAGGCCCATGGAACTGACTATCCACGAGGCACTCACCAACATCCTGGGAGCTTACCACCATTCCCAAGAGGCCAGGGGCCAGATCCTGGCCAAGCTGCAGGAGACCCAGCGGCTGCAGGAAGGACAGTACCTGGGGATCAAGGAGGACCTGAGGGACATCCACACCACCCTGGTCACCATTGCAGGGGTGCTGGCAGACATGGACAACACCATGAGGGAGGCAGTGGCACAACAAAGGGCCCCTGACACTAGCCACACTGATGAACAGCCTTCCACCTCCACCGACGCTAGTGGACAGGAGGCCACGCCACAGGAACAATAGGCCACCAGCATCTCACCCTCTACAGAAGGAGAACCACCCCGCAAACGGTCCCTGCGATCCAGGCAGAAGCCAGAGAACATTGCCAAGACCCCCGCCAGGAAATAAGACTCCCCTGAATGTCACCCATGTGTCCCACTCTGTACCCTGTCCTCCTTGAACTGACATTGCTCCACTTCCTATGCCACCTTGGACAATGCACCTGTGATCCAAATAGACTGAACTCTATCCTGGACCTTCCTCTATCATCAACCCAGCCCATTGCACATCCCCATTTACTTTTCAGCAATGAAATAAACACCCTTGGAACTATTACAAGTATGGAGTCTGTCAATTGTTTGAAATATGTATTAGTTTAACAAGCTGTAAACATTGCAATTCAAACATACTGTAATATCTACATAGGTATGACCTGTAGTGGGCAGCAGTAAACACACCAGGAGCCAGAGTGGAGCACAGATATCTGAAAATAGAGATGCCAAAGGGTACAGTAAGTGGCCATAGAAATAGGGAAATCAGGCGGCCATGTTCAATGTCCAACGCAAAATTGCAATGGAAGGTGAAGTTCCAGTGTCTTACCTGTGTGTCACTGGAAGTACTGTTGAATTAATGTAGCTCTGTTGTCCACATCCTCTTCCTCCTCTTCATCACCGTCCACAGGCTCCACCGCTGCCACACGACCATCCCCAGGCTCATCCTCCTGCAGAAAAGGCACTTGGCGTCTCAAGGCTAGGTTGTGCAATATACAACATGCAACAATGATCTGGCACACCTTCTTGGGTGAGTAGTACAGGGATCCACCTGTCAGATGGAGGCACCAGAATCTGGCCTTCAGAAGGCCAAAGGTGCACTCAATGATCCTCCTTGTTCGCCCATGTGCCTCATTGTAACGTTCCTCTGCCCTTGTCCTGGAATTCCTCACTGGGGTCAGTAGCCATGAGAGGTTGGGGTAACCAGAGTCACCTGTAAATATTGAGGGATACCTGTTAGCCACACACTCACCCTTAGGGCCAAACACACACCCATATACCTATATCTACTGGTTGGGGACCATGGGCTCACCTATTAGACACACCCGGTGCCTCTTGAGTTGAGACATCACAAATGGGATGCTGCTATTCCTCAAGATAAAGGTATCATGTACAGAGCCAGGATACTCTGCATTGACATGAGAGATGTACTGGTCTGCCAAACACACCATCTGCATATTCAGAGAGTGAAAGCTTTTTCTATTTCTGAACACCTGTTCATTTCTCCGGGGGGGAACAAATGCAATATGTGTACCATCAATGGCACCAATGATGTTGGGGATATGTCCCGTGCATAGAAGTCAGCCTTCACTGTGGCCAAATCCTCCACCTGGGGGAAAGCGATGTAGCTGCACATTTGTTTCATCAGAGCAGACAACACTCTGGTCAGCACGTTTGAGAACATAGGCTGGGACATCCCTGACGCCATGTCCACTGTCGCTTGGAAGGAACCACTTGCGAGGAAATGGAGCACTGACAGGACCTGCACTAGAGGGGGGATACCTGTGGGGTGGCGGATAGCTGAAATCAGGTCTGGCTCCAATTGGGCATTCAGTTCTTGGATTGTGGTCCTATCAAGTCTGTAGGTTAGGATAATGTGCCTGTCCTCCATTTTCGCCACGTCCACCAGGGGTCTGTACACGGGGGGATGTCTCCATCTCCTATTCATCCTCAGTGGTTGAACTCTAGGGTGAAAAACAGTGAGCAGAAGGTCATATTCAAAGATATTCTCAGATTAATATGCAATTTTTGCTTTACAGAAACAGGATGTGAGCTTGTAAGTCAGTTGATGTGCCAATGTCTGCTGTGACGCAGTTAGGTGCCATGGCCTGTTCCCCCCTGAAATGGCGGCTGCCTGACCTGTGAGGAGGGACAAGTGGAAATGTGGTAATTCCGCTGGCATTGTGCGCCGTTGCGGTTGGCGGTCGATGACCGCTGTGCAACACCGCATTTGTTATCATTGGGGCCTATGGGTTCCAGGAGTGAATGGCGATGTACGCCGGCGGTGACGGTATGCACCACCGTGGACGTGACCGCCATTTTCTATCTGTTCACTCACTTGCTACCTGACCTTCAACAGTAGAGGACCTACTTTGCAAGTGCTGCTGTGACCTGTGTCTGGAAGCGACAATGGCTCGAGTGTCTGGAGAAAGGGCCCCTGCCTTCACTTCGGAGGAGTTGGAGAGACTGGTGGATGGGGTCCTACCCCAGTACCCTTAACTCTATGGTCCTCCAGACAAACAGGTGAGTACTCTGTGAGCATGATGCGTGGGGCATGAATGTATGGAGTGCTGTGTGTTTGTGTAAGCCTTGTGTACGGGGGTCTGAGGGGTCCTGCCCAGAGTGCTGCATGTATGGTGGTCAATGTATGTGCGTAAGGGGATGGGGGGATATGGTGGGCCATGAGTATAACAGTCCGGACGGTATGACTAATACCTTTTCTGCTGTATTTTTTCTGCAGGTCAGCACCCATCAGAAAAAGGGTATTTGGCGTGCCATCGCCAAGGAGGGGTGGACCCTGGGGGCGTATGACAGGCAGAACACCCACTCCCGCAACCAGTGGGAGGACCTGCGCCGATGGGCAAGGAAGACCGCGGAGGCCCAGTTGGGGCTGGCCTCCCAACGAGGAAGGGGTGCCTGTCGTACCCTGAGCCCCCTGATGTTCCACATCCTGGCGGTGGCCTATCCGGAGTTGGATGGGGGCTCAAAGGCATCACAGCAGCCACAAGGGGGTGAGTACAGATTCAGAATCATGACTTTGCACGCGTTAAGGTATTCTCTGGGTGGGGGATGTGGGCTGTGGGTGCCCCTAGGCCAGGGCGAACATGGCAGGGTAGGTTCAATGATGGGCAAGCTCAGATGCACTCCAACCCCAATAATGTTAGTGGGCATCTAGTACTGGGTAGGGTCCTGTGGGTTTCAGGTGTGCAGCTAATGGCATTAGGCATTGTACCCCATGGCCACGGGGACAAGCATTGTAACTGGTAGTGCATGGCCTAATGCATAGGGCTCTTCCCTGTGAGTTGTGTACGCCAACAGTGGTGTTGTTGCTGGCATTGACCAAGTGTATCCTCTGTCTCCCCCGCCCCCTTTTTGTTTTGTCACCCTGTCTTTGTGTGCATTAGCATCATCTGGTGGAGGAGCAGAGGCACCGGTGACGGAGGGAGCTGCATCCCACATGGGCCCGGAGGCCGAATCCACTGACGGTGAGGGCGCCAGTGGGACGGAGGGCGAGGTGAGCACCACGATGGAGACAGGAGGGGACAGTACCGACAGCGACACTTCCTCCGATGGAAGCTCCCTGGCGGTGATGGACACCTCAGTGCCCACCCCAACTACAGGTACAGCCACCACCCCCATACCAGCACCACCCTCCCAGCAGCCCCTCAGCGAGTTTACCGTGCCTGCTCACCCAGGAGGGTGGCCATCTCCTTCGCCCCAGGCACCTCAGACCCTGCCCCAGTCAGCCCTGCTGCCCTCAGTGAGGAGGCTATTGATCTCCTGAGATCCCCCTCTGTTGGGCAGTCAACCATACTGAATGCAAACCAGGGTCTAGCAGGGCATTTGCAACAAACAAATAAATACCTGGAGGGCATTCACTCTGGCGTGGCCGCCCAACAGAGAGCATTCCAGGCTCTGGCCAACTCACTGATGGCAGCCATTGTCCCTGTCTTCAGTCTCCCACCTCCAACTTCCTCTACCCAGTCCCAATCCCCTCAACCCCAGCCTATCCCAAGCACACCTTCAGACCAGCATTCACCCAAATCAACACACAGAAGTGGCTCAGGCAAACACAAGCCCCACACTTCAAATCACAGGCACTCACACAAGCACCATCCAGATACAGACACACCAACATCCACTGCCACCACTGTGTCCCCCTCCTCGTCTTCGTCCACTCCCTCCCAGTAGCGTCTCCACTCACACCTGCATGCACTACATCCTCATCAAATCAAATCAAATCAATAACATTTATAAAGCGCGCTACTCACCCGTGCGGGTCTCAAGGCGCTAGGGGAAAGGGGGGGTTACTGCTGCTCGAATAGCCAGGTTTTAGGAGTCTCCGGAAAGCGGAGTGGTCCTGGGTGGTCCTGAGGCTGGTGGGGAGGGAGTTCCAGGTCTTGGCCGCCAGGAAGGAGAAAGATCTCCCACCCGCCGTGGAGCGGCGGATGCGAGGGACGGCAGCGAGTGCGAGACCAGAGGAACGGAGGAGGCGGGTGGGGACGTAGAAGCTGAGGCGTCGGTTGAGGTATTCCGGTCCCTTGTTGTGGAGGGCTTTGTGTGCGTGGGTGAGAAGTCGAAAGGTGATCCTTTTGCTGACTGGGAGCCAATGCAGGTGTCTCAGGTGCGCGGAGATGTGGCTGTTGCGGGGTACGTCGAGGATGAGGCGTGCCGATGCGTTTTGAATGCGTTGCAGGTGATTTTGGAGTTTGGCTGTGGTCCCGGCGTAGAGGGTGTTGCCGTAGTCCAGGCGGCTCGTGACAAGGGCGTGGGTCACGGTTTTTCTAGTGTCGGCGGGGATCCAGCGGAAGATCTTGCGGAGCATGCGGAGGTCGAGGAAGCAGGCGGAGGACACGGCGTTGACTTGCTTGGTCATGGTGAGAAGAGGGTCCAAGATGAAGCCGAGGTTGCGGGCGTGGTCTGTGGGGGTCGGTGCGGTGCCGAGGGCCGTGGGCCACCAGGAGTCGTCCCAGGCAGACGGGGTGTTGCCGAGGATGGGGACTTCTGTTTTTTCAGAGTTCAGCTTTAGGCGGCTGAGCCTCATCCAATCTGCGACGTCCTTCATACCCTCTTGTAGGTTGGTCTTGGCGCTGGCGGGGTCCTTGGTGAGGGAGAGTATAAGTTGGGTGTCGTCGGCGTAGGAGGTGATGATGATGTCGTGCTTGCGAACGATGTTGGCGAAGGGGCTCATGTAGACATTGAAGAGTGTCGGGCTGAGCGATGAGCCTTGAGGTACGCCGCAGATGATCTCGGTGGGTTCTGAGCAAAACGGAGGGTGTGGTACTGATAATTCTGGACCTGTGTTATAAACGTCGTCGTATCACAACGATTTTGGTATCAGCAGACCGGGAATGATTAGAATAATATGCACAAGCATTGTATTCATATTCGGGTAATGAAATCACCCGAATATCAGAGTTTCCGTCCTGAACCCTCGTGTTCCATTTAAACGACAGCCATTTTGTGATTGCCCTCACATAGGCCAATGTCTAATGCTGAAAACGTGTCTGAAGGACACGTACACCTTTGCTGACTCCTCTGTGACCTGGGCAAGCTGACTCCACTGCCTGAAGCCAAACCTGTTCGGCCAGTTTCTTTCCCAGTGGCCGAATGAGATTAATATCAAGGCACAACACATCATAAACCTTTCATCACACACAAACCATGCCTAATCTTACACACACCTGTCTCTGTTTCTTTCTTTATGACTTGCTTTACAAGGAGGAGGTGCCCGTTTATATTGGGGGTCCGTCGATATCTGATGAAAGTACTAAGCCTTTCCGGGTAATTGATTGAGGGCTGGACAAACTGAAATATGGGCTTGTCATCATAAACCTGCTATTACTTTGTAGTGAAAATATGTGAATGGTCAACTGTAAAATAAGGAATGTTTGCCTAAAGCATAATATCTTGTATAAAAGAGAAGGTTAGCTTTGCAAAGGGAGCAGTCTCCTGAGAATATACACAGTGTTGTACTTCTAGGATACCTGTTACTGGCTGCAGCCAATAAACAAGATCTTTGACTTCACCTAGAAGACTCTGTGTTTCTGTAGTCTGAAACAGGAAGGACTCGAAGTCTTAGGGTGTGTTCCCTGGCACCGCTGGGTTCTGAAAAACCCAGTACTTCAAGGGAGGTAAACTCTTTGGGAACGGTTTGAGAAGAAGGAGGCAATCCAGTCCAGGGCCTGGCCTTGGATCCCGGTGGAGCGGAGGCAGGTGATTAGGGTGCGGTGACAGACGGTGTTGAAGGCAGCCGAGAGGTCGAGGAGAATGAGGGCGACTGTTTCACCGTTGTCCATCAGGGTTCTGATGTCGTCAGTGACTGAGATGAGGTTTCCGTGCTGCGGATCGGAATCCGGTTTGTGAAGGGTCGAGCAGGTTGTTGTTTTCCAGGAAGGTGGTCAGCTGTTTGTTGACGGTCTTCTCTATTACCTTGGCTGGGAAAGGCAGAAGAGAGAGGGGGCGGAAGTTTTTCAGGTCGCTCGGGTCAGCCGTAGGTTTCTTTAGTAGGGCGTTGACTTCAGCGTGTTTCCAGCATTCGGGGAAGGTAGCAGAAGAAAAAGAAGAGTTGATGACGGTCTGGAGGTTTTGTCGGCTTTGTTAAAGATGAAGTGAGGGCAGGGGTCCGAAGGGGCGCCGGAGTGGATAGAGTTCATGATGGATTTGGTTTCTTCAGTGTTGATGTGGGTCCAGTTGTTGAGGGTAATGGCCGGGGGTGCGGGTTCGGTGGTGTTATGTTGGGTCTGGTGTCCGAAGCTGTTGTGGAGGTCGCTGATCTTGCGATGGAAGAAAGTGGCGAGGGATTCGCACAAATCCTGTGAGGGTGTGACGGCGTTGGCGTTGGAGTTGGAGAACTCCTTGACGATGCTGAAGAGTTCTTTGCTGTTGTGGCTGTTTTTGTCCAGTCTGTCGGTGAAAAAGGTCTTTTTAGCAGCGCGGATCAGGCGGTGGTGTTCGCGGGTAGCGTTCTTGAGGGCGGTCATGTTGTCAGCGGTGTGGTCCTGGCGCCAGGCCTTCTCGAGGGTCCGACAAGTTTACTTTGATTCTTTGGCTACCTCCACTACCTCCATCACCAGCATGCCTATCACTACACGCCCCTCACTAGCAGTCACCACTCCCACATCCATGCACACGTCCCCTGTGTCCTCTCCCAGTGTGTCTTTGACCTCTCCTCCCAAAGTACACAAACACAAGCACACAGACACTAACAGCCATCCACCTCACAACAGCATCCAGCCCATGCATCTGCACCCAAACACAGCAGACTGACACCTCCTACAACCACTCCCTGTTCCTCCACTCCCAAACCTTCACCCTCTTCCCGCCCCAGTGTCCCTAAGAAGCTTTTCCTTGCACCCTTGACATGTTCCCTCCACCTCCCCCCCCCTTCACTTCAGGCCAGGGTTGCCAGAACCCAGCCCAGCACCTCAGCCACCCAGTCCACAGCCACTGTGGTTTCTGCAGCTACTGCAGGTGTGAGACGCTCCAAGGAGGCACCTGTCAGCCCAGCCAGTGTGCCAGCACCACCTGCCAAGGCCAAGAAGGGTTCGCCACCTAGCAAGGCCAAGAAGGGGCACCAGCCAGCAAGGGGAAGGAGGCATCACCAGCCAGCAAGGGCAGGAAAAGAACACCAGCTGGCAGAAGCAAGGAGGCACCACCGTCTGCCATAGGCAGGAAGGGGCACATAACACCAGCCATGGCACTGCAGCCATCTGACTAGATGGGTCACAAGCTGCCTCTGATCAGGATACTAGAGATGGGCTTTTAAAGGGATTTCAGGATAACATTTATTATAAATCACTTATTGTTCCGGTCTAGCCTCTCCCAGCTCTGGCTTACAATACAGGTCCCCACTGTTTGGAATCCTTTTTTCTGATAAATACATCTAACCGCAGATTCCTTACCTTTAGAACATCCATGCGAAAGATGGAAGCAGCAAGATGTTTCCGCATAGTCCAGTCATACTGACAGGTGGCTTAATGTGGCTCAGCATCAATGCTGCTCTGCGCCAGAAGTGAAGGCTGGAGCAGCTTATAAGCACCACTGAAGCCCACAGACAACAGTTCCTTTCTGTCTGTGCTTTCTTATGTGGATCCAGAGCTAGTTCCTAACTTTTTGTCATCAGTTGATCAGTGTTTTTCTCAAAAGTCTTCTCCAGTGTGCAAGGGACGTATCTCCTCCTAAAACTGGTGGCTGGTGATTGCAGCATACCTATGAGGGTTGGGTGTAGCAGTCTTCCCATACCTCTACAACCTGCTGTTGAAGGTGGGCTTGCCACAGTCAATCATAGCTAAGCTCCCAACATCAGTGGAGTTCAGTATCAACATGCCGAAGTCACACCTAACTCTTTCGCAGAGAGTCCCTTCTATCAGAGTCATCCTCAATACGGTGAACTACTGAGCCTTTCTTCTGGATCAGAGTCCAGGACATTCAGCCTTTGGTCTCAGTGAGGGTGGTTCTAAGGTTTCTTGGACTATTGGCTTTCTGCATGCTGAACAACGACCATGCCAGGCTCTGAAGTGGTATCTGAAATATCAGTGGACCCAGCACATAGGGGACTTGTTGGATTCCATCCGGGTGTCGGAGGAAACTGCAAAAGATCTACAATGGTGCTTGCTTATCCACAAACTGCACCAATCACAGACCCCCTCTCCCAATCCACCCAGAGCTACGGTGTTGACAGACACATCCCTGCTAATTTGAGTTGGTCATCTGAGAAAGATGAAGATCAGAGGTCTTAGGTCTCCAATGGAGACCAGTCTCCACATCAACATGTTTGAGTTGCAGGCCATTCACTTGGTTTGAAGCCTTCCTGCTGTTCATCAATGGGAGGCTGGTTCCCAACCTCACAGACAATACCACCCCAATGTGTTCTTCCAAAAAGTAGGGCAGGGTGGATTCATGGGCTGTGTGCCAGGAGACCTTGCTCCTCTGGAACTAGCTTTTCATTAGGGAATTTCCCTCATCGCACATCACCTGGCAGGATCTTCAAACACCAGGGTGGACAAACTCTGCTGACAATGCATAGCAGATCCTAAATGGCAGTTTCACCTGGAGATGGCATAGGGCATCGCCCAACCCTGGTTTGATCACTTCATCACCATCAATATTGCACATTGTCAAAACGTTTGTGCAATGGAGTACCCAATACTGTTCTTTCTCGGAGATGTATTTCATAAAGAGTGGAGCATGGGACTCCTGTATGCCTTTCTGAAGATCTATAACGAACGGGCCCAACTCATCCAAGCGGCTTCAGTCTGGGCCAGGATAGTGTGATACCGGGAACCTCTCGACATGAGCATCTATCATCCCACAGGCAGTTCATTATGCAAGTGAGTTTTAAGCTCTGTCATTCCAGCCACTCTACACTACCTTTGTTCTGGGCAAACTGGTGCTGAAAATTAAAGTGGCAATTCTACCAAATTTCAGACACATTCAAACAGTGTTTTCTTCACCTCACCCCTCCAAAGAGGAGGGGAGACTCCATCGTTTGGATGCAACAAGAGCACTGAGCTTATACATCAGTCATACTGAATACCATTGGATGGACAGTCAGCTATTTGTGGGGTTCTTTGGACAAAGAAAGGCAAGACAGTGCAAAAGAGGACTTTCTCCAGGTTGACAGTCCTTTACATTAAGGTCTGATTCGCACTGGCCAAGAAGAAGCCTCCAGGATTGAGGGCCCATTTTATTTAACCAAGTCTGACTCCACTGCACTGGCCCATGAAGTGTCTGTCCTGGGTATTTGTCAAGCTGCATCAGTGCACACATTCACAATTTGTTTTGCCTTGACAGCTAGGTCTGATGGAAAAGGCATTTTAGCTGTTCGGTCCTGCAGGGCTCTTTCATATGAATCATTCCACACGCCTACCACCCGTAGTACTTTGGTATCTATTCTTTTTTGCAAATATCTCTTTACTGTATTTTAGGAGCAAAAAAGAAATAACAAGTAAGTAAAGAACAACAGCAAAATCTGCCTTTACAACAAGTCTTCGGCAAGGTTACAGAAGTGTGGTACAGTTATTAAATAACAGTCACCATAGCTTTTAAAACTATTGACATATACTACACATTCTACACCATGGAAACCTAGTGGTCTCAGCTTGCGTATAAGTATTAGCTGTTCATTTCGATGACGTCTTCCCAGTAACAGTGTTTGAAGAGGGACAATATGAAACTCAAAACAGTCCAGGAATCATGCACATTGTCTAAGGACAGCCTCTAAGACTGTAGCAGGAGACCCCTCAGGGAATAGCATCTTGGCAAGATAGGGCAGTGGAGAGGGTGGGTTCTATCAGCTACAGTGGTTCAGGCCAGTAGGTGTGGTTCAGTCAAACAGTTGAATGGCTTTAAGCCTTGGTGGCATGAAGCATGTGACTTCCAGGTGGGTCAAATATTGCACATTGGGTTGCCATGTGCAAGCAAATGTCCCTTCTGTGTGGGTGATTTTGCTGGTTTGCCATAAACGTGTTAACCATGTGGATATGGGAGGGGTCGCGGATTGTGGAGGATGACTGGCTGCTTGGCCGCTCCTAGCATATATAAGATCATATGCAAGTCGGCATGGGTTATAGCCTGTAAAGTTTGGGGCTGAATGCCTAGGAGGACAGTTTCAGGGGATTGCAGGGATCAGGTAGCCTACCGTCCCCCTGATATGGCTGAGGATTTCCTTCCAGAAAATGGTGATACCTGTGCAGGACCACCAAATATGCAAGAAATCCCCCGGTGCTAAAGAACAACGCCAACATAAAGAGGAAGTGGATGGGAAAATTGGGTGTAATCGAGTAGCTGTAAGATACCAATGAGTCATTACTTTATACGCTGTTACTTGCTGAGGGATGCTTTTTATGACTCGTGGGATATCACACCACAAACAATCTCATTGTTTTGAAGACAGTTCATTTCCAATGTCTGCATGCCACTTTGCCTGATAGGGATGGATGTGAGATGGGGAGGTGTGTTTAAGTACCTGGTATGCCTGGGATATGAGTCTGCGTGACCCATTAAAGGATTGTATCACGATTTCAACAGCAGTCAGCTTGGGGTGGACCCTTTTTTTGAGGAAGAGAGAGCCCAATGGTGGATTTAATAGTATTGCAGTTTAGTGGGTTCAATAAGGTGAACCTTTTGACAGCATTGTGTAAAGGTCTTAAAGGTGAGATCACAGAGGGTTTGACAATCACCCTCCCTCCATTGGCTGAAAGAGTGGGCTTGTAGCGCTGGCTGGAAGTCAGGGTTGCCTGCTAGAGGGGTGTTAGGGTGCAGGAAGGAAGTGAATCCTCTTTTGACTGCTATTTTGTCCCAGATGTCCAGAACCTTTTTTGTGGTGGTTGCGAGGTGAGGGGGGCTGTGTGGTCTTGTATGTTTGGGGAGCCACGCTAAGTCCCTAAGGGGACGACAAGCCACTGCACGGTCCATGAGTAGCCACTGTATGTCACTGTCCTGCATGACAAATTCTGACAAAAACCAAAGATGTGACGCCCAACAGTATTTGAGGAGGTTGGGACAGCCCAATCCCCCTCGATCTCGAGGGAGCATCAATACCTCGTTAAAAAAGCAGGGACGACTTCCTCCCAAAACGAAAGATCGGATATCTGCTGGAAAAAAAGATTTTCATCCTGAGGGGTTGTGTAGGTAGGCACTGGAAGAGGTATTGGAGTTTTGGCAGAAAGGACACCTTGAGCGCGTTCAAGCAGCCCAGCCAGGAATCTTGGAGAGGTTTCCATCGACGCAGATCATCTAAGGCGGACTTTCAATAGTCAGGCCAATTAGCCAACATCCAAGTGTTTAAGGTTGG
Organism: Pleurodeles waltl; assembly: GCF_031143425.1. Taxonomy (NCBI): domain Eukaryota; kingdom Metazoa; phylum Chordata; class Amphibia; order Caudata; family Salamandridae; genus Pleurodeles; species Pleurodeles waltl. The sequence goes on along the minus strand of NC_090440.1, from coordinate 744,014,388 downwards.
AGTGAGACGGAGGCCTAAGTACTGGATCGCTTTAGAGGCCCATTGAAAAGGGGCAAGAGGTTGGATGGTCTGTAGTTCGGATGGGGGATAGTTAGGTTTAAGGCCTGCAACTTGGTCAGATTAATCTGGAAGCCTGAAACTCCTTTGCAAAGACTTGGAGTACCTGAATAAGTGCCGGGAGGGAGGAACCTGGCTGTGAGAGATTTAAGAAGAAGTCGTCGGCAAATAGAGCAACTTTATGAGCCTGTCCACCAAAGGGGATCCCCGCTATAGCATTGGTAAGGTGAATCGTAAATACCAGGGGCTCTACCGCTAAAGCAAACAGGAGTGGTGAGAGAGGACAGCCCTGTCTCTTGCCTCTTTGTAGGTGGATGGTCTGAGACAGCTCTCCGTTGATTCGTTTTCTCGCTGTGGGTGAGGCATATGGAGCCATAATCCTGTCAATCATCACCAGCCCTAGTCCAGCCTTCCGAAGGACTGCTTTTAGGTAAGGCCAACTGACTCTATCAAATGCCTTCACTGCATCCAGCGAGAGAAGACAGGCAGGGATGGTGTAATCCCTCGTCGCAGACTGGATGAGGCTCAGCCGTCTAAAACTGAACTCAGACAAAACGGAAGTCCTCATCCTCGGCAACACCCCGACCGCATGGGACGACTCCTGGTGGCCCACGGCCCTTGGCACCGCACCGACCCCCTCAGACCACGCCCGCAACCTTGGCTTCATCTTGGACCCTCTTCTCACCATGACCAAACAAGTCAACGCCGTGTCCTCCTCCTGCTTCCTCACCCTCCGCATGCTCCGCAAGATCTTCCGCTGGATCCCCGCCGACACCAAAAAGACCGTGACCTACGCCCTCGTCACTAGCCGCCTGGATTACGGCAACACCCTTTATGCTGGGACCACCGCAAAACTCCAGAAACGTCTGCAACGTATTCAAAACGCCTCCGCCCGCCTCATCCTCGACATACCCCGCAACAGCCACATCTCCGCCCACCTGAGACACCTGCATTGGCTCCCAGTCAGCAAAAGGATCACCTTCCGACTTCTCACCCACGCACACAAAGCCCTCCACAACAAGGGACCAGAATACCTCAACCGACGCCTCAACTTCTACGCCCCCACCCGTCTCCTCCGTTCCACCAGCCTCGCTCTCGCCGCCGTCCCTCGCATCCGCCACTCTACAGCGGGTGGGAGGTCCTTCTCCTACCTGGCGGCCAAGACTTGGAACACCCTCCCTACCAGCCTCAGGACCACCCAGGACCACTCCGTATTCCAGAGACTCCTCAAGACCTGGCTCTTCGAGCAGCAGTAACCCCCTTCCCCCTAGCGCCTTGAGACCCGCACGGGTGACTAGCGCGCTTTATAAATGTTAATGATTTGATTTGATTTGATTTGTAACAATGGGCTTTCTCCACCAAGTGGGCAAGGTGACGGATGTTGTCTGCACCCTGTCTGTTGCAGATAAAGCCAACTTGATCTGGGGCAATCAGACCCAAAAGGAAGGGTTGTAGCCTATTGGTTAGTATCTTAATGTGTATTTTGGCATTGGTGTTCAAGAGTGCTTTAGGGCGATATGACAAGCAAAGAGACAAATCCATGCTCGGTTTCGGATTTAGAACGACCTCCGCCTCAGCCATGGTTGGGGTGAGTCCTGAGGTGGCTGTAAAAATGTTAAATAGAACCAACAGATGGGCTTGCAGTTGTGGGAAAAACGTGTGGTAGATGTCTACCAGTAAACCATCCGGCCCAGGTGTTTTGCCTGGGGGAAGGCTCTGCAGCACTCCCTGGAGCTCATCTAGGGAAACAGGCGCCTCCAATGCCTCAGTGTGGGAAGTGTCCATTGGGCCCCAGCAGAGTTCATTATGGTAAGAAGCAAGGACCTTAGGGGGAGCATCTTCGCTAGTTTATAAGGTTTGATTAAAATCCTGGAAGGCCTGCTGTTTAGCCACCTCTTTTGGAGCACAGATTCCTGGGGCTGTCTGGATCACTGAGATGTGGGCTTTGGCCTGCTGTTGTCCAAGTTTTCATGGCAGGAGGGTCCCTACTTTATTGCCCCCCTCGTAAAATATCTTTGTTTAAGGGCAAGGAGGGTGCGTTTCTCTTTAATTGGTGTGGTGCGTACGTAATTGGCCCTGCAATATGGCCAGATGACGTTTAACATGTCTGGATAGGGTGGTGTGATCCTGACATTCCAATTCCTTAATTTCCTTGGCTAAGTTCGTCTCTACCAGCCTAACCTCCCTTCTCCTGGCAATAGAGATGGAGGTGATAGGTCCTCTGATAATGGCCTTGAACCCGTCCCAGAGAGTGTGAGCTGTAATTCCTGGGTGCGAGTTAGGATCAAAGTAGTTGCGGTCGGAATTGCATCTACATCGACTGAGTCTCTCAGTTGAGAGGGGTGCATGCCCCAACGGGGCAAATGGGGCGGCCCACCCATCCAGCATTTCCAGGTCAGCTCCACATGCGCATGATCAGAGACCAAGATATCTGAGATGAGGGTAGATTCTATGTGAGGTAGCAAGGACTAAAAAAGAAATATAATTTATGCATGAGTAAGATTGATGAACATATGATAAAAATGAATAATCTCTCATGACTGGGTTGTGCTCCCACCATGTATCTATTAACCCCAAGCCAGTTATATCCCTTTTGAGCGCTGTAGACATGGCCCCCATCCCCTGGTAGGTGGCCGCACTACGGTCCAGTGTCGGGTCCCACACAAGGTTTAAATGCCCCCCCTAGAATTATGTCACCCTCCTTCCCACTGAACTGTTCCTTTCTTAAGGAATGGATGAAAGTGTCTTGCAACTGGTGGGGGACATATAGAGTAAGTAGGCTAAGTGAGCGGGGCCTTTGTTGTGTCGTAAATTTGAGGAAGCAACCATTCTCATCGCAAACTATGCACGTTGGCTTAGCACAGAATGAAGCTTTACAGAATATAGCCACTCCCTCAGTTTTGGAGGGGGCGGGGGCCCAGGGTCTAATGTGGTACTTAGGATGCACCATACATTGAGCGTCTTGTTGCAGGAGATACGTTTCCTGCAGGAAAATTACGGCAGCGTCTTTCTGCCAGATCTGTTTAGGTTTGTTGGAGGAGTTGAGCCCACGCACATTGAGCATTAGGAGCTTAAACCCAGTCATAGTAGTCATGAGAGAAAAGTAGCCATGGTATCGCGGGAACCTAGAGACATGGGATGCCACTGGTATGTGCGCAGCGGGGAAGGGGGAAAAATGTGGGAGCGTGTTTCATGCTTAAAGTGATGTCTCGTTGCCCGGTAGACAGTGCACAGGTGTTCAGCAAGGCAGTCGCAGTGATGAAGAGGGGTGATACGCTCAGGGGAACTTGTGGTGCAGACAAAATGCAGTGCATAGTGAAAACAACATTAACAGCAGGCCAGCGGGCCTAAAGCTTGTTTCCAGAAATGTGTGGGGTTGGCGCAGGGCAGTGTCGGCCGTCCAAGGGAAGTCACTCCCTACATGTCTGGAACAGAGGGGCATGCGGGCAACAATTGTGAGTTCACAATCACTCCCAGGCCCCCAGGGACCTGATCAGGTGGGGTCTGGGAGGAATTGATAGTCACGTTGAGGGGAGGATTGATGTCCAATGTCTCAATGATAGAGGTCCAATATCTCAATGATAGAGGGGTGACATGGGAGATGGGCTGCATGATTGCCAGCTCTGGAGCTTACAGCAGAGAGAGCAGGTAACGGAGAGTGGAGCATCCTCATGGTCCCCACACAAAGCAGGCCATGGTGGCAGCAAGTGCACAAGGCAGCGTTTACTTACGGATGCTCTCAGATGGTCCCATGGCTAGAGCGTTGTGAAGGATACCCCGATTCCTCAGTTTGTTTCCAAGGCAAGGGGTACCGAGGATGTGGCCATGATATGCAAATGTTGAATAATATAATTCTTGGTTTCACATGCTTGCTGCTCCCGGTATATCTTGGAGGCACCTTAGGGGAGCAAAGTGGACCAGGTGGGCCACTGAGGTGATCATTCCGAAGTAGCAGATTGAGACAGGCCCGCCTCTCCGGAGGCAGTTTGTATGGTCAGTAGATGGTGAGCTTCTTCCAAAGAGCGGAGGGTTTTCTGTTTGCCCTCCCACATAAAGATAAGAGCAAACAAGTGTCCGCATTCATATCTGATTTTGAGTTCACAGAGTTTGTTTGTGAGGGGCAAAAGTCCCTACGGCACCACAGGATGGAGGGCGCCAATTTTTGATACAGTTGAACTGTGTGTCCTTTGTAGACTAGCTTGATCTTGGAGGCCTGCAAGATAGCCTCTTTTTCCACATAGAAATTCACTTGTGTAAGGATGTCAGGAGGAAAGTCCTGGCGCCCCATCGTTCGTGCAAGCCGTTGTTCTCTATGTCCAGTATAGAGGGCAGGTGTCAGGATCAGCCCTAACGGCATGGAGCAATTCCGCTATAAAGGAAACAATATCTGAGCCCTCCAGGCCCTCAGGAACCCCCCCGGATGCGGAGGTTATTCCTTCTACTCTGATTTTCAATATCCTCGTGTTTCAGCTGGAGGTCGATCTGATGTTCCTTTAGGGTGAATATTCTATGATTTAGGGCTTTGCGATCCTCAGTTCGTGACTCAAGGGTCTGCCCCATGTCATTAGCCCTCTCTCACAAACCATCCATGTCCCATCTAAGGTCGTGGATACAAGACTTGAAGTCTGCCTTAAGGGATCCGATTTCAGCTCTCAGTTCACAGAGAAAGTTGTCCATGTAGGCCTGAGTAAGTGGAGCCGACAAGTCCGGGACTCGGACCCCTTCACCTTCCTGGCACCAGAATCCATGTTTGGCGGCTGTGGTCTCTTCCACAAAGAGGTGAGGGGGTTGTCTTGGTTGTTGCATCAGGAGTGGCCCTGGTGGATTTGCCACGAGGCATATCAATGGCAGGAGAATCCCTGGACAAATTCTAACAATTTAAGATGAATCAACAACTGATGGCAGTGGTCTGAGTCTGCTGTGATATAGTCAAAAGAGCAAGTAGGTATCTAAGGGGCATCAGACAGGGCGCGGGCTCCCGCAGACCTCAGTGAAGTATCAAGTACCTGAATATCTGGATACATCAATGTCCACTTGGATGTCGCTCCATGGTGCTGGACGATGGGGTACCATGTCACTCACCCCTCTGAGGAACCACCAACCCTGTCTCCCATGACTGCCAATGTAATCCACACCCCTTATCGGTTTGGTCTGTAGGGAATCACCGTATCACAGGTCCAGTGACCAGGTCAGGCCCCCGGGGGCCAACCCAAAATTCCAGAGGGGGATGGGGCGTAGAGCTGATAGATGGTGCTAAGAGAGTTCCAGTCCCCCCTCAGTTGGCTCCCACAGGCCACCAAACATTGGGTGGGCCTCCGCACCGGCTCCTAGGATCCCCCCAGTTGGTACGAGGCAAGGTTTGTGTAATGCCCGAGGGCGGTAAGGGCGCCAACATGCGCCAGGCTAGAGTCCTTTCTCAGTTATGGACTCACCACTCTGTTGCTGGATAGGGGGGCTCCCTCGGCTCCGAGCCGCCAGTCAGTGAAGGACCCAGCCTCACCCCCAAGATCACAATGTGGGGGGCCATTCTCCTGCATCATCGCTATCTCCTCACCAGTGCACCGAGATCCACTGGAGGCCTCCAGGCCCCGTATGGCTTGATAGCCACATCTCACCAAGTATAGTCCAAGACCCTGCCGTGCTGTTGTAGAGGGCGTACATCCTCTGGGGCCACACTGGTTGCCACCACCGCCTCCTCTCCTCAGGCTGAGCCTCCCTTGACCCTCAGACAGGACAGTGGCAGTTGGGCTACCAGCTGCACCCCAGCTGCTCTTCCGGGTGCGGTGGGTCCCCGGGCCGGACGCTGCACGCCCCTCGAGCGGGCGCAGCAAGCTTCTCGGCACCCTGCGTGGACGCCACCACAGTCAGCATCGCCGTAGTTGAGGCGCCACAGGGTCCAGGCAAGATGGCAGCAGCGAGATCGCAGGCTCCGGTCCGGCCGCTTTTCGGCTGCAGCCGGTTCTCCAGCAACCCATCCCGCTCTCACACTAGGCACACCGAACGCAGCAGGTTGCTCGATGGGCATATTGCGTGCCCCATGGCAGTCACTGGCTTTGGCAGGGGCCCAGAGGTCGGGAGCGCAAGAAGAGTGCATCCTACTCCATGCTGCTGCAGGCCACGCCTCCTTTGGTGTCTATTCTAAAGGTGAGGAATCTGCAGTTAGAAGTATCCATCAGAAGCATAAATGACTTAATTTTGGTAACACTCTTTCTGTCTTTCTGGTGAATACTCTAGGCACAGATTTCCCACTTCTTTCACCCCTCCTCGTTCTGTGGAATGGACTCATTTCCATAAAAAAGCCCCATATTACAGATTGCACGCTGGCATAAATGATTGTTTTTTTGGCTCTGTGTCTGAGGGCGCAGACAGTGTCAAGAAAGACACTCCCTTCAGCACGCTTGAGTGGCCACACAACACTACCTTCCTGCGTGCAGGGGCTTTGCTGAAAAATATTCTGGACCTAGTCTGATGCCTGGGAATAGTTTCAAGATGCCAAATATGCAGTTGCATAGAGTATCCACCAGAAAAAGCGTTATTTAAGATAAGTATCTTCTATGGGATGCCTCAGGGGTCTGTCCACGGCCAATTCCTCTGTTATAGCTGTGCTTGCCCCCAGCCTCTCCCTTTTTGTGACTTTAACTTCTTTTAACCTATTTTGCAAACGTTATGCTGTAATTTCCAGTTTTAAAATATTTGTACCCTTTTACCCAGTCACTCATAATATCATTTCCTTCTGTTTATCTGCAGTAAATTCCTGGATGTCATCTGACAGAGTACATCTCAACCCAGATAAAATGAAATCTTTTTATTTCCTGCAGCCTCCCTCCTTCTTTAAATTTCCACATTCACATTTTTCTCCCTCCCCCTCTGCTTGGCATAATCTTTGATTCTAGGCTGCCATTCAATCATGTCTACCTCTTCTGGCTCCTTACAGTTTCAACTTTACAATCGTTAAGCATTATGGGGGTCATTCTGAGACCGCCGGGGCCAGGGTCGGCGGGAGCACCGCCGACAGACCGGTGGGGCCCCGCAGGGCATTCTGACCGCGGCGGTTCGGCCGCGGTCAGATGCGGGAAACCGGCGGTCTCCCGCCGGTTTCCCACTGCCCTGCAGAATCCTCCATGGCGGCGGAGCGCGCTCCGCCGCCATGGGGATTCTGACACCCCCTACCGCCATCCTGTTCCTGGCGGGTCTCCCGCCAGGAACAGGATGGCGGTAGGGGGTGCCGCGGGGCCCATGGGGGCCCCTGCAGTGCTCATGCCAATGGCATGGGCACTGCAGGGGCCCCCGTAAGAGGGCCCCACAAAGTATTTCAGTGTCTGCTATGCAGACACTGAAATACGCGACGGGTGCCACTGCACCTGTCGCACCTTCCCACTACGCCGGATCAATTCTGAGCCGGTGTCCTCGTGGGAAGGTTGATTTGCCCTGGGCTGGCGGGCGGCCTTTTGGCGGCCGCCCGCCAGCCCAGGGCAAATCCCAAAATACCCTCAGCGGTCTTTCGACCGCAGAGCGGTATTTTGGTGGGGGAACTTAGAAGTTAGAATCACCCCCTATATGTCACCAAAACTCGTATTATGAACTTTTATTCAGTCTGGTCTTTGTGATTGATCTGCACTGTTCATTGCTCTTCATGCTTACCCACTTGTTCTTCTTAAATGTATTTTTCTCCCCTATCTGTTTTCTTTTTAAACTTCCCCCAAAGCTTGACATTCTCTCCACCTCATCCTATGGTACTGGCTCCCCTAGGCTTTCTCTTTTCAATTCTATTTCTTGTTCCTAATCTTTAACTGTGTCCACAGTCGGTCACCCCAAATCTGCCATTCATTTCTTACTTCTCTCATATAGCTCCTACATATTGCCCCACCGTTTAGGCCAGTCTCATTTTCCTTCACTCCTCTGTGTGCCCCCGTCTGATTTTAGGACAATGTTGTACCTGTATCTGGCAAACCCAGCCATTTGTGTAGATTTTTTTCCATCTTTGTTTGAAGGTCAGAGATTGTGTAGATCTTTTTTCCATCTTTGTTTGAAGGTCAGTGTTTCATCCCACAAGGTTCTGCCTCATAAAGTTTTTCCATTTAAACAATTTATTCTATTGTACTTAACTGCAGTCTGCACAGTTTTGACTGTAAATGTGTGTGTGCATGTGAGTGTGTATGTGTGTGTCAGAACTGCTTTTCTTTGTTAAACTGTAGGGAAAGGCAGTGTGCCAACAATTCATTCTATCACAAAGGATTTCAAGTATGTCTTTTTATTGAATGTGTGGCCACTGTATTTTCCTCAAATACTGTTTCAAAACATTTCTCGTGGCATAAATCAAAAACTCAGTTCAGTCACCTGAGTTCTAGTAATGAGTTCTGCCACATCGGCAAATAATTTAATATGTATTTTATTCAGTAGGTATTTTAACCATATTCATTTGTGGGTGTAAACACTAAACTTATGTAGTTTGAGAACTCACACGAGACGAAGCCTTGACCGGTTTGAAATGCCCCTCAACAATAGCAGTGAATAGCAAATTACACTCTGCACATTTAAATATATAGGCCCATGTTTATACTTTTTTAGCGCTGCATTTGCATCATTTATTGACGCAAAAGTGGCGCAAAGTTAAAAAATACAATTGTATTTTGTAAGTTTACGCCGCTTTTACGTCAAAAAGCTGCATCAATGCGGCGCTAAAAAAGTATACATATGGGCCATAGTTTTTCCTTTGCATTTTTTCTGGGGTATTTTACCAAAGCATTAATGAACAAGTTTCAGGAACTGGTCTTCTGGATGTCTTGGATGGAAGTTCCTTGACTCAAAGATAAAACCTGTTGTTACAAAAGCCTCCTCTGAATCCAGGGTTAACACTGCAGATAGGCTTTTGAACCAACTGAAGAAAATGTCATCTCCTTAAAGGAAAATATCTGAATCCTGCAAAAATATGTAAAGATCCATGTAGATGAATTAGCTATTCTAAAGTAAAATGAAGCAGAAGAACAAAAGGATGACAAACAGCTGTCTGGAGCGAACAACAGAATAGGAAACATTGCTATCCACCAGTCAGCATATCTGCCTCTTTTCTAAAGGCCCACTACTCAAATAACCTAGAACATAAAGTGACATGAACATAAAACATTTTTCCCCCACATTAGGTAGAGATTGCCATAGAATGTAATGCTATGCATCCCATCAGGAAAAAAGACATGGAATATTAAGGAAATAAATAATATGGGTCTGGACTGAAACTAACCTATTCAAAGATGGCCATCATCAAACCTACTACAGTTAGAAATTTTTAATCAAGTTTTAAAAAGCCTCACAGTAACACCTTCCCATCGATCTTGTGCACAAGGAGAAACGAAACATGGTGACCAGCGTGCTTCTCCGAAAAGGCAACATGGTAAGAAATCAATTCTGTTGCTGCACGCTACTACCAATATCAGAATGCCCAGCGTGTCACTGTCCCAGCACAACACTGTGTAGTCAGAAAAATGCAAGACTCTGTGGTCGTGGACCATGCCCATGAAAAAGGTAAGCACATCTGCAACAGCATTTCACAACCCTCTACTTCCTTTCAGGATTACCTGGTTTATGGAGATTAAGAAGGAAAAATCTTTAATTAGATGGCAACCATAACCCTGAGAGGCCAGATTGATGACCAATCACAGGGAGGATACACCCTCCAGTCTATCAAGAACTGGTGTTTTTCTCTATGGGTTCAGATATCATACATTTCATTCATTTCAAATTCCTCTTGGCCATCAATTAGTAGGTGGTGGATTTATTAGGTCTTGCAAAATGGGTAGCAGGATAAACTAGCTTTAAGGAAGATGCATGAAAAGATGGATGGATCTTTCATTAAGGTGGCAATTTCAGGTGGACAATAACTAGATGTATTATCTTAGCACTTCAAAAGGGTGCTTAAAATGTAGGACTTAACTTAGAGCGGTGTATACAAGAAGGAAACGTGAGTGCATATAATGTGACCTTATCTCCTATCTTGTATTTAGTATCTGTTGAGCTGCCTGATATGCTCCATTTGTGCTTTGGTAAGTTAATTTTAACTTGTTTTCCTATTTTTGCAAAGAGGTGCAGAGTACCTTGAACTGCGGGAACTGGATCATAAGAAGAAATGATTCAAGAATATGTTTGAGGACAAAATCCATACGCCGAACAGAAATGGATAGCATCAGCAGAGTTTGTCAAGGACAAACTCTGCTAACAATAGAATGGATTTTCAATTGGTTTGAATTTACTAAGCATTGTAGATAGGTTTCCAGAGTTTAATTCAATCTCTCTGTCCGTTAGTCTGGGAATGATACCCAGCTGGCAGAGATTGATGAACTTTGAGATTTTTACTTAACTGACAGCAAATTCTGGAGATGTATTGCCATCCTCTATCGCGTATTATCTTGGTTAATAGACTGTGTAACATGAAAATATCTGTTTAAAAGACAGATGACATTTGGAATGTATTTGGAAGTGTTTTGGTAATGTAGAAAAATGTGCCATTGTGTTCATCCACAGTAGCCCTGATAACTGAATAGTCTACAGAAATAGATAAATCCATAATTAAATTTATATAAATAAACTGCCACTGCCTTGTTAACATTTGTATGGGCTGGAGAAACCCAGTCACTGGTTGATTAGAACCTTTAACTCAGGCACACATTTCACAAGTATGACTACACCTTTTAACCAGAAGTACTGCACTCACAGGATTCTTTAAATTGCTCCTTTTAATCTGCAACTGATAACACCAACATCAATGCGTTTCAACCAACAAGGTCTTGATCACAGTATATGAGTGATCCATTCTTGACTATATATACTCTCTCTCCCTTTATGCCTTTATGTGGCATTATGGGATATGTAGTCCTCTCCATATAAACTTGTGCTTTCAAACGTCAAAACAAAAATAAAAAGAGAAACCCCATAAGTACCAATAAAAGCAAATATTTACAGATTAAAAACAAAGTTCTCTTATGGGATAAATGGAGACGAGGAATTCTACTGTCACTTGTAAATATGGAGAGTAAATATGAAGAATGATGAGATAATCTTAATGATACAAATATGAATTGACTGCACCAGGTGATAAATAATAGGTATTTGATGCTGATAATACAGGACAAGTTGATTAATTAAAAAGAAGAGTGGGTACTAGACCATCATGTTTGACAATGAATTATAAAAATAATATTAGTATAATATAGATATAATAGATGATTGGTGTAGATAAATGAAACAAATACAAAATGCAAAGAGCATAAGGATGTATTGATCAGTAGAATTTCACACTATTTTGATACAATATTTTGTGATGACTATAAGTAACAAGTGTCTTCTTTTTTGTTCAAATGTAAATATTTGTTTTTAATGGTAAATATGGGGTTTTTCTTTTTCTTTTTGTTTTGATGTTTGAAATCCTGAGTTTATATGGAGAGAACTACATATCCCATAATGCCACATAAAGGGAGAGAGAGTATATATAGTCATGAATGGATCATTCATTTACCGTGATCAAGACCTTGTTGGTTGAAACGGGTTGGTGTTGGTGTTATCAATTGCAGATTAAAAAGAGCAATTTAAAGAATCATGTGAGTGCTGCGTTTTTATATATATATATACATATATATATATATATATATATATATATATATATATATATATTTTCACTGAAAAAAGCAAAGGTTACATGGATATTGTAGTAAGGCTCACATTTTAAACGTACAACACCATAGAAATTCACCTGTTATAGTTAGTTATCTCAAGTAACTATAACTCGCGCCCGCCATACACAGTTTTTTCATCAAGAATGCTACTGCAAATATTACATTGATATTATCAGTGAAGTTATCAAAGATGTCATGAGTGCCCTAATTTGTGGGGTAATTAACAGTGCATGATGAGGGTGTGAGTTATAGTTCCCTTAGGACACAAGTTCTAGTTACTTGAGATAACTCTAACTCTAACCAGTGAATTTCCATGTACGTTTAAAATGTGAGTCTAGCTTTAACGTCCTTGTAATATACATTTTTTAAGTGAATTTCTATGTTTTTTTTATTCTTTATTCCATTTCCTAACTATAATGTCCCTGTAACCTTTGTTTTTTTCACTGTATTTTTATGTTTTTTTATATTATATAGTAATTTTCATTACTACATGTTAATTCAACCACCGCTGTGCACCCCCTGTAACCACCAAACCTTGCGCTGCGCACTGACTTTGGCCGTGCATAATGTGGTTGCCTGCAGGGCCTGGCCTGCAGCCAGTCCCTACGGCCAGCCCTCTAACCAGCCAGTCCCACACTGTGCATGGCCTTTGGCCCCCCTTTCCTGGTTAATTTTGGCCCCAGGGACCCCATCCCCCAGATCCCAGCGTTTTATATATTTCTTTTTTGGGGGGAATGGGGCCCCATCCCCTAGGCCTGGCCATGTCATCTGGGTGCCTCTTATGGCACCCAGTCAAAATGGTTGGGATGGCAGGGGGAGCCTGAAGGCCCTTGTGATCCCAGCTGGCTCTCCACCTCCTGCGGGAGCTAACATTGCTGCCACAGAGAGGGAGCCGCTAAAGATGCTGCTCCCTTTCTCTGAGAGAAATAGTTTCCTCTGTTTCCAGAGAGGAAACCTCCGCTTCCGACAAGTGAGAGCTGTTTGACAGCTCTCACTTGCTGGAACCAGAGTGTTTGCTGTAAATTTGTGGGAGCTGTCAAAGCTCCTGGCAAGTCAGAGCAGACAACTATGTTCCCGGGGGTGGATACCCAGGGACCTAGCAGGAGCCAGCCCTGGGGGGTAGTGATCCCCAAGGCCATCACTGTTTCCACAAGGGAGGACCTTCCAGCGTTAAATAGACCTGGGGAGATGGTGGTCACTGGGAATGCGGGGGGCCACAAGCCCCACCCCTTAATTATGATTAAAGCCCTGGGGAGGTGGAGGTCCCCATGGCTGCATGGGGGCCGTGTGGCTCTCCTGCATCCATTTAGTACAAAGCCCCGGGAAGGTGGCAGTTCCTGGGGCTGCGCGGGGGCCCACATTCATTTAGTTTAAAGCCCTGGGGAAGTGGGGGCCCCTGGGTCTGCAGGGGGGTCGGACGCCCCCTCTTGTATTCAGAATGTAAATGTCCCTGGGACCTGACCCAGGCGGTGGCTGCATGTAAACAAGCACGGGAGCCTGCACTTGTTGTTTTTTTACTCTCTGCACATCTGCAGTGCCTCCCTCTGAAATTTTTTATAAATAATCCTTTTTTGCTCTGGGTAGGTCCCTCTGGAGCTAAGAGGTCAGGGTGTCCCTAACCTTGCCTCTTTTCTTTTTTTGAATAATGTTTTCTGGGACTCGGCTGAAGCTGAGTCCCAACATGGCTGCCAAAACTTCATTGTTGAAGTGTTGGCAGTCAGATCTTAGAACAAGATCAAGAGGGTTCACAGAGCCTTGGCATCCCTATATTTACAAATTAGTTTTTTATTTACACCAAAAACCAAAAACCTCACTGTCTGGACCAAGAGCTACCTTTCTGCCAAATTTGGTGTAATTCCGTCCAGTGGTCCAGGTGCTATTCCTGTTAAACATCCCTATGGGATTTAACATAGAGAAAACCCATTTTAAGCCCCCCTCCTTTTTTTATGGCCCCCGCTTGATGGAGCACCCTGAAACTTTCCAGATAGCAGCTGACGTAAGTCGCAAATTCTTTTGAAAAATTCTGTGAAGATTCGTTAACTGGCACAAAAGATATAGGCAAGTAAAATAAAAAAGCTTTTCTATGGAAATTAGGTCCTAACTATAACTACCTAATAGCGAGCGACCACTATGTTTTGTGTGTATGTGTGTGTGTGTGTGTGTGTATATATATATATATATAGAGAGAGATATATATAGAGATATATATATATGTTAGAAATGGGGTCTTTGGCTGACAGTCAGGTTACCCCCTGTTCAAGCAAGGACCCTCACTCTAGTCAGGGTAAAAGAGAATCACCCTCAGCTAACCCCTGCTTACCCCCCTTGGTAGCTTGACAGAGCAGTAGGCTTAACTTCAGAGCGCTAGGTGTAAAGTATTTGTACCAACACACACAGTAACTTAATGAAAACACTACAAAATGACACAACACAAGCTTAGAAAAATAGGAAATATTTATCTAAACAAAACAACACAATACGCAAGTCAAGTAATCAATTAGAAAACAAAAAGAGTCAAGTAGTTTTAAACACACACTAACGCTGTCAGCGTGAAAAAGTACCTTGGGCACGTCAAAAATAACCCTGCACGGGCGAGTGCGCATCAAAAAGGGCTTGCGAGGCGTTGATTCCACTCACGAGTGGGACCGTGCATTGTTTCTCCTTTCACCGGGTCGGGGCACGTCGTTTCTTCTCTCCACAGGAGAGCGATGCGTCGATTCGGTCAGCATTCTCGGGTCCGGGCAGGCCTTGCGTTGTTTTTCCACGCACAGCGGTACTTGTGTTGGAAATCCAGCCGCACGATGATCCGAAAACCCCGCAGCGTGGGTTATGATCTCCCAGCCTCCGTCAGCGATGCTGCGTGTCATTTCTCCTGCTCCCGGCGTCGATTCTTCGGTCGCGTTCCCTGCAAGCGTCGTTTCTCAGCTGCGGAGCCGGCGGCGTGTTGTTTCTTCAGCCGCAGATCGGAGTTGCGTCGATCTTTTCCCCGCACGGCACTCTGTGCATGGATTTCCTTGTCTTTAGGCTGCCAGCTTCTCCTTTCAGGGTCCCAGGAACTGGATGGGCACCACAGGGCAGAGTAGGAGTTTCTCCAGAGACTCCAAGTGCTGGCAGAGAGAAGTCTTTGCTGTCCCTGAGTCTTCAAACAACAAGAGGCAAGCTCTAAATCAAGCCCTTGGAGATTTCTTCTCAAGATGGAAGGCACACAAAGTCCAGTCTTGGCCCTCTTACTCTGGCAGAAGCAGCAACTGCTGGATAGCTCCACAAAGCACAGTCACAGGCAGGGCAGCTCTTCTTCCTCAGCTCTTCAGCTCTTCTCCAGGCAGAGGTTCCTCTTGTTTCCAGAAGTGTTCCTAAATTTTGTGGTTTTGAGTGCCCTTCTTATACCCAATTTCTCCTTTGAAGTAGGCCTACTTCAAAGTAAAGTCTCTTTTGAATGTGAAATCCTGCCTTGCCCAGGCCAGGCCCCAGACACTCACCAGTGGGTCGGAGACTGCATTGTGTGAGGACAGGCACAGACCTTTCAGGTGTAAGTGACCACTCCTCCCCTCCCTCCTAGCACAGATGGCTCATCAGGAAATGCAGACTACACCCCAGCTCCCTTTGTGTCACTGTCTAGTGTGAGGTGCAACCAGCCCAACTGTCAAACTGACCCAGACAGGGAATCCACAAACAGGCAGAGTCACAGAAATGGTATAAGCAAGAAAATGCTCACTTTCTAAAAGTGGCATTTTCAAACACACAATCTAAAAATCAACTTCACTAAAAGATGTATTTTTAAATTGTGAGCTCAGAGACCCCAAACTCCACATGTCCATCCGCTCCCAAAGGGAATCTACACTTTAACCAGATTTAAAGGTTTCCCCCATATTAACCTATGAGAGGGACAGGCCTTGCAACAGTGAAAAACAAATTAAGCAATATTTCACTGTCAGGACATATAAAACAAATCACTATATGCCCTACCTTAACCATACACTGCATCCTGCCCTTGGGGCTACCGAGGGCATACCTTAGGGGGGGTCTGACATGTAAGAAAATTGAAGGTTTAGGCCTGGCAAGTGGGTACACTTGCCAAGTCGAATTTACAGTTAAAAAATGCACATACAGATACTGCAGTGGCAGGCCTGAGACATGATTACAGAGCTACTTATGTGGTTGGCACAACCAGTGCTGCAGGCCCACTAGTAGCATTTGATATAGAGGCCCTGGGCACCTCTAGTGCACTTTACTAGGGACTTACTAGTAAATCACATATGCCAATCATGGATAAACCAATCAACAATACAATTTACATAGAGAGCATATGCACTTTAGCACTGGTTAGCAGTGGTAAAGTGCTCAGAGTTCAAAAGCCAACAGCAACAGGTCAGAAAAAATAGGAGGCAGGAGGCAAAAAGATTGGGGATGACCCTGCATAAGCAAAAAAGTCCAACAACAAAAAAATATATATATATATGTTTGATGGCATGTGTAGCTGCAGATACACATGCTGTGCACTGTTCCTGCCATCTAGTGTTGGGCTCGGAGTTTTACAAGTTGTTTTCCTTCGAAGAAGTCTTTTCGAGTCACAGGACCGAGTGACTCCTCCCTTTCGGCTCCATTGCGCATGGGCATCGACTCCATCTTAGATTGTTTTCCCACACAGGGTGAGGTAGGAGTGGTAGAATGAGAATACTAAAGATGTCCATGCAATAGAATAGATATGTATGTACATAGTTTGTGCTAAAGGAATGTTTATTTACATATATACAATTTACAATTTCGACTTAAACAGCTACAGGCTCCCGGGGAGGTGGGAGGGTGCATGTGAATCTGCCGCGGAACATGCCACGAACAGATGTACACTGGGTAAGTGACACATGCCAGGACACGAGAAACAAATCTGTAAAGTGGTAGGTGTTAATATTCTGTCCTGTCTCTAAACAACAGCATACAGCCTAAAAATGGTGACATGTTTTAGATTGTTGTCTGCCCACAACTGTAAGCCTCACTGACAGAAAATCATACTATCCTGCCCTAGTTTTATTGCTAGTTTGTCTGTGTTTGAAAACAGACAATTCATGTTATTTGCCATCTGATAAATACATACAATTTTATTTTCACCACTGCGGGAGACCTTTCGATGCACAGTAGTGGAGTGTCTCTCAAAGTTCAGAGTTTCATGAGTTTCATGAATAAATACATAGAAAATTATGAGACTTCCCCCAGATGAAGGACGTGCAGTCCAAAATGCATTACATTGGACTTTTGGTATACTGATGAATAATGCTCACAGCAGTATTTCGGACAATGGATTAAGTTTTATTAAAAACTAAAAGAATTCACCTTATGATTATGAATAAACATACATAAATCGAAGAACATCTTAGCATATTGGTATGGAAAAAGATTGTGAACATTGCATTATAATTCAACGCAAATGCTTGCACCCCACAGCAGTGCACTCTGGGGACACATAGCACACACGTTATTTCTGAGTGTGCCACCTAATTTGCTGCATAATTTTCACTTTTCCCAATAAGTGTTTTTATCTCAGAGATCCAGAAATAATTGCCAGAGAATGTTCTGCATTATTTGGCTTTTTGCCACATAATTGAGATAAAATTCACATATAATTAGGTTGTTGGCATAATACTAGTAGCCCTTAAAAATGGTACAGCTCTGCAGAGAAGTTTGGGGCTGTCGTCATGATGATGAATTAAATATTTTCCGTATAACATGTATGTGTAAATATATATATATATGTATATATATATATATATATACATATATATATTCCAGCATATATGTGTAATATATTTGCAGCTGTGTAGAATGTGAAATGCTATTTATTACCATTGTGGAGTGTGGGCATAGTTTAGGACTCAGAAGGGACAAGGCATTCTTCAACCCTGATAAAATTGGGTGAAATTGTGGTTTTCATACTACTTGATTTTCGGTTTTGTGCATCAAAAGCACCCAAACAGGTAAAATATGTGGATATACACACCCAGATTGCCAAGGTAGGTCCAGAAAGGCTTGATTCATGGCAGATGCTCAGGATCACCACTGAAGGGCATATTTATAAAAGAGTTAAGAGTTGTGCCGCTCTTGCGCCATACAAAGGGGTGCAACAGCGATGCAACTCTTGAGTTATCTTGCCAGGCATTAATTCAATCTAGAGTAACGTAATGCAGCTAATTTCGCTGTGCTGCATGATTTTTTGTTAAATATGCCCCTGATTGGGTAAATGCATGTCATAATGTTTCGCTGTCTCTTAATTTATCGTTTAGCAGTATGCTAAAATGTGGCAGACATCAGACCCTGCTGGGGCTACACTAGACATGCGTGCACTGTAATAGTACCGATTCTGCTTTATTGTGTGCATATGTGGTATTATTGTTGCCAAAATGTGTTACTAAAATATATTTACAAATCAAACATTTTTGACTTATTTGTATTAATTATAATTTTGTTTTCTCGCTCAAATAGATGAAGACTGGTCTTGGAGTCAATGTTATCAGCCTTATAATTCTTTTATTTGGACTGTATACTTGGGGAATTCCCATGTTTGACCTCAACACATTTCCTGAATGGGCCCCATCCAGAAATATGACAGCACCATCAACACCATAATGGACTCTTTGTTGCTTCGGAAAGAAAAAGAAACAGGTTGAATGTATGAAAAGCCAGTTTACATTTAATTATGGGACAATTAACACATAAATGGTGTTTATGAGATTAACGTAATTTGCCAAATTAATATATTTCAATCAGGATGTAAAATAAGAATAGCATTATATACTATTAATTTTTGTGACACTTTGTTTAAACCTTTAGAAAATGTCCGTTCTTAAAACAAGGCTCCAACTTGCTTGATTTTTTATTGTTTAATAACGTTGCTTCTACTGCTTTTGGAAGAATGATGTGCCCTTCTGAGAAATCATTTTAAGGCCTTGCATTTTAGCAGAGTAAATTATGGGATCTACTTCTTGTCAGAGAATTCGATCCACTGCACTTACCCATTAACAGTGTGTTTCCAATATTCATTTACTGTGAAAATGAAATTTTACTAGTATTGAAGTCCAGCATTGTGGCCAAATGCCACTTTTTTATGACTTATGGTGTTTACATGACATTGGCATGTCTTATCTACCACTTTTTGAGAAAGTTCAGCAGTGCAATTGCTTCTTAACAGTGACAAAACTAAAATAATATTCATGCAGTTGGTGTGGGACTGCAGAGAATGTACGGTATTACATGCCTTGGTGCTGTAAAATTTTATCTTTACAAGTTGTTATTAAAACATTCAAGTTTTTGTAAACAAAGTGTTTTCGTTTGTACTTTTTTCAAAATTATTGTTTTTCCTGTGAAATGTTACAAATTCTGACCATATATTTTTGTAACAATATCTTCCCACACCTTCTAAAACTCTGTAAAGGTACATAGAAAGGGGCAGAGTACTTGTGAGTAGACCCATAAAGACCTGAGACGTTAGAAATCAACTCCTAGATTATAGATCTCTCAACTGAAAGAAGGAAACACACACCATCCTACAGAAATACCCATGCTAGTAAGCTATATGTTGTAATGTATAAAAAGTAAAAGTAGTATGTTTCTACTCCCCTCCACCCTTAGAATGTTAGTACATTCCATCAATTGCTCAGGAGCTGGACTTAAAATGTTGAGTGTGGAGTGATGTCTGAGGAGTTTGTAGGTGTAGAGATGGAGCACGGTAGACATGAATAAAGGATACCAGTTCTGGTAGAACTTTGTCTTCACTATAACACTGGCAACGAGTTGAAGTGCGTAAGGGAACATTTTTCGTCTCCAACCCTTTTTATTTACTCCATCCAACTTCATCTTATTGAAATTTTATCACCAAAGAAACAAGGTACTGTACTATTGTAAACATTGTGAAATACAATTTGTGACAAAATCTGTGACAATTCAACAATCAGGATATTGGTAACAAGTACAATAAATTTTAACTATTGTTGAGCACAAAAGTCATTAATAGCACAGCTTTTGTAACCTGTACCTCTGAAAACTATCGTCTCATATGCAAGAGAGAAAAAAAAAAAAAAAAAGACTTATTCAACTATCTAATGAAAGCAAATTCATAATTTAGCTTGCAAAATTCTCATGCTGTGCCTATTTATAACTAGCCTGTCAGTGTAACATTTAAGATATTAATTATCAGTGCAGCGTTAATAGCAACAACTATTTTGTAAATACTAGGATTTGTAGTGTTCTGTCAACTTTAGGGAAACCTCTAACAGTCAGAGCAAATACATATCCAGCTGATAACATTTAACGATTAACACAGTTTCACTGAAAGCAAATCTGACAGACACAGAGTTACATATAATATTGTCAGGAACCTTTTCAAAGAATCTTCATTTCAAGTAGGAAGAACAACATGCAGACAGGCACAGCAGATTTGAAATAAGCCTGTCAACGTCGGAAATAAAACAAGTCTTAAAGGAAATCACCTAATCTTCCGGACCAGCACAGCAAAATCCAACCAACAGTCAGCATAACTGTCAAAATATAAAGTTTTTTTAGAAGAAATGCTGACAGACCCAACTGTGTATGATTTACCTGCCACTAGTTTTTATAAAGCATTGGTTTCCACCCAGAAGATCCTCTTGCTGACTGGCACAGCTGACTTGGAATAGGCCTATTGAGATTGTACAGCTCTCTTTGTCAGAGTACGTCTAGTTCTTTCGTTCTTCTTCTTGACAGAGGTCTTTCTTCAGAGGTCGTAGTTTCACGCTGACAGACATAGCCAAGGTGGAGCCTGTCAGCTTCGCAGATAAGGCATTTTGCTGCATTTATAGGATGCACCGGAGAAACAAGGAAGCCGGCCCCTCCTGCTTAACACCTGACAAAAAGACTAAAATGTATTTCATCGTGTTTTCACACAGAAAAATCGCAATCAAGTTGAGGGCTTTTCAAAATCACCGATCTTGTACTTCAGAGTGTCAGAACGAACTAGAGAAGAAGGGAAACCTGACCCCTTCTGTATGAATTTCAGCACACACAGACTAGAGCGCATTACTTTTTAACAGTGATGCGCACACCTCTATATCTTAATAATTATTAGTGTGCTATATTTTGTTCTTATTATATTGCGCAAACTGTATCATCCACAAAATACAAACTTCTCAGTTAAGATAAAAGATAACACCTTCTATTGCTATATAATCTGATGTAGTACTGACTCTTCTAACTGTATCCAAGTGTCATCTCTATAACAGGAGTAATTACAAGTGGATCACTTTCTGATTAGTCTATTGAGGTTACCAATAGTATTTAGTTAAGTATACCAATTTACATGTTGAAATATAAATACAAATGTCATTTTTATTCATGAGGTTATAGAGTACATTAAGCAACCAAATCGTTGACTTGTTTTACTTTATAGTAACCATATTATCTTGCAAGTCAAATAGAAACAATTTCAATAACCATTTCAATTGTATATACACAGTGAGAAACATTTTCAGGTATTATATGACTTTTATTAACAAAGTTGTACAAATCTAAAAGAAAATAAATGGTACTGTAATATTAATGCACTCATGATGGCTGCTGCATAAATGTCTCAATCTGTTCCATTTTTAAATGCAATTGAGGAACCTAACATTCCGTGCAAGGAATGGATGGAAATATTTGAGTCCTACTTAATAGCTATAGGGCAGTGGTTCCCAACCTGTGGTCCGTGGACCCCTGGGGGTCCGCGAAGCCTCCTCAGGGGGTCCGCGACTGCTTAGAAAATCAAATAATATTAACAGATTAGGTCTCCAGCTTTCAGCAATGACTCAGTAGGGGGTCCCTGGATTCCAATAATGATTCAATGGGGGTCCCCGGGTTCCAGTCATGATATAGTGGGGGTCCACAGATGTCAAAAGTTTGGGAACCACTGCTATAGGGGATGACAAATTTAGGCCTGTGGGCAAGCAATACATATTACTTCATAATAATTTGGTTACACATGGCAGAAAAAAATAAAAATCTTTACTGAACTAGAATTGCCTGAAGATGATTATGATGAGTATATCAATCAATCAATCAGTGAATTTATAAAGCGTGCTATGTACCCGACAGGGTTTCGAGGCGCTGGGGGGGGGGGATGGGTGCTGCTAGCGTTCGAAGAGCCATGTCTTGAGGAGTCTCCTGAAGGTGAGGAGGTCCTGGGTCTGGCGTAGTGAGGTGGGGAGAGAGTTCCAGGTCTTGGCGGCGAGGAAGGAGAAGGATCCGCCGCCAGAGGTCTTGCGCTGGATTCGGGGGACGATGGCGAGGGCGAGGTTGGCAGAGCGGAGTTGACGTGTGGGGACGTAGAAGTTGAGTCTGGTGTTCAGGTAGGTGGGTCCGGTGTTGTGTAGTGCCTTGTGTGCGTGGGTGAGGAGTTTGAAGGTGATCCTTTTATCCACAGGGAGCCAGTGGAGGTCCTTCAGGTGGAGGGAGATTTGACATCGGCGGGGTATGTCGAGGATCAGGCGGGCGGATGCGTTCTGGATGCGTTGGAGTCGTTTGATGTCTTTCGTTGGGATGCCTGTGTAGAGTGCGTTGCCGTAGTCAAGTCTGCTACTGACGAGGGCTTGAGTCACCGTCTTCCTGGTTCCTGTTGGAATCCACTTGAAGATCCTGCGGAACATGCGGAGGGTGTTGAAACAAGAAGAGGAGACAGCGTTGATCTGTTTGGACATGGTGAGAGCAGAGTCGAGGACGAAGCCGAGGTTTCGTGCTTGGCTGGCTGGGGTGGGTGGGGGTCCGAGGGCGGTGGGCCACCAGGAGTCGTTCCAGGCCGAGGGGGTGCGTCCGAGGATGAGGACTTCCATCTTGTCAGAGTTGAGCTTCAGGCGGCTGTTGCTCATCCACTCGGCGATGGATTTTAGTCCCTCGTGGAGGTTGGTTTTGGCGGTGAGCGGATCTTTGGTCAGGGAGAGGACGAGCTGGGTGTCGTCGGCGTAGGAGATGATGCTGAGGTTGTGATGACGGGCCAGTTGTGCGAGGGGGGCCATGTAGACGTTGGACAGCGTTGGGCTAAGAGAGGAGCCTTGGGGGACGCCGCAGATGAGGTTGGTGGCTTTGGAGCGGAAGGGTGAGAGTCGGACTCTCTGGGTTCTGTCGGAGAGGAAGGATGAGATCCAGTTGAGGGCTTTGTCTTGGATGCCGGCTTCGTGGAGACGGGTTAGCAGGGTGCGGTGGCAGACTGTGTCGAAAGCGGCTGATAGGTCGAGGAGGATGAGGGCTGAGGTTTCGCCGTTGTCCATTTGTTGTCTGATGACATCTGTGGCGGCGAGGAGTGCGGTCTCAGTGCTGTGGTTTCGTCTGAATCCAGATTGTGAGGGGTCTAGGATGGAGTTGTCTTCTAGGAAGTGGGCGAGCTGTGCGTTGACGATCTTCTCGATGACCTTTGCTGGAAAAGGGAGGAGAGAGATCGGTCGGAAGTTTTTGAGATCGTTGGGGTCAGCCTTGGGTTTCTTGAGGAGGGGTTGGATTTCTGCGTGCTTCCAGCTGTCCGGGAAGGTGGCGGTGTTGAAGGAGAGGTTGATGATCTTGCGGAGTTTGGGGGCGATGGTGGCGTCGGCTTTGTTGAATACGTGATGTGGGCACGGGTCCGTGGGAGAGCCTGAGTGGATGGAATTCATGGTTGTTAGGGTTTCGGCGTCGTCTACTTGGGTCCAGGTGGTGAGGCGGCAGGCGTGGGAGGAGTCGTCGGGGGTGGGGTCTGGCGGAGGTGCGGTGTTGAAGCTGTCATGGATGGCTGCGATTTTCTGGTGGAAGAAGGTGGAGAGATCGTCACAGAGTTTCTGGGAGGGAGGGACGTCGTTGACGTTGGCGTTAGGGTTGGAGAGTTCCTTCACGATGCAGAAGAGTTCTTTGCAGTCGTGGGCGTTGTTGTTGAGGTGTTCTGTGAAGTGGGCGCGCTTGGTGAGTCGGATCCGTTGGTGGTGTTCACGGTTGGCGTCCTTGAGGGTAGCAAGGTTGTCGGGTGTGCGCTCGAGGATCCATTTCTTCTTGAGTTTCTGGCAGGTGCATTTGGAGGTGGTCAGTTCGTCTGTGAACCAGGCTGGTTTATTCTTTTCTTGGTTGGCGGTGGGTTTCTTGAGGGGGGCTAAGGTGTTGGCGCAGTTGAGGATCCATTGATGGAGGTTGATGGCGGCGGTGCTCGGGTCGGTGGGTTCGGGTGGTGGTTATTTGGCGAGTGTGCTGGTTAGTTGGTCTTCGGTGACTTTTCCCCAGCGGCGGTGAGGCGGTAGAGGGATGCGGTGGTGTTCGGTGTTTTTCTTGAATGTGAAGTGGACGCAGTGATGGTCGGTCCAGTGGAGTTCGGAGGTGTGGCTGAAAGAGATGTGGTTGCTTGAGGTGAAGAGTGGGTCAAGCGTGTGTCCGGCGATGTGGGTGGGGGTGTTGACCAGTTGACGGAGTCCGAGGTTGAGGAGGTTGGTGGTCAGTGATGCGGTGTTGGCGTCGTTGTTTTCCAGGTGGAAGTTTAGATCTCCCAGGAGGATGTAGTCTGGAGAGGCGAGGGCGTGGGTGCTTGCGAGGTCGGAGACGGTGTCGCTGAAAGGGGCTCTTGGTCCTGGAGGGCGGTATATGAGGGTTCCTCTGAGGGTAGTGTTGGGGTCCGTGTGAATCTGGAAGTGGAGGTGTTCGGCTGTCTTGAGGGTGTCGTCCGTGTGGGTGTGGATCTTGAGGGTAGATTTGTGGGCGATGGCTATCCCTCCGCCGATTCCGTTGGTGCGATCTCTTCTGGTGATCTTGTATCCGTCAGGTATGGCGATGGCGATGTCAGGGGCCGAAGAGTCGTTCCACCAGGTTTCGGTCAGGAAGGCCACGTCTGGGGCGGTGGTGTCGAGCAAGTCCCAGAGCTCGATGGCGTGTTTTCGTGCAGAGCGTGTGTTGAGGAGGATGCAGTGCAGGTGGTTTGTGTTGGTTGTTGCTGGCTTCGTTGTTCTGTTGCAGGAGAAGTTGCAGGTGCGGCAGGAAAAAGGTCCTTTGGTGTGCTTCGGGGTGGCCAGGAAACACTCTGTGGAGGGGCCAGGGTTGAGGGCGAGGAGTTCGCGGACCGAGTATCGGAGGCAGGAGTTGCGGGGGCGTGGGGACCAGGGGGGGTGGCGCTGGGCGCGGTCCAGGCGCGGACGGGCGCAGACGGGCTTGCCTCTGGCGCGCCTCTGGCGCGCCAGCGGCGCGGACGCGCAGCGCCAGCCATTAAGAAGGGAGGGGGAAGTATACAATCACATATATTAAATTAGAAAAGCAATTTGGTGACAGAATCAATATTGTGTTAGAAAGCCACAAATTTTTCTGTTGCACTCATGGTAAGCCGGAAAGTGTAACAAAATATATAGCTGCTCTAAGAGGGTTGAGCTCATTTTGTGACATCAAGCCTAGTGGACATAATAGAGACCCCATTCCCCTCAAAGGAATGTTCAAATCTCTCACAACATTCAAAAACCGGTCTATAGTAGGAAATGTGTATGTAGTGAAAGAAGGTCCAATTAATTGGTTTGGCAGCACCAGAAAGAACTAGGAATTTAATTGCATCCCAACAACCCAGAGCAAGTGATGGTGATCTATCTACCCAGCTCATGTGAACAAATTCACAATGAATTTCAAGAGGTTTTCAATGAGAATTTAGGGTTAATGAAGAACTTTCAACATAAAATTAAATTAAAATTAAATTCTAGACCAACTGTGCACAAAACAAGACCTATACCACATTTAGGGCCAGATGTAGGTAGCCGTTTGCATGGTGCAAACTGCGAAAATCGCAGTTTGCGCCATGCAAACAGCCTAACGCGATGCTCATTCACAAATTGTGAGTCGGTACCGACTCGCAATTTGTGAATGCGACTCGCAAATAGGAAGAGGTGTTCCCTTCCTATTTGCGACTTGCATCGCAATTCGGAATTGCTTTGTGACCACGAATGCGGTCGCAAAGCAACTCACAGTTACCACCAGTGTCACACTGGTGGTAACTCATTCGCAAAAGGGAAGGGGTCCCCATGGGACTCATTCCCCTTTGTGAATGTGGGCATGAAGGTTTTTTCAGAGCAGGCAGTGGACCACTGCCTACTCTGAAAAAACTAAACCAAATGGTTTCGTCATTTTTTTCATTTTTAAACTCGTTTTCCTTAAAGGAAAACGGGCTGCAAAATGAAAAATAAACTGCTTTATTTAAAAAGCAGTCACAGACATGGAGGTCTGCTGACTTCAGCAGGCCACCATCCCTGTGAGTGCAGGGACTCGCTATGGGGTCGCAAAATGCGACCCGCCTCATGAATATTGATGAGGTGGGTCTTTGCGACCCCATAGCGAGTCGCAGACGGTGTCTGAGACACCGTTCTGCATCCGATATTGTGACTCGGAAATTGCGAGTCGGACAGACTCGCAATTTCCGAGTCGCAATATCAGACTTTGCTACATGTGGCCCTTAATGAGGGAACCTCTTGAAAAGGAACTCAACAGATTAAAATCTATGGGAATAATACAACCTATTGAAAGCTCAGATTAGCTAGCCCCCATGGTAATTGCAAAGAAGAACTAGGGCAAAGACATTAGAGTATGTGTAGATTTATGAGATGTAAATAAAAGCATTTTGATTGAAAGAGATCCTCTTTCTAGAATTCATGACATTTTGAGCACTATGGGTGAAGCTGTATGTTTCTCAGTTCTCAGTGTATCCAATGGCTACCACCAGGTAGAGTTACATCCTGAATCCAAATGGCTAACTGCATTTGCCACTGCCATAGTTTAATTCATGTTTAACAGGATGCCTTTCGGATTGGCGTCTGCCGCTGCGGTATTTCAAAAAATCATGTTGTGCATTTTAAACGGGGCTCCTAAAGCACTATGGGGGTCATTACAACCCTGGCGGACGGTGTTAAAGCTGCATAAATACCGCAAACAGGCCGGCAGACAAAAAAAGGTAAATATGGCCCTGGCGGTAACCGCCAACAAAGACAGCCACTTTAACACACCGCCCGCCTCGGCGGTACAGACAAGCAGCGCGACGGTTACCGCCAACAGACAGGCAGGAGACAATGTACCGCCCACACAATTACAACCCGCCAATCCGCCACCTTTTCCGGGGCGGATTCACCGTGGATAAAAACACGGCGGAAACAGCTTTTGCTATGGGAAAACGCTCACCTGAACACATCCCACGAGGAAGGATGACAACATGGAGCCCGAATTACAAATCCTACCTGCCCTTGTCTTTCTGCTCCTCTACGACCAACAGCTACGTAGGCGCCGAATACACCGGAGAGTACTGCACCTACGACACGGGGGAGGCAAAAGTTAGGGGGACACCCAACAAACACCGCCTCCCCCACCCTCGCATATTACAACATACACACCAATGCAGTCACAAGAATCACAGTAACAACCCACAATCCCCCCGGAAGAATGAATACACAAAGCGAATTTCGGGCAAACATTGTAATGTGGCAATATACATGTCATACAAAATTATACAGATATATATATCTCAAAATCACTCTTATTTACACATACAATCCGAGAAGTAGTGCAGATATGTACACAACAATGTCCGTTCACCAACAGTCCAAAAATGCATGGGCGAGGCCCACAAACTATACCTGACCAAAATCAGAGAGAACACTGCCGGGGCATCAGATAGAAACACTACAGGCACCTCAAGGGGAAGGGAAGGGGGGGCACCTCAGCCACATGAATGCGAAGCCAGATCCACGACGGGGCTCCATGCCCATTGATGTATCCTGGGGAGTGCAAAGCCACAGTCTCTCAAGTCTCAACAGTGGGTGGGTTGCCCACTGTGCCATCCTGGGGAGTGCAAAGCCACAGTCTCTCAAGTCTCTACAGTGGGTGGGTTGCCCACTGTGCCATCCTGGGGAGTGCAAAGCCACAGTCTCTCAAGTCTCTACAGTGGGTGGGTTGCCCACTGTCCAATCCTGGGGAGTGCAAAGCCACAGTCTCTCAAATGGATAACAGTGGGTGGGTTGCCCACTGTGCCATCCTGGGGAGTGCAAAGCCACAGTCTCTCAAGTAGATGCAGTTCTCTACTGGTACTGGGTGGGACTGGTGCCCAGACTGGATGAGTCTCCCTGTGAAAGTTCATGTCCTGTCACTGTCCCAGCTGCACATGGGAGAAGGATGCCTGATGTGGCGGCCTCTTCATTCCTACACAGTGCATGCCCTGTTCAGCGGTGCTTTGCCATGGCGGTTCTGGACTGTTCAGCGGTGCTTTGCCATGGCGGTCTTTGCCCTGTTCAGCAGTGCTTTGACATAGCGGTTCTGGACTGTTCAGCGGTGCTTTGCCATGGCGGTCTTTGCCCTGTTCAGCGGTGCTTTGCCATGGCGGTCTTTGCCCTGTTCAGCGGTGCTTTGACATGGCGGTTCTGGACTGTTCAGCTGTGCTTTGCCATGGCGGTATTTTCCCTGTTCAGCAGTGCTTTGACATGGCGGTTCTGGACTGTTCAGCGGTGCTTTGCCATGGCGGTTCTGGACTGGTCAGCGGTGCTTTGCCATGGCGGTCTTTGCCCTGTTCAGCGGTGCTTTGACATGGCGGTTCTGGACTGTTCAGCGGTGCTTTCACATGGCGGTTCTGATACGGACATTGGTGTGTGGCATGACGTTCTCTACAATGGGCATTGGTGTGTAGCATGACGTTCCATCATTGCCCAGCGGGGCTGTGGCATCCGGGCCCCTCCTGGGCTGTGACTCCGGTGGTGGTCTCCTGACCAGTAACGATACTTTGGCCCTCCTGGGCTGTGACTCCGGCAGTGGTCTCCTGACCACTGACGATACTTGGGCCCTCCTGGGCTGTGACTCCGGCGGTGGTCTCCTGACCCCTGACGATACTTGGGCCCTCCTGGGCTGTGACTCCGGCAGTGGTTTCGGGACCAGTGACGATACTTGGGCTCTCCTGGGCTGTGACTCCGGCGGTGGTCTCCTGACCACTGACGATACTTGGGCCCTCCTGGGCTGTGACTCCGGCGGTGGTTTCTGGACCAGTGACGATACTTGGGCCCTCCTGGGCTGTGACTCCGGCGGTGGTTTCTGGACCAGTGATGATACTTGGGCCCTCCTGGGCTGTGACTCCGGCGGTGGTCTCCTGATCACTGACGATACTTGGGCCCTCCTGGGCTGTGACTCCGGCGGTGGTTTCTGGACCAGTGACGATACTTGGGCCCTCCTGGGCTGTGACTCCGGCGGTGGTTTCTGGACCAGTGACGATACTTGGGCCCTCCTGGGCTGTGACTCCGGCGCTGGCAGTGGTCTCTGAACCAGTGACGACGGTGCTGGCGGTTGTGTCTGGACCGCCGGAAATGATGGCGCACTTCTCCGCCGTGACACTCACAACTGGCTGGGCTGACTTCCTCTGGACCTTCCCCACCTTTGTTGGAGTTACAGCTGACTCACCAATCCCCTTCGAACCCATGTCACTTGTTGTCCCACCAGGAGTCTTAACACGGCCCCGTCGGCCACTCTCCAATTTCAGAGCCTTTACAGGGGGTGGGCTGCCAGTGCCTTGGCTCCGGGTCCTACTGCCTGCCCTGGTGGCCGGTGCACTCCACAAACCTTGAACACGCACCACTGGTATTGCAGGCTTGTTGGCTGAGGCGCTACGACGGGACTGATGATTTGGAGGGGGCGTGGGGGCAAAAAGGTCAATTTGACATAGGGACAGTTTCTGACGGACACTGGGATGGATAGCTGGAGGGGGTCTGGGAGTGGAGGAAGAGGAGGTGGTTGTAGGAGGTGTCACTTTAGGTGTTTTGGGTGCAGGTGCAGGTACTGGAGGCTGTCGTGAGGTGGATGGATGTTCGGTGAGTGATTGCCGGCGTTTGTGTACTTTGGAAGGGGGCGTCACAGACACATTAGGAGAGGACACAGGGGACGTGTAAATGGCAGTGGAGGTGGTGAGTGCAGGTGAGCGGCTTGTGGTGCTGGGTGTCCTGGTGTGAGTCCTAGTGCCTGTAGATGTGGTGCATGCAGGTGTGTGTGTAGACGAGACTGGGAGGGAGGAGGGAGAAGAGGAGGAGGGGGACACAGTGGAGACAGTGGATGTTGCTGTGTCTGTATGTGGGTGAGGCTTGCGTGAGTGCCTGTGGTGTGTGTGGTGCCTATGTTTGCTTGAGCTACTTGTGTGTGTTGACTTGTGTGCATGCTGGTCTGTAGGTGTGTTTGGGATGGGCTGGGGTATAGGGGATTGGGTCTGGGTGGAGGAAGTTGGAGGGGGGAGGCTGGACACAGGGACAATGGCTGCCATCAGTGCTGAGGCCAGAGATTGCAGGGTTCGCTGAAGGACAGCCTGACCAGAATGAATGCCCTCCAGGAATGCATTATCATGTTGCAACTCTCGTTCTACACCCTGGATGGCATTCACAATGATAGACTGCCCAACAGTGAGTGACCTGAGGAGGTCAATGGCCTCCTCACTGAGGGCAGCTGGGGTGACTGCGGCAGGGCCTGCGGTGCCTGGGGCGAAGGTGATGCCCACCCTCCTGGGTGAGCGGGCACGGGGTGAACGCTGAGGGGCTGCTGGGAGGGCGGTGCTGGTAGGGGAGGTGACGGCTGTACCTGTAGAAGTGGGACACACAGATGGTGCCGCCACCACAGGGGAACTCCCATCGGCGGACGAGTCCGTGTCGCTGGTTGGTGATCCGGTGGCCGACGTGAAGCTCCCCTCGCCCTCCATCCCACTGGTGCATTCAGAGTCTGTGGTGTGGCCCTCCATGGCCATGTGGGATGCAGCTCCCTCGTGCTCCGGTGCCACTGTACCTCCGCCTGATGATGCTGATGTACAAGAGGACAGGGAGAGCAGGAAATGGGGGGGGAGACAGAAGAAAGAGAGTTTTAGTGCATGGCATTCCGTTACCGTTGGCGGACAAGACAGATGCAGCAGCCCCCTGCATAACGCCGTGCTCCTGCCCTCTGCACATGCAATTTCTGGGATATGGCCTGCATGGCAATGGTGGACATCTGCGCACATGGATGCCACAGGGGCAACTATACCTCAACTTGGCACTCTGCTGAGGTGGGGTTGAGTGCCACATTACGGAGGGCCCTTGCCTACAGAATTCGCCCTGGCCTAGGGACACCCACAGCCCACCTCCCCCACCCAGACACCTCCACTGCACCCAAAGTCCGCAGAATGAGGTTGTACTCACCCCCTTGTGTCTGCTGTGATGTCCTCAAGCGCCCATCCAAGTCCGGGTAGGCCACCGCCAGGATCCGGAACATCATGGGGGTCATGGTGAGACGGGCACCCCTCCCACGTTGGGAGGCCATCCCCAGCTGAGCCTCTGCCGTCTTCTTGCTGCAGCGGCGAATGTCCTCCCATCTCTTCCGGCAGTGGGTGCCCTGTCTCTGGTGGGCCCCCAGGGTCCGGACCTCCTTGGCGATGGCACGCCAAATGTCCCTCTTCTGGTGGGCGCTGACCTACATGACATGCACAAGGGAAGAGGAACAGTCATTACCAACTGCACCGTCAATGTGAGTGGCCCCCTCCCTACTCTGGCCATGTGGCCCATTCATTCACATGTATTAATGTTCTATGTACTCTGCCCCCTTCCCTCTTCCACCCAGCCCTCTCCACCCAGGCCTAGCCCATACAATGTGCTCCCTGTGTACTAACCTGTTGGTCTGGAGGACCGTAGAGTAGCGTTTACTGGGGGAGGACCCCATCCACAAGTTTCTCCAACTCCTGTGCAGTGAAGGCAGGGGCCCTTTCCCCAGATGCAGCAGCCATTGTCACTTCCAGACCGAGGTCACAGCAGCACTAGCAGTGTAGGTCCTCTCCTGTCGAAGGTCAGGTATCTAGTGAATGAAGAGATAGAAAATGGCGGTGACGTCCGCGGCTGTGACGTCCACGGCGGTGCGCATCATCACCGCCGGCGCACGTGTTCATTGGCTCCTGGGACCCATAGGGTCCAATGTTAACCAATGCAGCATTGCGCCGCGGTCTATGACCGCCTACCGCGACGGTGTGCAACGCCAGCGCAGTTACCCCACAATCCCATTGTCTCAGTTTAGAGGTCAGGCAGCCGCCATTTCAGGGGCCCATATGGCTTCATTTACTACTGCGTCACACATAGCTAGGCCTACACTCAACACACATACAGGAATGGTTTTGTGTCTGGTGTAGTCTTGTTTGTAACTGTGGGTACATACCTGGAGGAATAGTGACTGGTTCTTCGCTGTTGTCCTTCGTAGGCACCGTCAGCTGGAACATATGAGAAGATGGCGGAATCCTCCGGTGTACCGACCGCTGGTGTACCTGTTGACAATGGAAGAAAGACATGTCATCGTCACCTACAGTTTTGACCGTGCCACTATCCAGGAACTATGTACCCAGTTGGAGCCAGACCTGATGTCACAGATCCGCCATCCGACTGGAATCCCGCCTGACGTGCAGGTGCTGTCAGTGCTCTATTTCCTTGCAAGTGGGTCATTTCAGACAACAGTGGCCATGGCATCAGGGATGTCCCAGCCTATGTTTTCCAACGTCTTGTCCAGAGTGTTGTCTGCCCTGCTGAAACACGTAAGGAGATACATCATATTCCCTCAGGTGGAGGATTTGCCTACAGTGAAAGGTGACTTCTATGCCCTTGGACATATCCCCAACGTCATAGGTGCCATTGATGGGACCCATGTAGCTCTGGTCCCCCCCGCAGGAGTGAACAGGTGTACAGGAACAGGAAGAGTTATCATTCCATGAATGTCCAGATGGTCTGTTTGGCAGACCAGTACATCTCGCAGGTAAATGCTATGTTCCCTGGCTCTGTGCATGATGCCTACATCCTGCGGAATAGCAGCATCCCTGATATGATGGGTCAACTCAAGAGGCACCGTGTATGGCTATTGGGGGACTCTGGTTACCCCAACCTTTCCTGGCTATTGACCCCAGTGAGGAATCCCAGGACCAGGGCAGAGGAACGGTACAATGATGCCCATGGGCGGACTAGGAGGGTTATCGAACGCACCTTCGGCCTCCTTAAGGCCAGGTTCAGGTGCCTCCATATGACAGGTCGATCCCTATTCTACTCACCGAAGAAGGTGTGCGACATCATCGTCGCCTGCTCCATGCTCCATAATTTGGCATTGCGACGCCAGGTGCCTTTTCTGCAGGATGATGATCCAGATGACGGTGTTGTAGCAGCTGAGGAGCCTGTGGACAGTGATGAGGATGAAGCTGAGGAAGAAGAAAACGACAACAGGGAGTCAGTAATACAGCAATATTTCCAGTGACACACAGGTGAGAACATTTTCTGGTTTGACATTACATTAGCTTTCACACGTCTACCTCTATCCTGTACCTACATTTCACTCACTATTTGTAAATTGAGTTGTACCCTTCCCTTTCAGTTTCACAAGTGTGGTAACCTACGTGTCAACTGCTTGCATCCTTCAAGGGCTTGTGATGTGCGACATAGGTATGTTAGCCTTACAATGGGTAACCCATTATGACACTGTGATTGATAATACAAAGTACCAAATCATAGACTGACTCCAGATTTTTTGGTGTTTCAAGGGTGTTTATTTAAGTGCTCATAAAATGTTGGGGGGTTGTAAAATGGTGATGGGCAGAGTCCAGTCTATTAGTCTCACAGGTGCACTGGCCATCTGGGCTTTGGAAGTGGAGGTGGGGCAGTTCGAATATGGACAGGGTAACAAAGTGGGACAATGGGGGGACAATCAGGGTGGTCTTATTTCCTGGCGGGGGTCTTGCCATCTTGCTCTGTCCTGTTCCTGGATCTCAGGGACCGCTTGCGTGGTGGTTGTCCGTCTGCATGGGGTGGGGTGCTGGTCCTGTGGCAGTGCCTCCTGTCCACTAGCGCCGGCGGAGGTGGTGGGCAGTTCATCGTCCTGGCTAGTGTCAGGGGCCCATTGGAGTGCCACGGTGTCCCTCAAGGTCCTTTGAATGTCCATCAGCACCCCTACGATGGTGCCCAGGGCGGAGCCGATGGTCCTGAGCTCCTCCCTGAACCCCAAATACTGCTCCTCCTGCAGACGCAGGGTCTCCTGCAACTTGTCCAGGACCGTCGCCATCGTCTCCTGGGAGGGGTGGTAGGCTCCCATGATGGAGGAGAGCGCCTTGTGGAGAGTTGGTTCCCGTGGCCTGCACAGCAGCTCTCCCAGTTCCCCGGTGTTCCTGTGCCTCCGTCCCCTGGACTGTGTGCCCACTACCACTGTCCCCAGGTCCCTGTTGTTGTTGGGGTGGTGGGTTAGCCTGGGTGCCCTGTAGTGGTGGACACACCACTGATAGACCTGTCCGGGTAGGGAGGTTTGGGCCCGCAGGGTGGGTGCTGTGGTGGTGTTACCAGAGGGTGGAAGCTCGGTGTTGGGCTGTGGCTGGGCAAGGGGAACCAACTGTCCTGAGGCCCACGATGGTCCGAGCTGGTCATCTAGATCCAGTGTGGCAGAGCTGCTGTTGTCACTGTGGGCCTCTTCTGGGGGTGGAGTGGTGTTGTCTGGACCCTCTGGTGTGGTGACGGACCTTCGGGTTCCTGCAGGGGTATAAGTACATGATTATTGCATGTGTGTGTTTCATGGTGTGCAATGGGTGGGTGTGCGTTAACCCCAGTGCAGGCATTCCTGTGTGGGGGCTTGTGTGATGATGGTTGGGGGGGTGTTCTGGGTATGTGCAGTGAGCATGCTTTAGTGAGGGGTGACCATGCTTAGTTGTGTCATGCAGGGCTTGGTGTTGGGATGGGTGGTTTGTGTTATGGGAAGATTAGTGAGGAGTTGGGGTGATAGGGGAGGGTGTGAGGGTGGGGGTGTGTGATAGCATGCAGGTAGGGTGGGGGATGTGTTAGTTAAGATTTGACTTACCAGTGTCCCATCCTTCACGGACTCCTCCGAGGCCCTCAGGATGCAAGATGTTCAAGACTTGCTCCTCCCATGTTGTTAGTTGTGGGGGAGGAGGTGGGGGTCTGCCGCCAGTCCGCTGCACCGCGATGTTGTGCCTGGAGACCGTGAAACGCACCTTCCCCCGTAGGTCGTTCCACCTCTTCCTGATGTCCTCCCTATTTCTTGGGTGCTGTCCCACGGCGTTCACCCTGTCCACTATTCTGCACCATAACTCCATCTTCCTGGCTATTGATGTGTGCTGTACCTGTGAGCCAAATAGCTGTGGCTCTACCCGGACGATTTCCTCCACCATGACCCTGAGCTCCTCCTCAGAGAAGCGGGGGTGTCTTTGGCGTGACATGGGGTGGTGAGTGTGAGTGTGGCGTGGTGTATGTGGTGATGAGTGTGGTGAGTGTAGTGGTATGTGGTGTTTTGTGCGTGGATGTTGTGTGGGTGATGGTGTTGTGTGCCTCTGTGTGATGGGGTTGTCAATAGCTGTGCTCTCTCTCTTGCCTTCTCTCAGAATTTCTGGTTGTAGGGGTTTGTGGGTGATGTGGGTGTGTATTTTATATCGTGTTGGGTGTGTGGGAGTGTTGTTTGTATGTGTATCAGGTGTGTGTATTTGTAATTGTCCAATGTGGCGGTGTTTTGGAGCTGTGTGTGTATTTTGAGCGCAGCGGTGTGTACCGCCAATGGAATACCGCGGTTGAATGACCGTCGCGTGGATTCGTGGGTCGTAATAGCATGGGCGTGTTTCTGTTGGCGTGGAGGTGGAGGATTTGTTTCCGCATGTTTATCGCTGGCCTTTGGTGTGGCGGTGTTGTGTGGGTGTCTGAATTTCGGTGGATTCCGTGATGTGTGTCATAATTGCTGTGGCGGTCTGCCGCGGCGGTGTATTGGCGGTCTTCTGCACGGCGGTAAGCACCTTATACCGCCAATGTTGTAATGACCCCCTATGTTTCCAGGATCAAAGAATCAAAGAAAATGACATGATTCTGACAACGGTTCTAAACAAACTAAAGGAAGCAGGGCTCACGTTAAAAAAAGACAAATGTCCAATTGGAGTGGAGTATTTAGAGCATACCATTTCCAAAGGTGGTTTCAAACCGAAATTATGCTTATTGGAGGTGGTCAGAAAAGCAAATGTGCCCAGAAAGAAAGATGAACTTATATCATTTTTAGGACTCGCAGAATTCATAGCTAAATATGTCAGGAATTTTTCAGAGCTTACCTAGAACCTAAGAGATTTGTTTAAAAAATCACATCCCTACAAATGGTCTGAAAACCATCAAACATCCTTTGATACAACTCTATCTCAGATCATACAGGGTTTAAAGAACTGTAGCTTTTGCCTGTAGGGCCCTTGGTAAGGAAGAATCTAACTAATCGATAGTAGAAAGAAAAGTACTAGCTTGTTTTTGAGCTATTAAACACTTTAAATTATTTTTATGGGGCATACAGTTTGACATTCGCACAGACCGCAAACTCCTGGTTTACATGTTCTCAATAAAAGGGTCTTACAACAGCATGCCCAGAATTGCCAGATGGATCCTGGGACTATAAAGTTTCTGTTTTAGAGTGGAATGTGTCCCTGGCAACAAAAACACTGCTGCTGGTTTCTTATCTAGAGCTCCTTTAGATATAAAGGAAGGTTTTGAAACACCTGAGTATCCCATCATGATAATTAGTACTTCTCACATCACAACTGATGAATGCAATACAGCTAATCAGCAGGATGATTCCCTGGCCAAACTTAAATTGTATGCAAAAGAAGGTTGGCCAAGCAAGAAAGGTGATATGGATGATGGCATCAAAGGTTGTTGGGAGGTAAGATACAAACTCAACGAAAATAATAACTTCTTGTGCAGAAATAACAAAATCATACCTCCAATGAAACCTTGCACACAAAGGTCATTTGGACAGAAGAATGACTAAGGCACGTGTTAGGGAACAGTATTGGTTTCCTAATTTGGATTCTGTGATAGAAGTCAAGGTCAGGAATTGCTCATTATGCGCAAACAATGACAAATCAAGAATTGCCCACAAGGTCCCTTTGTCACCAGTATCCATCCCAGATAAACCCTGTGATTAAACATTTTACATTTTTATTAGTTGATTACGACTTGATTTGGATTACGGCAAGAATGATTCACCAAATTACAACACATCACTCATTAAATTTGTAAAAGACACATTTTCAACAGAGGGTATACCAGCTATCAAGGTCTCAGATAATGGTGTACAGTTAACATCATCAGCAATGACAGCATTTCTCTCACATCTCAACATTGTTCACCACAGAACTGCTTTATATTCCCCACAAGCAAACAGTCTAGTTGAAAGGATTAACCCTATGGTCAAGGAGTATATCCAGCTGGCTAGAATAAATCACGTAGATGTGGTAAATGCTATCCAAGAGATTCTATACGCTTATCACACTACACTGAATTTCATTACTAATATATCTCCATTCTCAGCATTAAACAGCAGGAACCCCAGCTCCAAATTATATCCTTCATTGTTGGGAGGAGGAGACAAAGTTGAGCACAACTTCTTGTCAACTAAAAACAAAATTACTCTACACCAAAATAAATATAAAAGATGTTATGACATCAAACCTGGCACAAAACGTCAACCACAGAAGGTGGGTGATTGGTGTATGTTAAAAAACCAGTGGAAAGGCGGGAACAGGTTTGAAATATTTTGAACACATGCGTATTGCTGACATCAAAATAAATGTTGTTGTCATGCATAATGCCCAATTCTGGAGCATTGATAGGCTTGTCAAACAGATACCATCATCTAGCCACCTTGAGGTGTATAGATGGAGCAGTAGAGACATGAATAAAGGATATGAGTAAAAGGAGAACTTTGTCTTCATTATAAAACTATATTCAAAGGCGAGTGAACAAAGACATTAGGGAGCATTTTCCTTTTCTGCTGATAAGCAGTGAACAAGAATCTCAGCCTCTCAACAGCTACTGTACCTTGGATTAGAGGTACCATGTTCATGTATAAAATGAATTGAGTAAAGAACATGACTCCTTTAAGATCATTATTCTTTAATGTCTTGGTGCATCCAGGATACCAGGTGGAACAAGGTTTGGCCTTTTTTTTTCACCTTTCCTGTTGAAGCAATGACCAACACCAAAAACTGAAATTGTTTTTATTTACTTCATATTTATTTAAGATGTTGTTCTTTACTGCAACTACCCTTTTAAATGTGCACAAATAATTTTTGATAGGGTGGGAAATGCTTATATGGACCAGTGAGACTATTGTTGAATGAGGCAGTGTTTCAGCTGCCCAATGACATTTGATAAATAAAAATAAGTTTATGATGTAGCTCCTTCATGCAGCCACGAAATTCACCAACAGGACAATTTGAAGTGTTTCTTCTAGACCATGCCTCAACAATAACAGGTGAAACAGTCATTGACAAAGCCAATAGGTATGGACTTTTGCATACCTTCGGTACCTCAATTCATTACCATATGTGCTTCTTGAGTAAGAAGCATCAGCTTTTTTCACAGGGCTCAGCCCTTCAAAACATTACTTGATGTTCCTTTCAAGTCAGATGTGACTGCTTGACGAGCCTATCACATAGTTGCAAGAACTCAAGTCCTTCATTACTAAATGTCCCTTTATAGTCATATGCAACTGCTTCAAATATCCTTCACAAAGTTGAGAGTGTGTGCCTTCAATTTAAAATGTACATATACACTTTTGCTACTCTACTAGGTACAGGTACTAACAGTCCCCGATTAAGTCAAGTGCCATTAGCTGTCTTCTTAGCAAACAGGTTTTTTGAGGGGCACAATACATGCATAGCACTAAAATGTGTAGTTTTTATAAAATCCCACTTCTTGCTGTGGGCAGAAATAAGCTAAATGTGTGTGTTTAAAGTTAGGGTGACCAGAAAAATTATTTTTGAGGGGATTTTTATTCCTTAATAACTTTATACCAGTTTGACAAATGTCTACAAAACTTTGCAGACCTGTGGCCCCATTTCATTGTCATAGTATGGAAAGGTTTGTGGTGTTTGGTCAAGGGGGTGAAAAGAAAAAAGGAGTCTCCCAAAAGGGGGTTGAAATCCAATTAATTTTACATAGACTTTTGTATTTCGTGTAGAGCGAAAACGGCCAGTTGGATTTTGCTGAAATTTGGCAGCATTAGATATAAGGGTGCGCAGATGATTCTTTTGGGTACTGCAGATAAGTAGAGTGAATATTTCTAACTTATAAGGTTTTTCAACATAGTGAGATCTTGTAGCATAATACTAGTAAATGTAGCCAAGGATGAACATAAAATAAACAACTGAATATGTAAAGTTTCAGATTTACTACATGAACAACTGAAAGACCCATTAATGGTCATATGTTAATGGAAACCTATAAACAAATACATAACAAATAGAATACATCTACATATGTTTTCTGTGTATGCTCTCTGGCTCACAAAATAAAACATTGGCCTGCCAGTGAGCCTCATAAACTACTATTTAGAGGACATGCTAATTGGCTGTCTTTTCATTCTCTAAAATAGCCATTACCCAATTATATGCTGGCTTGTCATCACCATGTACCATGGTGTACTGCAAAGGTATCACGGTATACCTTGGCCAATAACAATGATTGACATTTATTCACTTAGGCCTTCATATTTAGCAAAATCCTACTAAAAGTAGCAAGGAAGTCCAAAGAATAAACTAGAATGCATATGTAAAATTTCAGATGTACTACATGAACAACTGAAAGATATGTATGAACACATGATTATGTAAACCAAGAAGCAAATTAATACCAAATGCAATAGATAAACAGAAATAAATTGCATTAAATCTGATTGTCACTCTGTACTTATAGCTAGTAATCCCAAAGATAGGAATTCCTCAGAGATTAGCTCTGTAATAACTTTCCACCCATTTGATGAATCCCCACAAAAGGTTCCTTACCTATAGCATTTTCTACATTTTGAGATGATATAAACTTTTGTGGTGAATCCTTAGGAGAGTGCACAGATAATAGGTGGTCCCAAATGTGTTTTTTCGCCAGTGCATTTTCCATAGACTATTGCATTTGACGTAGCGCAAAAAAGGCTGAATGGATTTACATAAAATTTGACAGGATTATACATGATGGTTCAGAGATTATGCTTCTTAGCTTTTTAGGTACCACGGTTAAGTAGGGTAAGTATTTTTAGGTTATAATGCATTTAAACTTAGTTGAATCTGTCACCGATGTACTTTTGCAGAATTTCACACAAAAATGTGAAACTACTGTGGTGCATGGCCATAAAGTATTTAATATATACATATATATATATATATATATATATATATATATATTATAAATCAGTTTCCCTAACTATTACCACTTAAATAAAGTACCACTTAAATAAAGATAGGTAGCTATTACCACTTAAATAAAGTGGTAATAGGTAGGAACCTACTACCTATCTATATCTAAGGCCCTAAGACTGAACACAGCCAAAGTGTAGAAAAACAATATGGCTGCCTTTTCATTCTCTAAAGATAGCTATTACCCAATTATATACTGGTGTGTCATCGCCATGTACCACAGTGTATTGTAAAGGTATCTCAGTATACCATGGCCAAGAATATAACTAAATCCTAGCTGTATTATGGGAGTGTGGTACCCTTGCATCACTCATGGTGTAGCATGGGGAATGCAATGCTTAAGTCAGATTTACAAAGGTACTCAAGGCTTCCATGTGTGGCCCTGCGTTGATTGGTAAATCTGGAGAAACACAAGGAAGCACGATTCGCTGTTTTGCGTTACTCCGCACACCATAATCTACATTGTTGCTAAATTTCACATACATCTGTATGCTGCGCTATGGACTGCCCATAAACTGGCAGAAATCTCACATCTTTCCCCTGAAAGAGGGAGCTCTGAGGGTGGGAAACACACAAGGGCTTAATTGGACCTCTTCTACATTTCACTATCTGGGGTTCAACATATATCATAAATCGGAAGACTTACTGGAAGGTAATATACATTGGGCGATTAGGAAACTGAGAGCCAATATTGTATTTTGGAAAACACTTCCACTGTCGGTGACACGAAGAGTGGCACTGATAAAAATGTTAGCATTACCCAGACTGCTGTACTACTTTTCCATCCTCCTATTGGTTGTGCCAAAGTCGGTATTCTGAGACATTAATACCACAGAACTGGTTTCATATGGGGATCGAGCAGACATAGGCTGGCCTTAAGTACACTCCAAAGACCCACATCAGAAGGGGATTGGCTGCACCAAATGTGGAGGTATATTATTTGGCCTGTCAGCTGCAACGGCTGGTGAGATCAATACATGAGAAACGAGAGGAGCCGGATGCACAACGCAGTATGGGTCAATCTCTCCCCGCCCTCCTGAACATATTGTTGAACCCCCGGGGACGACACGAACTGCAACCATAAATATTACATACTATGCGCATGTGTTGGGGACGTAGCCTACAGCGCACACGAGCCGCACTCCATGTATGCGCCGGAAATACCAATAGGTGGTTTGACCCAGATGCCGAGGGGGCAGGCCCTGACCAGCGTCTTGAAACTAACAACTTATAATATTACAGTACTGGGGGACCTGTTCCATAACGGGGAATAGCGCACCTTTGCTGAGTTAATGGAGCGATTTGATGTCCCCCCGGGAATGTTCCTTTTATATAATGCAATCACAAGAGTTATACAGAGATCCTGGAAGAGGGGACCCCATGAGCCTTCTATACATGATGGATGCCGGGTTATCTGTACACAGGTGGGGAGAGAAGAGTGGTATCAGCCCTTTATAGGGCTTTACATAAAGACACATCCCTTCCTCTTGACAAACTATGTCTGACATGGCAGGCAGATTTGGAGACACCTATAGACGAGCACAGATGGGCCAGAATTACTGCACACATACCCACAGTATCCAGGAACGCCCCCTTCAAATTAATTAACTTTTATATTTATCACAGGGCCTATCTTACCCTCCATAAAATAGCAAAAATGTTTGTATCCGGGGGCGGAGGGTGTCCCCGCTGCTCGGAACCGGAGGCAGGAATAGAGCATATGTTATGGAGCGGCCCAAAAATCGTGCCTTACTGGGAGGAAGTGTTCCAGAGTCTGTCTGCGGTCACAGATAGAAGACTCAAACTGTCACCCGTGGTGGCATTATTGGGGGATTTTCCTCACCCTCGCGCCAAAAAAACAACCAACAGATATATTGACTTAGCATTAATTCTGCCTAAAAGAGAGATCACAACACCCTGGAAGGACACCAGGGGTCCTCACATCCAAAGATGGCAGAAAACAGTATTAAAGTGGGTGGAGGCAGAGGGGAGCATATTGCACCGGGAGGCGGCGAGGGGCTGTGGTTCTCAGGACACGGCAA
Source organism: Pleurodeles waltl (assembly GCF_031143425.1). NCBI lineage: Eukaryota > Metazoa > Chordata > Amphibia > Caudata > Salamandridae > Pleurodeles > Pleurodeles waltl. The sequence goes on along the minus strand of NC_090440.1, from coordinate 743,972,428 downwards.
AACAATGGGACTCCTTGCTCAATTGCCTCAAGAATCCAAGTGATACAGCATCAGATCAATCGCAATCAGCTGCTCCAACAGATGCTGACGAAGTGTCAGGATACTTCAATTCGATTTCCTCAGAAGCAGAAGATAACTCCTCAGTCCCGACCCGAGCTACTCACAACGAATATTAATCCTTCGTGCTGAGTACCCCGGAGGGGGAAAGGGGAATGGGATGGTAGAGAGACTGCCACAGAGATGATGAACGCCAGTACTCAGACTGCCTCTTCACATCTAAGATTGGATACAGCATCTACAAGGGTCACAGTCGCAATTACTAGGGACATACAACATCAGTTTTTCACTTTCTACTCTCAACACTTAGGGCCTCATTCCAACCGAGGCGGGCGGCGGTCGCCGCCCGGCTGGCCGGAACCGCCATATGTCCGCTCCGCGGTCGGAAGACCGCTGGGGCCATTCTGACTTTCCCGCTGGGCCGGCGGGCGCTAGCCAAAATAGCGCCCGCCGGCCCAGCGGGAAAGCGGCCTGCAACACTGAAGCCGGCTCCGAATGGAGCCGGTGGTGTTGCAGGTGTGCAACGGGTGCAGTTGCACCCGTCGCGCTTTTCACTGTCTGCTAGGCAGACAGTGAAAAGCATACTGGGGCCCTGTTAGGGGGCCCCTGCACTGCCCATGCCAGTGGCATGGGCAGTGCAGGGGCCCCCAGGGGCCCAAGGACACCTGTTCCCGCCAGCCTGTTCCTGGCGGTTTTTACCGCCAGGAACAGGCTGGCGGGAAGGGGGTCAGAATCCCCATGGCGGCGCTGCTTGCATGGAGGATTCGGCCAGCCGGGGTTAATCCGCGGTCGGAATGGCCCAGGAAGCACCGCCAGCCTGTTGGTGGTGCTTTCCGTCGTTCGCGGCCCTGGCGGATTTTACTGCCAGGGTCGGAATGACCCCCTTAATTCTCTTTATTTCTATTATTTCTTCACTCACCCTGAGTTCTCTGTAGCCTTGCTTCTCTCTATAAATGATAGCTCTTCTTAAAAAATGCTTATTACTGATTCTGGAAGAACTTCTCAACCTTTGTTAGAGATTGGTTTTATGTTGCTATATATATATATATATATAGTTGGTGATAATGCGTTCTTCAAATCAGCTGATGTTATTTAATTTCTCCTGTCTTATTGTGACTTCTGTCAATACTTGTATTTGTAAATGCTTGTTTATTAAAGTTCGTTTCTCCTTTCTTACTTCGACATTTGTTGATAACTTGTATTTGTAAATGCTTGTTTATTACAGTTAGTTTCTCCTTCCTTACTTCGACATCTGTCGATAACTTGTAGTTGTAAATGCTTGTTTATTTAAGTTTGTTTCTCTTTTAAACTCTATTTTGGTTTATTACCATTGAATTTGTAAATGCTTATATGTTGACAGTTCGTTTCTCCTTTAAACTTGGCCTTTGTTTATAACCTTGACATTTGTAGATACTTGCTCTTTTAAAGTTTGTTTTTTCTTTGACTTTAATATCTTAAACAAGAACCTTGTAAACATAAGGTTTATTCATACCTTAACTCTGTAGCCTTGCCGACTTCCACGGGAACGGTCTACTATCAAACTCTTCGAATAAACCTTGACAATATTTATCAGTTTTCTGTAATATAATCTTCAAATGTAATTTTACCTCACAGGAGTTTCTGTTCTGAAGCACGCTCTCTCTCCACACAGCTGATTCCTGTCAGACCTCAGTTGAAGTGCAAGGCTTCCAGCTGGAGAGCTCGTAACCTAGCAACCAACCGATTGCAAGACTAGAACTGTAACTAACCTTCAGGACTCACAGCGGCCATCTTGGATCTTCTCTTCTTGATTCTTCCTTTGAAATAAGCGCAAGATTACTCTGCAAACCTTCTTCCAGTTTGGGCTTTGCTGTCTCCACTGAGGATATCTCTTTGCTTTTCTTATGCACTTCTTTGATTTGACTTGGCAAGTTTGTGTGGTCATGACAGTACTCCCCCTCAAGGAACAGTTCTCCAATTTAGGTTTGCTTGGGTAGGGTCTATGAAAGTTTCTCACTAATCTTGAAGCATGTACATACTCGTGCGGCTCCCAGGATCGTTCCTCTGGACCATAACCTTTCCAATCAATTAGATAATAAAGCTGGCCATTACGGATTTTGGAATCTAAGATTTGATTGACCTCATACTCTTCTGCAGAGCTAATCTGGATAGGAATTGGAGGGGAGTTTTGACGTAAATTTGGAGGACTGTTCTTTAACAAGGAGACATGGAAAACAGGATGTATCTTTAGATGAGCTGGCAACTGCAATTTAACTGCCACTGGATTGATAATCTTGTCAACTTTGAATGGGCCTATAAATCGTGGCTGAAATTTGCGATTTCCTTTGAGACGTAAATGACGAGTGGATAACCAAACTTTGTCTCCTTTCGAATAAATGGGGCTCTCTCTTCTTTTTCTATCAGCCTGAGTCTTATATGAGTCTTTTGCTTGAATGATGTTTTTTCTAGCCCTAACTAACGTGGTCTGCAAATCCCTCACTATCTCTTCTACTGCAGGCACTGAATCATCTTCTTTACCAAACATTACATTAGGATGTCTACCATGGTTCAGATAAAAGGGGGTGAACCCAGTGGTGGAATGAACAGCATTATTGTAAGCAAATTCAGCTGCCCACATCAACTCGGGCCATTCCTTCTCTTTATCGAATAAATTGAGTCTTAAATACTGTTCTAACTCTTGATTCACTCTCTCTGTTTGCCCATCGGTTTCAGGATGGTAACTGGTAGAGTAACGAGAATCAATTCCTAATCTTTTACTAAAGGCCTTCCAAAAGCGAGAAACAAATTGGGACCCTCTGTCTGAAACTAGAATTTTTGGGATACCATGGGCGCGTACTATGTATTGTGTAAACAACTGTGCAACCTGTGAGGCTCAAGGGATTTCTTTCAAATGAATTAAATGCGCCATTTTAGTGAAAGTGTCCACGAAAACTAGGATAGTGTTAAAACCTTGGCTAATAGGGAGGTCCACTATAAGATCCATAGTAACAGTATGCCAGGCATGGGGTGCAGTGGGCAAAGGTCTTAACAGACCTTGTGAAGCTGTTCTATTTGATTTCCCTCTTTGACATTTGTCACAAGTTGACACATAGGGGGTCATTCCAACCTCGGCGGTAAAAGGCGCTTACCGCCGTTCAGAAGACCACCATAACACCGCTGCGGCCGTGGTAAACCGCCACGGTCATTCTGACCCACAACAGGCAAACCGCCAAAATACAGACATCCACAAAAGTCCGCCACACCAAAGGGCAGCGAGAAACTGGCGATGACCAAACCTCCACCGTCACGCCAACAGAAATACGCCCACACTATCACGACACACGAATCCACGCGGCGGTCTTTCAACCGCGGTATTCCATTGGCGGTACACACCGCAGCGCTCAAAATACACACACACACTTACAAAACACAACCACATTGGACAATTCAAAATACACACACCTGAGACACATACACACACCACTCCCACACACCCAATTCAATATAAAATACACACCCACATCACCCACAAACCTCCACTTCTAGAGATTCGTGAACACGCACCGAGAAAAGACATCCGAGCACCCAGACGCCCAATTCACTGTCACCCAGCAATATTTGCACGCACTTCACACAACACAACACAACAATACACATCACCACACTCAGCACCACACAATCCACCCTACACATCACCCACACCACCCCATGGCACCGCAAAGACACTCCAGGTTCTCTGATGATGAACTCAGGGTCATGGTGGAGGAAATTGTACGAGTAGAGCCACAGCTGTTCGGGGCACAGGTGCAGCACACCACCATTGCCAGGAAGATGGAGCTATGGAACAGAATAATGGACAGGGTCAACGCTGTGGGACAGCACCCAAGAAATCGGGACGACATCAGGAAGAGGTGGAACGACCTACGGGGGAAGGTGCGTTCCATGGTATCCAGGCACAACATTGCGGTGCAGAAGACTGGCGGCGGACCCCCACCTCCTCCCCCAGAATTTACAACATGGGAGGAGCAAGTCTTGAACATCCTGCATCCTGAGGGCCTCGCAGGATTAGGCGGAGGAATGGACTCTGGTAAGGCAAATCTTAACTACTTCTTCCCCCCACCCCACCTGCATGCCAACTCATACCCCCACCCTTACCCTCACCCCCATCACACCTACTCTTTGCAACTGTCTCACCATCACAACCCACCCATCCCAACACCTAGCCCTGCATGCGTCCACAAAGCATGGACACCCATCACCTAAGCATGCCCACTGCACATACACATACAACCCCCCCAACCACCGTCACAACAGCCCCCACAAAGGAATGCCAGCACTGGGGTACACGGGCACCCACCCATTGCACGCTATGACACACACAGAAGCAATAACCATACTTTTATACCCCTGCAGGACCCGAACGCCACGTCACCGCCCAGGAGGGTCCACAAATGTCCACTCCACCCCCAGAAGAGGCCCACAGTGAGAACAGCAGCTCTGTCTCCCTGGATCTAGATGACCAGCCCGGTCCATCGGGGACCTCGGGACAGTCGGTTCCCCTCACACAGCCACAGGCCACAGTAGACCTTCCCCCCTCTTGGAACACCAGCACAGCACCCACCCAGCGGGCCCATACCTCTGTCCCCAGGACACGTCAATCAGCGGTGTGTCCACCACTACAGGGAACCCAGGCTAACCCACCACCCCAACAACAACAGGGACCTGGGGGCAGTGGTAGTGGGCACACGGTCCAGGGGACAGAGGCCCAGGGAAACAGGGGAACTGGGAGGGCTGCTGTGCGACAGGGGGGGACAGGCCCAGGGAACCCACTCTCCACGAGGCCCTCTCCTCCATCATGGGAGCATACCACCGCTCCCAGGAGACGATGGCGACGGTCCTGGCCAGGTTTCAGGAGATCCAGCTTCTGCAGGAGCAACAGTATATGGGGTTCAGGGAGGAACTAAGAAACATCAGTTCCGCCATGGGTACCATCGTAGTGGCCCTGAATGAGGTAGTCACGACATTGCGGGACACTGTGGCACCTCAAAGGGCCCCTGACACTAGCATGGACCAAGAACTGCCTACCACCTCCGCCGGCGCTAGTGGACAGGAGGCCCCGACACAAGACCAACAGGCCACCAGAACCCCACCCCCTGCAGAAGGAGAACCACCCCGCAAGCGGGCCCTGAGATCCAGGAAGAAGACAGAGTAAGATGTCAAGATCCCCGCCAGCAAAGGATACCGCCCTGATTGTCATCCCACTGTCCCACATTGTCACCCTGTCCAACCTTAAACTGCCCCTGCTCCACTTCCCACAGGCATTTGGACAATGCACCTGTGAAACTGATAGTCTGGACTCTGCCATGGACAATCCTCCACCATCACCCCTCACCGATTTGCAACCAGCCATCCAATTTAGAGCACTTGAATAAAAACACTTATTGCACAAAACAATCTGGAGTCTGGCTGTGATTTAGAACAAATGTATTAGACATGACCGTGCCAAAATGTTCATTCACATTGTGATGCCAACAAACCGCTGTCACACAGCTGTAGTCCATGGGGAAACAAAGCAGATGTCACGCAGTGGGGCCCACATCTCTGAAAACGGAAGGGAAAGTCACAACACAGTTACCATACACAGGGGGAAAAGAGTCAGACAGTAGAGAGGTAGGAGTCATTAAGTAAATATAATATGCCGGTGTCTACTCTTACCTGTGTGTCATTGAAAATACTGCTGTATTACTGTGTTCCTGTTCTCTATGTCGTCCTCTTCGGCTTCCTCCTCTTCACTCTCCACAGGCTCCACAGCTGCTACAACACCACCATCTGGACCATCCTCCTGCAGAAAAGGCACCTGGTGGCGCAAAGCCAGGTTGTGAAGCATACAGCAGGCCACGATGATCTGGCACACCTTCTTTGGTGAGTACATTAGGGATCCACCTGTCATATGGAGGCACCGGAACCTGGCCTTCAGGAGGCCAAAGGATCGCTCGATCACCCTCCTAGTCCGCCCATGGGCCTCATTGTACCGTTCCTCTGCCCTTGTCCTAGGGATTCCTCACTGGGGTCAGTAGCCAGGACAGGTTGGGGTAACCAGAGTCCCCTAATAGCCACACCCGGTGCCTCTGGAGTTGACCCATCACATACGGGATGCTGCTATTCCGCAGGATGTAGGCGTCATGCACTGACCCAGGGAACTTGGCATTAACATGGGAGATGTACTGGTCAACCAAACACACCATCTGTACATTCATGGAATGATAATTCTTCCGGTTCCTGTACACCTGTTCACTCCTGCTGGGGGGGACCAAAGCAACATGTGTCCCATCAATGGCACCTATGATGTTGGGGATATGTCCAAGGGCATAGAAATCACCCTTCACTGTAGGCAAATCCCCCACCTCAGGGAAAACGATGTAGCTCCGCATGTGTTTCAGCAGGGCAGACAACACTCTGGACAACACCTTGGAAAACATAGGCTGGGACATCCCTGATGATATGGCCACTGTTGTTTGAAATGACCCACTTGCTAAGAAATGAAGTACTGACAGCACCTGCACTAGAGGGGGGATCCCTGTGGGTTGGCGGAAGGGTGACATTAGGTCTGGCTCCAGCTGAGCACACAGTTCCTGTATAGTGGCTCGGTCAAACCTGTATGTCAGTATGACATGTCGTTCCTCCATTGTCGACAGGTCCACCAGCAGTCTGTACACGGGAAGATTCCTCCATCTCCTCGCATGTCCCAGCGGACGGTGCCTATGAAGGACAACAGCGAGCACAGAGTCAAGCAACCCACAGGTACGTACCCACAGCTTGCACATAACACGATTCCCAATGCATTGAATGGCTTGTATGAGTGTTGGTGCATGGCCTAGGTATGTGTGACGCAGTTGGTAATTAGGCCATGTGGGCCCTTGAAATGGTGGCTGCCTGACCTGTGAAGTGCGACAGTGGGATGTGAGGTCAATGCGCTGGCGTGGCACACCGCGGCGGTAGGCGGTCGAAGACAGCGGCGCTAAGCCGCATTGGTTAACATTGAACCCTATGGGTTTCGGGAGCCAATGACGATGTGCGCCGGCGGTCGCGGTACGCACCGCCGCGGTACGCACCGCTGAGGGCGTGACCGCCATTTTCTATCTGCTTAATCCCTCGATACCTGATCTTCGACAGGAGAGGACCTACACTGCAAGTGCTGCTGTGACCTCGGTCTGGAAGAGACAATGGCTCATGCGACTGGGGAAAGGGCCCCTGCCTTCACTGCAGAGGAGTTGGAGAAACTTGTGGATGGGGTCCTCCCCCAGTATGCGCTACTCTACGGTCCTCCAGACCAACAGGTAAGTACACTGGGACCATGCTTAGTGGGCAATGCCTGGGTTGAGTGGGGTGGATGAAAGATGGTGGGGAGGGGAGCGATTGAGGCATGCATCAAACGACAGATGAGAGCATGTGCCACATGGCAAGGGTGGGGATGGGGGGCCACTCACATCGAGCATGCAGAAGGTGATGACAATTTTTCTCTCCCTGTACATGTCACATAGGTCAGCGCACACCAGAAAGTCGCGATTTGGCGTGCCATCGCCAAGGACGTCCGGACCCTGGGGGTCCACAACAGACGGGGCACCCACTGCCGGAAGAGGTGGGAGGACATCCGACGCTGGAGCAGGAAGACGGCGGAGACTCAGCTGGGGATGGCCTCCCAACGTAGGAGGGGTGCCAGTCGTCATTTGACGCCCCTGATGTCCCGGATCCTGGCGGTGGCCTACCCCGATTTGAATGGGCGCGTGAGGACATCACAGCAGACACAAGGGGGTGAGTACAAATACATTCTGCTGACTTTGCGCGCAGTGGAGGTGTCTGGGTGGGGGAGGAGGGCTGTGGGTATCCCTAGGCCAGGGCGATTTCTGTAGGCTAGGCCCCTCCGTAAGGCATGGCCCTGTGCCCCCGCTCCCACCTCTGTAGGGTGCCAAGTACAGGTATCCATGGCCCTGTGTCATCTATGTGTGCAGTCCATAGGCTTGTAGGCCATGTCCCACGGATTGCGTAGTGGACCCCAAGTGCGCGGCGTAGTGCAGGGGGCTTCTGTGTCTGTCTTGTCCGCCAACGGTAGCGGTAATCCATGCACTCAACATGTCTTTATTTCTCCTCCCCCCCTTTTTTGTGGTCTTCCTGTTCATGTGTGCATTAGCATCCTCAGGCGGAGGAGAAGTGGCATCGGAGCACGAGGGAGCTGCATCTCACATGGCCATGGCGGGCCATGCAACAGAATCGGATTTCACCAGTGAGACGGAGGGCGAGGGGAGCTCCACAGCGGGGACTCGTGCTGATGTCAGTGACAGCGACTCGTCCTCTGAAGGGAGCTCCCTTGTGGTGGCGGCAACATCTGTGCCCCCCGCAACAACAGGTACAGCCGCCACCCAGCGCACCAGCACCGCCCTCCCAGCAGCCCCTCAGCATTTGCCCCGTGCCCGCTCACCCAGGAAGGTGGGCATCTCCTTCGCCCCAGGCACCTCAGGCCCTGCCCCTGTCGCCCCTGCTGCCCTCAGTGAGGAGGTCATTGACCTCCTAAGGACCATCATTGTTGGGCAGTCTACCCTTTTGAATGCCATCCAGGGTGTACAAAGAGAGGTGCACCAGAGTAATGCATACCTGGAGGGCATTCATTCGGGTCAGGCTGCCCGTCAGCGATCGTTCAACGCTCTGGCCTCAGCACTGACGGCAGCAATTGTCCCTGTCTCTAGCCTCCCCCCTCCAACTTCCTCCACCCCGACCCAATCCCCTGTACCTCTGCCAATCCCAGACACACCTACAGACCAGCATGCACACACCTCAACACCCAAGGGAAGCTCATCCAGACATAAGCACCACACATCACAAAAGCATTCACACAAGCAACATCCACATGCAGACATACCAACAGCCACTGCCTCCACTGTGTCCCCCTCCTCCTCGTCTCCCTCCTCCCTCCCTGTGACGTCTCCACTCACACTTGCATGCACAACATCTTCAGCCACTACGTCCATCACCAGCACACCCACCAGAACACTCCGCACACGTGCAGTCACCACCCCCACTACCATTTACACGTCCCCTGTGTCCTCTCCAAGTGTGTCTGACACCCCCTCCTCCAAACTACACAAACGCAGGCAGCCACCAACCCAACAGCCATCCACCTCACGACAGCCTCCAGCCCAAGCACCTGCACCCAAAGACACCAGACTTCACACTCCTACAACCACATCCTCTTCCTCCACTCCCATACCCACTACACCTACCCGTCCCTCTCTTTCCAAATTACTTTTCCTTTCCAAACTTGACCTCTTTCCTACAACTCCCCCACCCCGTCCATCTCATAAGACTCCAATCAGCACCTCAGCCACCACAAAACCGGGACCAGTGAAGACTGTTGTCCATGGACTGTGGAGTCCCCCACCCTCAAGGGCATCCAGTTCAGCTAGGAGCCAAGGCACGGCCAGCCCACCACCGGAAAAGCATCCTAAGATTGCCAGTGCCCGGCGCGAGCGACCAAAGACCCCAGGGACAAAAATCCCTACATTGGCTCCGGCAGGAAGTCAGGTGCCACCTGGCACACCGCTAAAGGTGGGAAAGGGCCACAAGCGTGCAGGGAAGGGTGGGAAGGGCACCACGCCCGACAAGTCCGGCAGCAGGCAAGCTGGCCAGGCGGGCCCCACCAGCCCCATCCCAGGTGTGCAGGAGGACACACACAGGCCCGGTACTGCAGCCCAGGAGGGCCCCGCAAGCCACCAGACAGATGGGCAGGAAGGCCCCGCCAGCCACATGTCAGGTGGCGAGTGACATCCATGCCTGGGCCGGATCCGCTGACCAGGACACTCATCTCAAGCACCGCTTTGCTGGGCACCGCCGTCTCAAGCACCGCTGAACTGGGCCCTTCATCTCAAGCACCGCTCCGCTGGGCACTGCCGTCTCAAGCACCGCTGAACAGGGCCCTTCATCTCAAGCACCGCTGAACAGGGCCCTTCATCTCAAGCACCGCTGAACAGGGCCCTTCATCTCAAGCACCGCTGAACTGGGCCCTTCATCTCAAGCACCGCTGAACTGGGCCCTTCATCTCAAGCACCGCTCCGCTGGGCCCTTCATCTCAAGCACCGCTGAACTGGGCCCTTCATCTCGAGCACTGCTTTGCTGGGCCCTTCATCTCAAGCACCGCTCCGCTGGGCACCGCCGTCTCAAGCACCGCTGAACTGGGCCCTTCATCTCAAGCACCGCTCCGCTGGGCACCGCCGTCTCAAGCACAGCTGAACTGGGCCCTTCATCTCAAGCACCGCTGAACAGGGCCCTTCATCTCAAGCACCGCTGAACAGGGCCCTTCATCTCATGCACCGCTGAACTGGGCCCTTCATCTCAACCACCCCTGAACTGGGCCCTTCATCTCAAGCACCGCTCCTCTGGGCCCTTCATCTCAAGCACCGCTGCACTGGGCCCTTCATCTCAAGCACCGCTGAACAGGGCCGTTCATCTCAAGCACCGCTGAACAGGACCCTTCATCTCAAGCACCACTGAACTGGGCCCTTCATCTCAAGCACCGCTGAACTGGGCCCTTCATCTCAAGCACCGCTGAACTGGGCCCTTCATCTCAAGCACCGCTCCGCTGGGCCCTTCATCTCAAGCACCGCTCCGCTGGGCACCGCCGTCTCAAGCACCGCTGAACTGGGCCCTTCATCTCAAGCACCACTCCGCTGGGCCCTTCATCTCAAGCACCGCTGCGCTGGGCACCGCCGTCTCAAGCACCGCTGAACTGGGCCCTTTATCTCAAGCACCGCTCCGCTGGGCACCGCCGTCTCAAGCACCGCTGAACTGGGCCCTTCATCTCAAGCACCACTCCGCTGGGCCCTTCATCTCAAGCACCGCTCCGCTGGGCACCGCCGTCTCAAGCACCGCTGAACTGGGCCCTTTATCTCAAGCACCGCTCCGCTGGGCACCGCCGTCTCAAGCACCGCTGAACTGGGCCCTTCATCTCAAGCACCGCTCCGCTGGGCACCGCCGTCTCAGGAACCGCTGAACTGGGCCCTTCATCTCAAGCACCGCTCCGCTGGGCACCGCCGTCTCAGGAACCGCTGAACTGGGCCCTTCATCTCAAGCACCGCTCCGCTGGGCACCGCCGTCTCAAGCACCGCTGAACAGGGCCCTTCATCTCAAGCACCGCTGAACTGGGCCCTTCATCTCAAGCACCGCTGAACTGGGCCCTTCATCTCAAGCACTGCTGAACTGGGCCCTTCATCTCAAGCACCGCTCCGCTGGGCCCTTCATCTCAAGCACCGCTGAACTGGGCCCTTCATCTCGAGCACCGCTCCACTGGGCCCTTCATCTCAAGCACCGCTCCGCTGGGCACCGCCGTCTCAAGCACCGCTGAACTTGGCCCTTCATCTCAAGCACCGCTCCGCTGGGCACCGCCGTCTCAAGCACCGCTGAACTGGGCCCTTCATCTCAAGCACCGCTGAACAGGGCCCTTCATCTCAAGCACCGCTGAACAGGGCCCTTCATCTCAAGCACCGCTGAACTTGGCCCTTCATCTCAACCACCCCTGAACTGGGCCCTTCATCTCAAGCACCGCTCCGCTGGGCCCTTCATCTCAAGCACCACTGAACTGGGCCCTTCATCTCAAGCACCGCTGAACAGGGCCCTTCATCTCAAGCACCGCTGAACAGGGCCCTTCATCTCAAGTACCGCTGAACTGGGCCCTTCATCTCAAGCACCGCTGAACTGGGCCCTTCATCTCAAGCACTGCTCCGCTGGGCCCTTCATCTCAAGCACCGCTCCGCTGGGCCCTTCATTTCAAGCACCGCTCCGCTGGGCACCGCCGTCTCAAGCACCGCTGAACTAGGCCCTTCATCTCAAGCACCGCTCCGCTGGGCCCTTCATCTCAAGCACCGCTCCGCTGGGCACCGCCGGGCACCGCCGGGCACCGCCGTCTCAAGCACCGCTGAACTGGGCCCTTCATCTCAAGCACCGCTCCGCTGGGAACCGCCGTCTCAGGAACCGCTGAACTGGGCCCTTCATCTCAAGCACCGCTCCGCTGGGCACCGCCGTCTCAGGAACCGCTGAACTGGGCCCTTCATCTCAAGCACCGCTCGGCTGGGCACCGCCGTCTCAAGCACCGCTGAACAGGGCCCTTCATCTCAAGCACCGCTGAACTGGGCCCTTCATCTCAAGCACCGCTGAACTGGGCCCTTCATCTCAAGCACCGCTCCGCTGGGCCCTTCATCTCAAGCACCGCTCCGCTGGGCACCGCCGTCTCAAGCACCGCTGAACAGGGCCCTTCATCTCAAGCACTGCTGAACTGGGCCCTTCATCTCAAGCACCGCTGAACTGGGCCCTTCATCTCAAGCCCTGCTCCTCTGGGCACCGCCGTCTCAAGCACCGCTGAACAGGGCCCTTCATCTCAAGCACCGCTGAACTGGGCCCTTCATCTCAAGCACCGCTGAACTGGGCCCTTCATCTCAAGCACTGCTGAACTGGGCCCTTCATCTCAAGCACCGCTCCGCTGGGCCCTTCATCTCAAGCACCGCTGAACTGGGCCCTTCATCTCGAGCACCGCTCCACTGGGCCCTTCATCTCAAGCACCGCTCCGCTGGGCACCGCCGTCTCAAGCACCGCTGAACTTGGCCCTTCATCTCAAGCACCGCTCCGCTGGGCACCGCCGTCTCAAGCACCGCTGAACTGGGCCCTTCATCTCAAGCACCGCTGAACAGGGCCCTTCATCTCAAGCACCGCTGAACAGGGCCCTTCATCTCAAGCACCGCTGAACTTGGCCCTTCATCTCAACCACCCCTGAACTGGGCCCTTCATCTCAAGCACCGCTCCGCTGGGCCCTTCATCTCAAGCACCACTGAACTGGGCCCTTCATCTCAAGCACCGCTGAACAGGGCCCTTCATCTCAAGCACCGCTGAACAGGGCCCTTCATCTCAAGTACCGCTGAACTGGGCCCTTCATCTCAAGCACCGCTGAACTGGGCCCTTCATCTCAAGCACTGCTCCGCTGGGCCCTTCATCTCAAGCACCGCTCCGCTGGGCCCTTCATTTCAAGCACCGCTCCGCTGGGCACCGCCGTCTCAAGCACCGCTGAACTAGGCCCTTCATCTCAAGCACCGCTCCGCTGGGCCCTTCATCTCAAGCACCGCTCCGCTGGGCACCGCCGTCTCAAGCACCGCTGAACTGGGCCCTTCATCTCAAGCACCGCTCCGCTGGGCACCGCCGTCTCAGGAACCGCTGAACTGGGCCCTTCATCTCAAGCACCGCTCCGCTGGGCACCGCCGTCTCAGGAACCGCTGAACTGGGCCCTTCATCTCAAGCACCGCTCGGCTGGGCACCGCCGTCTCAAGCACCGCTGAACAGGGCCTTTCATCTCAAGCACCGCTGAACTGGGCCCTTCATCTCAAGCACCGCTGAACTGGGCCCTTCATCTCAAGCACCGCTCCGCTGGGCCCTTCATCTCAAGCACCGCTCCGCTGGGCACCGCCGTCTCAAGCACCGCTGAACAGGGCCCTTCATCTCAAGCACCGCTGAACTGGGCCCTTCATCTCAAGCACCGCTGAACTGGGCCCTTCATCTCAAGCACCGCTCCTCTGGGCACCGCCGTCTCAAGCACCGCTGAACAGGGCCCTTCATCTCAAGCACCGCTGAACTGGGCCCTTCATCTCAAGCCCCGCTGAACTGGGCCCTTCATCTCAAGCACCGCTGGCCCATTGGCGGAAGGGGCAGGCCCGCATCTGTGTCGGGCAGGGCTGCACGAAGCACTCTGGGCACTAGTCCCCCGCCAGTACCAGTGGAGACTGTTATCCACTTGAGAGACTGTGGCTTTGCACTCCCCAGGATGGCACAGTGGGCGCCCCACCCACTGTAGAGACTGAGACTTGAGAGACTGTGGCTTTGCACTCCCCAGGATGGCACAGTGGCCATGGAGGCCCCTCGTGGATCTGGTGTCGTGGACTCATCCGGCTGAGGTGCCCCCCCTTCCCTTCCCCCTGAGGTGCCTGTAGTTTTCCTATCTGATGCCCCTGCAGTGTTCTCTCCGTTGGAGGCAGGTATCCTGTGTGGGCTTTGCCCATGTCTTTTGGCCCAGTGTAGGTAGGATGTGTAGTTCGGGTTCCATGCTGTCCAGATTCCTCGTGGGGTGTATGGAGATGAGTGTTTTCCGTTTTAAATGTCTGTTTCTGCCGTGTTTTTATCTGCGGGGCTACCGCCCCGGAAAAAGTTGCGGATTCGTGGGTTGTGATAGGGTGGGCGGTACATTGTCTCCCGCCTGTCTGTTGGCGGTGACCGCCGCGCTGTTTGTTTGTCCCGCCGTGGCGGGCGGTGTGTTAAAGTGGCGGTCTCTGTTGGCGGTTTCCGCCAGGGTCGGAATTGCATTTTTTTTAGCGCCAGCCTGTTGGCGGTTTGGCCGCCGCTTTAACACCGACCGCCAGGGTTGGAATGACCCCCATATTGTCTTATCTGAGTTTTCATTTTTGGCCACCAAAATTCTTGTTGTATTAGATTTTGCGTCTTTTGAATTCCTTTGTGTCCAGCCAATTGATCGTCATGATAAGCCTGAAGAATTTTTTCTTGCAGCTCCACAGTCGGAACATACAGTGCACCTTTAAAGTATGGCAAACCTTTTTTGATTTCTCTTCCTTGGCCTTCTTTGGACCACTTCAGCATTCCTTCGAATGTTAAGTTTTCTTGAATTTCTTTGGTTAAATGTTCATACAATATAGCAGATATGAACTTCTCTTGTGGAATAATCAATTCTTTTTCTGGAGGCTCTTTAACTGCACCGGTATCAATTCGAGATAGAGCATCTGCCTTCCCATTTACTTTTCCTGGTCTGAAAGTGATAACAAAATCAAACTCTGCAAAATATAGGGATCAACGCAGTTGTCTAGCTGTTAGAGTTCGAGCTGATTTTAAAAACTGTAAATTTCGGTGGTCCGTGTAAACGGTCAATTTATGCTTAGCTCCCAAAATGTAATGCCTACACTCACGAAAAGTTTCTTTGACTGCCAATAGCTCCTTATCCGCAATTGAATAATTTATCTCTGGTGGTGTTAATTTTCTAGAGAAATAGGCCGCTGGATGTAATTGACCTGTATCTTTATGACGCTGGGAAAGGATACCTCCTATGGCAACATCTGAAGCATCTGCCTCCACATAATATGGCTCACACGGATTGGGGTGGAGCAAGATTGGAGCTGAGACGAAGGAATTCTTCAAAAAATGTAAAGCATTTTCAGCTTCTTTTGTCCACTCAAACTTCACTCCTTTCTTCAACAATCGAGTAATGGGTGTAACTGTTTGAGAAAAATTGGATATGAATCTTCGATAAAAATTAGCGAACCCCAAGAAACTCTGGATCTCTTTGACATTGCAAGGAGAAGGCCAATGTTGCACTGTCTTTATCTTGGCAGGATCCATACTAACTCCTTCTGGTGACAAAATGAATCCTAAGAACTCAACTCGTTCCACATGAAATGCACACTTCTCCAATTTTACATAGAGATGGTTTTCTTGCAACCTTGTGAGGATGGATCGAACATGGGAAATGTGCTCCTGTAGATTGTCGGAAAAGATTAAAATGTCATCTATATAAACCACGGCAATCCGGTCGAGGAATTCTCGTAATATACCATTAACGAAATGCTGGAAGGAAGCGGGAGCATTGCATAACCCATAAGGCATCACTTGATATTCAAATAATCCGTATCGATTCCGAAAAGCGGTTTTCCATTCATCCCCTGAAGCCACTCGAATCAAATGATATGCTCCTCGCAGGTCCAATTTGGTGTAGATTCTAGCATTCTTTACTTGATCCAATAAAACTGACACTAAAGGCAGTGGGTATCGATTCTTGATGGTAACCTGATTGAGGGCTCGATAATCAATGCAAGTTCGAAGACTCCCATCCTTCTTTGGTATGAAAAATAGTGGGGATGACACTGGAGATTCAGAAGGACGAATAAAACCATCAGCAAGATATTGATCCAAATACTCCTTTAAATGTTGATTCTCTGCTTCGGTCAATGCGTATATTCTGCTACATGGCAATATCGCACCTGGCTCCAGTTCAATTTTCCAGTCGTAGGGTCGATGTGGTGGCAATTTCTCAGCCTCCTTTTCTTAAAAAACGGCGACTAAATCCT
Organism: Pleurodeles waltl; assembly: GCF_031143425.1. Classification (NCBI taxonomy): domain Eukaryota; kingdom Metazoa; phylum Chordata; class Amphibia; order Caudata; family Salamandridae; genus Pleurodeles; species Pleurodeles waltl. The sequence goes on along the minus strand of NC_090440.1, from coordinate 743,956,235 downwards.
CATATTCTTTTGGGATTTCTGCTGTCTTTAGTGCACAGATCATTGAAGAGTGTGATGATAAACAGGCCGCTTGGGACTTGGTGGACACTTCCACTCCATCATGAAAGCAATTCTCTTTGCAGTAGGAGGAATTCATCTTGATCGTTCTTTTGCTCCCATCAATTTGTGGATTATGTTCTGTAAGCCAGGGCAGACCCAAAATGAGTTGAAATTGTGGAGCATCTATCAAATTAAAGATTATCTGCTCCTGATGTCCACCAAAACCTTGCATCTGAATTGGTTCGGTCTCATGGGAAATGGGTTCTGAAGAAAGATTGGTTCCATCCACAGCTCTTACTACTTCCAAAGTAGATTTCTTGATAAATCGAATACCCATTTTACGAGCGTATTTGATATCACAGAAGTTGCCCGTAGCTCCAGAGTCTATCATAACTGAGATCCCTTGGATTTCCTTCTCAAGGGTCTTAACTGATACTGTTTGTACCAAATGTGGCGCTGCGGTTTGTAAGGCATTCGCCACTCGTTGATCTAAAGGAGTTGTCTTGGGTTCTGCTTTCATCAGGGCAACTCCCTCTACTGATGAAGCTGGCCTTTTCCCGACTGAAGAGCTTTGGGTTTCTTGGGACAGTTTTTAACAAAATGCCCAGATGCACCGCAATATAAACATAGTTGATTCACTCTTCTTTTCTCTTTTTCTTCCTTAGATAAAGGACCTCGGATGGAACCAATTTGCATTGGTTCTTCTATCGGTATCCCTTCTCCGGCTCTCGTATGATCATTTCTTACACGATCAATTCTCAGGGGAAATGGTCGATACTCTCTTCTCTTTTCTGCTCTTCGTTCAGTTAACCGGTGGTCAATCTGTAACACAAGATCAATTAACTCCGAAATTTCGGTGGGTCTATTTGGAACTTGTGCTAAGGCATCTTTCAATTCATCTCTTAGTCCACGATAAAATATGGCATCTCTTTTTGACTCCGGCCAGGCAGTCTCTACAATGAGTTTATTGAAATGAGCCAGATAGGCTATTAAATCTTTATTACCTTGCCTGATTTCCAGTAGTTCATTGTCAGTGGCTTGAGCTGCAGTTCGCCGATCAAATATTCTTAAGAACTCTTCCTTGAAATTTTGGAAATTATATAAAACAGGATAATTTCTGGAAATTATTGGCATGGACCATGCGGCCGCATCTCCTGTCAGATAAGACAATATAAATGCCACTTTGGACTGGTCTTCGGAAAAAATGACTGGTCTACATAAAAAATGCAATGAGCATTGGGTCAGAAAAATCTGCGCCTTATTTGGATCCCCACCGAAGTTCTCGGGTTGAGCCAAAGGAATAATAGGGGAAACCGCATGAATTACTTGAGTGGATATACCTGCAGACTGTGAAGGGCTAGGTATTTGTGAAAACACAGATTCATTTGATTTAGCGGTGTTCCCTAACTCATTTATTCGCTGTTTTATTTGGACTGTTTCTTCTATGGTGTTATTTAATTGTTTCTGTAACCCTTCCAAAACGGTGGCTAATGCTTTTATATCAATTCCTTCTGCCATTCTGCTCAGGAGGAAATCAGTTTTTTCCCTAAAATTAGGGTGATGGCACTTCAATCTGTCAGGATACTTCAATTCGATTTCCTCAGAAGCAGAAGATAACTCCTCAGTCCCGACCCAAACTACTCACAACGAATATTAATCCTTCGTGCTGAGTACCCCGGAGGGGGAAAGGGGAATGGGATGGTAGAGAGACTGCCACAGAGATGATGAACGCCAGTACTCAGTCTGCCTCTTCACATCTAAGATTGGATACAGCACCTGCAAGAGTCACAGTCGCAATTACTAGGGACATACAACATCAGTTTTTCACTTTCTACTCTCAACACTTAATTCTCTTTAATTCTATTATTTCTTCACTCACCCTCAGTTCTCTGTAGCCTTGCTTCTCTCTATAAATGATAGCTCTTCTTAAAAAATGCTTATTACTGATTCTGGAAGAACTTCTCAACCTTTGTTGGAGATTGGTTTTATGTTGCTATATATATATATATATATATAGTTGGTGATAATGCGTTCTTCAAATCAGCTGATGTTATTTAATTTCTCCTGTCTTATTGTGACTTCTGTCAATACTTGTATTTGTAAATGCTTGTTTATTAAAGTTCGTTTCTCCTTTCTTACTTCGACATTTGTTGATAACTTGTATTTGTAAATGCTTGTTTATTACAGTTAGTTTCTCCTTCCTTACTTCGACATCTGTCGATAACTTGTAGTTGTAAATGCTTGGTTATTTAAGTTCGTTTCTCTTTTAAACTCTATTTTGGTTTATTACCATTGAATTTGTAAATGCTTATTTGTTAACAGTTCGTTTCTCCTTTAAACTTGGCCTTTGTTTATAACCTTGACATTTGTAGATACTTGCTCTTTTAAAGTTCGTTTTTTCTTTGACTTTAATATCTTAAACAAGAACCTTGTAAACATAAGGTTTATTCATACATTAACTCTGTAGCCTTGCCGACTTCCACGGGAACGGTCTACTATCAAACTCTTCGAATAAACCTTGACAATATTTATCAGTTTTCTGTAATATAATCTTCAAATGTAATTTTACCTCACAGGAGTTTCTGTTCTGAAGCGCGCTCTCTCTCCACACAGCTGATTCCTGTCAGACCTCGGTTGAAGTGAAGGCTTCCAGCTGGAGAGCTCGTAACCTAGCAAACAACCGATTGCAAGACTAGAACTGTAACTAACCTTCAGGACTCACAGCGGCCATCTTGGATCTTCTCTTCTTGATTCTTCCTTTTAAATAAGCGCAAGATTACTCTGCAAACCTTCTTCCAGTTTGGGCTTTGCTGTCTCCACTGAGGATATCTCTTTGCTTTTCTCATGCACTTCTTTGATTTGACTTGGCAAGTTTGTGTGGTCATGACACGAAGACCCTAATTCATAACTGTACATGTAACTTAACTCTGAAGAGGTTTACCACCTGGATGGACCATGCAGGTCAAGGAGCGCCCAATTGTGAGATGGGAGGAGGGTACCGGGGAAAGGGTAATGTTTGTCACCTCTTGAGGGTGAATGTTTCTTCCACTTGTAAACTAATAAAATATATATTTTTTAAAATCTGTATGCTGCGCTACTATAGCCACTACTATACACTATTCTACTCTACACCACACCACTCCATGGGGGTGATTCTAACCTTGGCGGGAACCGCCAAGCGGCCGCCATGCGGCCGCAATAACGTGGCCCCCATTCCAACATTCCCGCTGGGCCGGCGGGCGCTAACCATGTTAGCGCCCGCCGGCCCAGCAGGAATGAGGCCGCAACACAGGAGCCGGCTCCTAATGGAGCCGGCGGTGTTGCGGCTGTGCGACGGGTGCAGTTGCACCCGTCGCGCTTTTCACTGTCTGCCATGCAGACAGTGAAAAGCAGGCCGGGGCCCTGTTAGGGGGCCCCAGGACACCCCTTACCACCAGCCTCTTCCTGGCGGTGTAAACCGCCAGAAACAGGCTGGCGGTAAGGGGGTCATAATCCCCAGGGCAGCGCTGCTTGCAGCCCTGCCCTGGCGGATTATCACCAACGGGGGAAAATCGGCAGGAAACCGCCGGCCCCGGCGGTGCGACCAGAATAGGAAATGAAGCACTGCCAGCCTGTTGGCGGTGCTTCCGTCATTCTTGCCCTGGCCAGGGTCAGAATGACCCCCTATGTCTCTCTATTCCTGTCCACTGTACGAGACTCCACTCTACACTTTTACAATGAATGCAACACCACTGTATGCCACCCTAGTCTACGTTACTCCACTGTATTCTCTCCACTGGATGCTACTCCACTATATGCTATTCCACTGTACGCTATGCTACTGTATGCTACTCCACTCTACTGTTTTCCACTTTATGCCACTCCATTCTACGCTATTCCACTGTATGACACTCCACTGTACGCTAATCTACTCTATGCGACTCCAGTGCATGACACTCCACTGTATGCTGTTACACTCTACCCCACCCCACTGTACGCCTCTTCAGTCTATGGCACTCTACTGTACACTATTTCACTCTACGCCACTTCACTGTACAACACTCTGCTGTACGCACTCCACTCTACGCTATTACACTCCGCTACAAGACAGTCCACTCTAGGCTAATACACTGTATGCGGCTCCACTCTACACCTCTTCAGTGTATGCCACTCCACTGTATGCCACTCTTCTATACATTACTCCAGTATATGCTATTCCTCTCTACTCCATTTTCCTCCATTGCCACTCCACTCTATGCTATTCCACTGTATGCCACTCCACTGTATACTGCACCACTCCACTCCACTTCAGTGTATGGCACTCCACTCTACACCACTTCATTCTACACTATTCGATTGGAACTCGCTCAAACGTATGGCATTTCACTGTATGCTCTTACACTCTATCCCACGGCATTTCAGTCTACACCACTCCATTATACATCACTCCACGGTATGCTACTCCACTATACACTTTACTACACTCCAAGTACAACACTCAGCTCTTCACCACTCCACTCTATGCTATTACACTGTACACAACTCCACTCTACGGTTCTTCAGTGTACGATACTCCATCTATACAACTCTGCTACCAGATTCTCCAGTATATGCTATTCCACTATATGCCGATAAACTGTATGCTATGCCACTGTATGCCACTCCACTGTGTGATACTCCACTCTACAACACTCCAGTATATGCCACTTCACTCTACCCCACTCGGTTCCACACTATTCCATTGGACCCCACTCCACTGTACGTCACTCCATTGCATGCCACTCTACTGTATGCTATTCCACTGTACCCCATTCCACTGTATGCCACTCCAGTCTTCACTACTTCACTGTACGCCACTACACTGTATGCTACTCCACGATAAGATATTCCAGTCTACACCACTCTGCTGTACATCACTCCATTCTATGCTATTCCACTCTGTTAGACCTGATAGCCTTATGGTGGTCATCCCCCAACTTTTTGCCTGCCTGCCTGCCTGCCTGCCTCCCTCCATTTTTCACCCTTTTTTTGCTGGTTTTAGGACTCTGAACACTTTACCCCTGCTGACCAGTGCTAAAGTGCATGTGCTCTCTCCTCTAAACATTGGCTGCTACCCAACTGGCATATTTAATTTACCTGTAAGTCCCTAGTAAAGTGCACTAGAGGTGCCCAGGGCCTGTAAATTAAGTGCTCCTAGTGGGCCTACATCACTGATTGTGCCACCCACCTAAGTAGCCCCAAAGCCATGTCTCATGTCTGCAACTGTAAGACCTGAGTGTGCTGTTTCATTGCCACTTCGACTTGGCATTAAAAACTACTTGCCAAGCCTCAAAACTCCCCTTTTTCTACATATGTCACTCCTAAGGTAAGCTCTAGGTAACCAATAGGGCAGGGTGCTATGTAAGTAAAAGGCAGTACATGTACTTATGTGTTTTACGAGACCTGGTAGTTAAAAACTCACAAATTCATTTTTCACTACTGTGAGGCCTGCTCCTCTCACAGGCCAGAATTAGAACTGCCCTTATATACCTTTAAGTGGTAGATTTTGAGTTGAAAGGAGTAGCCTTGTCATTTTTAGTATGGCCAGAATGGTAATAGAAGATCCTGATTACTGGTCAAGTTGGATTTAATATTTTTATTATTTTACAAATACCACTTTTAGAATGTGGGCATTTCTCTGCACTTACTGCTTTCTGTGCCTTACAGACTGTCTCCAATCCACGTCTGGGCTCGGCTGGTTGACAGCTCCCCTTGTGCATTCCACCCAGACAGCCATAAACACAGGACACTCAACCACATCTGCATTCTTCTACATCCGGAATGGGCAGGAACGGTGGAAGGGCTCTCACTTACACTTCAACGGCCAGTGGCCTGACCCCACACAAAGGATTGATACCCCCCCCCCCGACAGAGACCTTGGCAGAAACTGCTGGGCTGGAAGGGGACCTTGTACACTTCAAAACCACTCTTTGAAGTTTCCCCCACTTCAAAGGCATTTTTGGGTACATATATTGGGTCTCTCACCCCACCAAATCAGACACTTCTGGATCTACAACTGGACTTTGTCAGAGGGACTGCCTGGCTGCCCAAAGGACTCATATGGACTGCTTTGCTGGAAGACCTGCTGCCCTGCTTGCTGCCCTGCTACCTGCTGGCCCTGACTCTGCTGGAAGAACTCTGTGTTCCCCACAAGTGTTCTCCAAAGGCTTGGATTGAGCTTGCCTCCTGTTCTGAAGCCTCAGGGCCACACAGACTTCATCAAAGAGAAGAAAATCCCTGTGCATTGGAAAATTGATGCAACACCTGCAGAAATCGATACAGGGTCTACCTCTGCGACAAATCTGTTGCAGTGCCTTATTTTTCAATGCATCTTCTCCTCTGTGGCCTCATGGGTTGTTACTTTTGATGCATCCAAGGTACTGTGTGTTACAAGGATACAACCACTGATTGTTAAGAATTGAGACTCATTTAAACCTTTAAGAAGTAATATTTTGACTTGTGCATATTGGAGTTTTATCGTTTTGGTCGTATATGATTAAGAAAAGTATCTATTTTTCTAAATTGGTGTGGAGTACGTTTTGTGGTGTTTTCACTGTTACTGTATGAGTTATTGCACAAATACTTTACACATTACCTTCTAAGTTAAGCCTGCCTGCTGTGTGCCAAGCTACCAGAGGGTACAGAGCTACCCTGACTAGGATTGTGGTCCCTACTTGGATAATTGTGTATACCTCTGTATATCTCTGCCAACTAGAGACCCAGTTTCTAACACACTCTATGCCTCTCTACTCTTCTCTGTGCCAATCCTGTGTCCATCCCTCCACTCTACGCCACTCCATTCTACTCTAATCCATTGGGCGCCACTTCACTCCACTCCACTCCACTGTACACTACTCCAGTCTACACCACTCCGCTGCACTTCACTCCACTCTATGCTGCTCTATTCTATACTTTTCCATTCTTCGTTGTTTTACTCTATGCCACTCCTCTGTACTCCTCTCTATGCTAGTCCACTGTATACTACTCCATTCTACACTATTACACTGTATGCATCTTCAGTCTTTGCCCTTCTACTGTATGGTATTCCACTGTACCCCGCTCTACTGTATGCTATTACATTCTACCCCAACACACCACTCTACTCTAAATCACTTTAGTGTATGCCACTCTACTTTACGCTATTACACTTAAAGCCCTTCCACTGTACACTGCTACACTATATGCTATTACACTTTACACCACTCCATTGTACTTCCCTCCACTCTATGCTAGTTACTTTATGCCACTCTACGCTACTCCACTTTATGCCACTCCAGTGGACTCCAGTCTATATAACTCCACTCTACAAAACCCTACTACACTCTAGAGCATATTTACAAAGAACTGGCACAGCACGGTGCTGCCCAAAATTGGCAGCGCCGTGCTGCTTCAGTTCTGAAATGCAGGGATGCACTGTATTTCCCCCTGTGCAGCGCTAATTTAGCTGCCAAGCGCCAATGCAGCCACCCTTTCGTCATGGTGCAAGGATGGCTGTGTTGCAGGGGGAGATTTTTTTGTGCAGGAAGGGACACCTTCCTGCAGATAAACAATCAATCTGCAATGGCGATTTGTTCTTTCTATGTGTGCTGCAAAATGCAGCACACATAGAAAGAGCAAAACATGAGGAAAAATTAAAGCATTTCTCCTTGTTGCGCCTGCTAACGCCACCCCTGGGGTGGCTTTAGATTCTGATGCTGTCACAGATTTACAATTTCTGGTAATTCTGGGGCAACGTCAAAATACAATGGATGTTGCAGTGGACTGCCCACAACAACACCCATTGCATGCCCCCTCCACGCTTGTAAATACGGCATAGGGCACAGGGCCACCGTAGCGTCACCAAAAGTGACATTCCTGTGGTGCTAGGGGCTTGTAAATATGACCCTCCGTGCCACTCTACTAGACTCTACTCCAATCTATCCCCCATACACTCCACTGTCCTGTTGCGTGGGCTCTCATTATTCTAAATTAGACTACTGGATTTCTAGGCAGCAGGATCGATCACGGTGTGGGGGACTGAGTCGGACCCACGTGTAAGGAACTCTGTCACCCTAAATCCGGTTTTTGCTCCGGCTAACTAGCAGTGCCTCATTTCTCCCACGTGGAAGAGATGATTGGGCAGCCGAGCACATGACATCTTTGGAACTTCTCAGGGAAGTCGTGGTCACTCAGATCCAAACCAACTCTCTCATTTACAGTATGATCTCATATACAAATGACAAAGACAGTATAGGTTTTATATAATGTTTTAATAAAACGACTGTATTTTAGATAATAAGGCGTGAGCCGCAATAACCAGAACCATACAACACAGTAGGATTGAAATAGTCACTAGGAGAGTAAAACATAAGAACAAAGCTATCATCGTGTCTATTAGTTTCTACTCTCCCTCTGCTTGATCTATTTCGAGCACAGCATGTTAAGCTTCTAACTTGCCTTTCTGAATCACCGGGGAGACATCAGCCCTCATACCTGAGCAAAGGCCTGTGATCTTGGGTTCAGCATCTGCAACGAGGAAGCCAGCGTCTAGTTGTGGTTCCCTGGTTGGAATCTCCCTCTTGCGTGTATTGGGACAAGGAAGTGATTTTATAACTAACATGTCAGCGTGATCACAAAATGTCCCTACGCAGGAATGCCAAGTCTAAACTCCTACCACGTCTATCGGCAATGTACCAGACTGTATACTTGACTGAAGCACAGAGTGAATGTGTTATGGAGCACTCCAGTGCTGAAGTAGGCTAAACAGTGTGATATGAATAAAAAACAAAACCGTAGAACTGTCTATTTGAAAAAGCCTAATAAAAAGCATTTAGAGCAAAGTGCACAGAGGCTCTAAGCTGCCAGCAAATGAATAAAATACATCCAGGGCAAAGTGCACAAAGGCCTAAAGCCTGAAGCTAACGCGCAAAGGATACGTAAAACTAAACACACTACACCCTCCCCTTGTCGGTAGCAAGTGGTTCCAATAATATAAAAATATGCCCCAGATATAAACAATTCCTAAAATTATATGCATATTTCGACAAGGTCAGAAGACAACAAAGTCATAAATTTAGGAAACATGTGACAATAAAGCCAAATTCAATATAATGTCAATTTCGCAGGAGAGGAAAAAAATCCAATTGTTAAACAGAAGCAATAGAAAGTAGGAGCTCCTCCACTTCGATATATGTCAATATCGGAAGATCCACGCCACAAAGTACCATGGAGCAGGTGTGTTCCAAAGCCCCAAAACCATTCAGGGCGGCACCCCGTGCAGGGCCTATGAATGAGACAAAACCATCTTCCTCCAGGAAGGGAATCTCATAAACTGCCTCACGAAGCAAACGCAACCGTAGTGCACAAGACTGGGTATGAGCCCTAATCGGGAACATTAACAGATCAGGATCGACCACCGGAGGGCGCTGCAGTGAGAGACAGAGAGCCAGTGCATGTTCAAACGAGCACCAAAGGCACCGAAACACGGGTTGCACACAATCCAAAACCGGTCGGAATGACAGAGACCAGTCACACTCCAAATGGCCCAGGAGTGTTGCTCCAAAATGCTGCATCATGTGTTCACGACACAGCTGCGCTGACGGGAGCAGCAATATAGGATCTCGTCGTGACGGGACAGCCATTGCGAAAAAATAGCAACAACAGCAAGACTCCAGCCAATAAAGCCAAAGTAATCGGGAAACCCCCAAAAATGCTTCCGAAAATAGAGAGTATAGCCGAAGGTATCAAACCGAATATGGAAGAGAAGGTGTGAGCAAAACCAACACCAACGGCTTTGAAAAAATGTGCAATACCAGCAGTGCTGGATGCATTAAATATACGTCCCACAAGTTCACCGAAGTGACTTGGAAAGTTAGTATTCAAAAGGGACTGTATTTCCGCCGATGACCTCGCCACCTGAAGTGCGTAGGTCTCGCTAGCAGATGTAAGGGCCACATGCTTTTGAAACAATAAAGCTTTTAGTCGAATCAACTTGTCAAAATTAACCTTGGAAGTAGCAATTTGAGGCCAGATGTCCGCTACTTCCCTAATTTGAGTGGGGGGAAACAACACATTCCCGCAGTACGTAACGGCCTTGTCGACAACGACAACGTAAACTATTCCGGCACGCATGCCACAGCAGCGTTCGCTGTTAAGAACAATGTAACTGCCGTTAGAAAGCACCTGGAAAGTGTTTTTAATAACCGGGACTGGAACTCCCTTCAGATAACAAGCTAAGTTAGCAATCAAAGCGTTACACGCTCCGTGCAAGGACAGCTGTTTACAAACCATAGAATGGCTGACAGAAGCTTTGCATTCACTACCGCTAAGAAAAACCTCCCTCAAACCATTAACACATCTGTATTGAAAAGGAAGCTCCAACACCTCGTGTATGTAACTGTCTCCCAATAGTTCATATCTACCCACCGGAATGTGCTTCAAACAAGAAGTAAATTGCAGAGTGGAGATAGGCAGATTAATAACCCCATGAATCAACCACTCAGCTGACGGAATCTCAGCAACCGTGAAAGGCAGTTTCTCTAATTTTTCAATATTTAACATGACATACGTCGCTTCCTTTTTAGACATCAGCAGTTGTTGGCGAGTCAAATTAAAGGAGACAAAGATCTCTCTGGCACGAATGTGCTGCCATGGAACGCGACCTGCCTTCAAGGTCTGAAGAGTCCAACCCAGCTGCATGATGGACCGCGTCTGACTCTGCCTATGATATAAAGAAGACATGTCCGATTTAATAATGTCAATAGCAGAGGAAACAATGCTGTCAATCGTGTAAACACGGTCAGAAAGGGTATGCATGCCATTATCAACAACAGACAAAGGGGGTCATTCCTACCCTGGCGGTCCGAGACCGCCAGGGTAGGGGACGGAGGAAGCACCGCCAACAGGCTGGCGGTGCTTCTGGGGCTATTCTGACCACGGCGGTAAAGCCGCGGTCAGAAAAGGGAAGCCGGCGGTTTCCCGCCGGTTTCCCGCTGCCCCTGTGAATCCTCCACGGCGGCGCTCGACCCCCTTCCCGCCATGCCAGTGGCATGGGCCCCCTAACAGGGCCCCACATTGATTTTCAGTGTCTGCTTGGCAGACACTGAAAATCGCGACGGGTGCAACTGCACCCGTCGCACACCAGCAACTCCGCCGGCTCCATTCGGAGCCGGCTTCCTCGCTGCTGGTGCTGTCCCGCTGGGCGGGCGGGCGGTCGCCCGCCAGCCCAGCGGGAAAGTCAGAATGACCGCTGCGGTCTTTTGACCGCGGTACGGTCTTCTGGCGGTTCCCGCTTGGTGGGCGGCGACCGCCGCCCGCCAAAGTAGGAATGAGGGCCAAAGTCTGCATCAGGTTTTCCTGATCAATCTGCCTCAACCGAGCTGCAGCCTCCTGTTGTGAAAGCTTCCAAATCTCATTATATACTTCGTATTAAAATATTTTCTTCTGTGATACCTTGGGACCTGACAAAAAATCTTGCAAATCAGTATTATTAGACAGTAACGTGAGATGTGACTTAACTGCATCCAGCGTGGAGGACTTCAGCCATTGCTGACAAAGCTTCCCCACGCTGTATGTAGTTATAATATCAGCATGCTCTGGTGAAATGTAACGAGGGTTTGCCCTACTAGTCCTGAACCCCCCTGAAGAGGTGACAAAACGTTGATGACACTTATTAGTGTCTACAGGCCATAATAACCACCCGCCCGGATGTATCGATGAAGTGTTAAGCGTACCATTCTGGACCCAATGTGTAAATTCACTAAAAGTAGCATTCACATAGTGCTGTCAGTTGTTTAATTTGGAAGGGACAGGTATACTAGGCATATTCAACTCTCTAATTGTTGCCAAGCCCAAACAGCTAGTCTGTTGTACTGTGTCATTGAGGAAAATCATCTGTACAGGGATAATACATGCTCTAAATAATGTGTCCCTGCCTTGCATCTGCCAATTTTTCGTACCCCAAACACTTTTCAAGTCAACAGTCTTAAACCAGTATTCATACCCCTCGACTGAAAGTTTACTGTAGATACAAACAAATTTGAATACAGTAATTTAGTATCGGTCAATAACATTTGCTTATTAGAATACGGAGTAACTTTAAAATAGTAAGACCTAGCATTTCGTTGATTATGCCCAGAAAAATATGCAAATTTATCATAATACGTTTTCGAACTCCCTTGTGGAGGAGTCGAGCAATGTTCCCATTGCACATAATTAAATATGGACTTAGGGCTACTAGCTTTATGAATAAAGTGGTGTCCATAATAGTTGTAGCAAAACATGTCACCATGATTATCTCTAAATTGGTAAGCATCTTCATCGTCATAGACAGTATAATATTGCAAATCTGTCAGCATAGAATCTACTGTCTTCACATCCCAATCATCAGAAACAATGCCTGGTATAACAATATCATTCATCGATAACTTGAGGACATACGGTATTTGAATCAATTCAGTGGGACCATATATATCAAACATTACTTTATCCCACACAATCCCATCCGGAATCGGTATTGCAGAAATGTTTGGACAAGTCTCTTCGAACCATATGAGACGAAAAATTTGGTTTTAACACAGTCTCCACGTGCTCAATGTCAGATCGTTCAGGAGGAAAATGACCATGTATTACTAGAAAAAAAGTAACCACAAATCCCAACCACAAAAAAAGAGTCATTATGGCCATATAAAGCCACAAACAGTTCCAAGGAAAAACAAAATATGTGTGTTTAAGCCAACACAGCAGCTTACATGGACCTCGGACTGAAGACATCGAGGACGAGGAGCCGGACACTGCATCATCAGTGTCGTTGAAGCAGCCAGAGGCAGTTCTTGCAAAAGGAGCAACTGTGAACAAAGAAGCAGATGGAGGCTCTCGCCTAGGCACGCTATAAACCACATGTTCAGAAACATCAGTAGAACGTACAGCAACATGATCAAAAGATTCCAAATTAATCGTCGTCTGTGGAACAATCGCAAGATCAGCTTCCACCCTCCCCAAGCTCGGAGAGGAAACAGCGTCGGTGTAAATCACCTGCAGTGGGACTTCTTCCCCAGTAGTGAGAAGGATTCCGGATCTACTGGGTGTCCCTCTTGGTCTGCTGTGCAGAATAGGCCACATGTTGTAACTTGACATTATCAATGGAAACAAAGCGATTTCCTTTGGCCCCTTGCAGCGGCGGTAAAATCACAGTTCTCGTGCCGCTAACCCCTAACACAGGGACAGGTGCTCGATAAGAAGGACCAAATTCTTTTTTTACTGCGAACTTTTCACGCACTAGGGGCCAGATGTAGCAAAACGCCAATTTGCGACTTGCAAATTGCGAGTCCCTGCGACTCGCAATTTGCAAGTCGCAAATTGGTATGCAGTACGGTGTCTCAGACACCGACTGCGACTCGCTATGGGGTCGCAATGACCCACCTCATTAATATTAATGAGGTGGGTCGCAAATTGCGGCCCCATAGCGAGTATAGGCACTCGCAAACATGGAGGCCTGCTGTCGTCAGCAGACCTCCATGTTCGTGACTGCTTTCAATAAAGCAGTTTTTTTTTTTTAAGTGTAGCCCGTTTTCCTTAAAGGAAAACGAGCTGCACTGAAAAAAAAAAACGAAACCTTTAGTTTCGGTATTTTTTCAGGGCAGGGAGTGGTCCCTCGGACCACTCCCTGCCCTGAAAAAATATTTTTGGGTCCATTCACAAAGTGGAAGGGGTCTCATGGGGACCCCTTCCAATTTGCGAGTGGGTTACCATCCACTTGAAGTGGATGGTAACTGCGATACCATTTGCGACCGCGTACGCGGTCGCAAATGGTATTGCATACCACTCAGACTCGCAAATAGGAGGGGAACACCCCTTCCTATTTGCGATTCTGAAATGCATATTGCGAGTCGGTACCGACTCGCAATATGCATTTCTGCATTGGGAAACGCGTTTAGCGAGTCGCAAACGGCAATTTTTGCCGTTTGCGACTCGCTAAACGTTTCCTACATCTGGCCCTAGATCCCCAATCTTGGGTATCCAACCAGTAGGTGTTACTGGCTCATCCTTAATTCCTGAGGAGGCAGCACTTGCAGAAGAGTTATCTTCACGGAATTGTTGTAAATCCTGCAAAACAGTGACACGATCATTTATGTCAAAGGGCGTATCTGCCGCCTCCACACCAGGACCATCTAGATCAGGAACATACATTTGTGTTCCAAACAGGCACTCATATGAAGTACGACCCCCCAGTGACCGTCTAGGCAAGTTATTAAGTGCTCTTTGTACTCCATACAGGTGGGCTAGCCAACTACAACCCGTACCTATAACCCTGGCCGTTAAGGATTGCTTTAAATCACGATTTAAACGCTCCACGACAGAACTTCCCTCGGGATGAAATGGAGATGAGAATTGGAGCTGGACCCCCAATGAAGCCATGGTGTCCCTGAATGCCTTAGAGGCAAAAGCAGGGCCCTGGTCTGAATGAAAAGCCGCAACTGCAAATGTATCGACAAAGATGCGCAAATCTTTAATAACAGTCCTAGCGTCAGCCGAGCTTTGTGGCCAGACCCACACAAATCTGGAGCACGAATCTATAGCAACCAAAATATATTTATATGCACTATCTGGTGTCAGCGGACCACAATGATCAAAGTACACACACTGTAAAGGTTTACTCGAAATCAGAAGGGGCGTCTGCTGCGGGCGTCTAGCCGATGAAGCTTTAATCTGTTGACAAACGTCACAACAAAGGACATATTGCTTTGTCTCTTTATAGAGACCAGGCCACCAGTAAGGAGCCTGTAAAAGTGAAATTGTGGCAGCCACACCAGCATGTGCAGACGCCACCCCCTCATGTGCTGCAGAAATTAATCGAGGTCTCTCAATTTTATTGGGTAGTTCACGTACACCAATGCCTGGAATATTAACAACAGCATTTAGCGCACTACTCAAGCAGTAACCATATTTAGAAGGAAATCCTTTAGGAAAGGGTGTGCCATCAGCCGTAGCTTTTATGGCAGCCGAAATTTCTGTGTCTGGTTTGGAACTCGAACGAGTCACTGCGGCCACAGTGGCGACAGCCACTGCCGATTTCGCGGCTTCATCAGCCAAAGTATTCCCAGCAACGTGTATCCCAACGCGCTGGTGTCCAAGTGTATGTACAACATGGACCTTAGGAAGCATCTCTTTCAGATCCGCAACCTTACCCCACAACAATTTGTGTTTAATGGTGTTGCCTTTAGAATCTCTGAACCCATTCAACTTCCAATAGTGTAGATATTCATTGAAAGACTGAACACAGTAGTAGGAGTCACAGACCAGCAAGGTTAAAATCGCCGGATCCGCGTTCTCCAACGCTAACAATAGAGCTTTGAGCTCAGCCAGCTGTGCCGTGCAATCTCCCAAGGTTTTAGTATAAGTATGTCGGGGTGTGAGAAGGTAGCCTCTTTCTAGCCTTGTTACCCCCACTTTTGGCCTGTTTGTGAGTGTATGTCAGGGTGTTTGTCACTGTTTTCACTGTCTCACTGGGATCCTGATAGCCAGGCCTCAGTGCTCATAGTGAAAACACTATGTTTTCAGTATGGTTGTTATGTGTCACTGGGATCCTGCTGGTCAGGACCCCAGTGCTCATAGGTTTGTGGCCTATATGTATGTGTCACTGGGACCCTGTCACACAGGGCCCCAGTGCTCATAGGTGTGCATGTATATGTTCCCTGTGTGGTGCCTAACTGTCTCACTGAGGCTCTGCTAACCAGAACCTCAGTGGTTATGCTCTCTCATTACTTCCAAATTGTCACTAACAGGCTGGTGACCATTTTTTCCAATTTACATTGGCTTACTGGAACACCCTTATAATTCCCTAGTATATGGTACTGAGGTACCCAGGGTATTGGGGTTCCAGGAGATCCCTATGGGCTGCAGCATTTCTTTTGCCACCCATAGGGAGCTCTGACAATTCTTACACAGGCCTGCCACTGCAGCCTGAGTGAAATAACGTCCACGTTATTTCACAGCCATTTTACACTGCACTTAAGTAACTTATAAGTCACCTATATGTCTAACCTTTACCTGGTAAAGGTTAGGTGCAAAGTTACTTAGTGTGAGGGCACCCTGGCACTAGCCAAGGTGCCCCCACATTGTTCAGAGCCAATTCCCTGAACTTTGTGAGTGCGGGGACACAATTACACGCGTGCACTACATATAGGTCACTACCTATATGTAGCTTCACCATGGTAACTCCGAATATGGCCATGTAACATGTCTATGATCATGGAATTGCCCCCTCTATGCCATCCTGGCATTGTTGGTACAATTCCATGATCCCAGTGGTCTGTAGCACAGACCCTGGTACTGCCAGACTGCCCTTCCTGGGGTTTCACTGCAGCTGCTGCTGCTGCCAACCCCTCAGACAGGCAGCTGCCCTCCTGGGGTCCAGCCAGGCCTGGCCCAGGATGGCAGAACAAAGAACTTCCTCTGAGAGAGGGTGTGACACCCTCTCCCTTTGGAAAATGGTGTGAAGGCAGGGGAGGAGTAGCCTCCCCCAGCCTCTGGAAATGCTTTGTTGGGCACAGATGTGCCCAATTCTGCATAAGCCAGTCTACACCGGTTCAGGGACCCCTTAGCCCCTGCTCTGGTGCGAAACTGGACAAAGGAAAGGGGAGTGACCACTCCCCTGACCTGCACCTCCCCTGGGAGGTGTCCAGAGCTCCTCCAGTGTGCTCCAGACCTCTGCCATCTTGGAAACAGAGGTGCTGCTGGCACACTGGACTGGTCTGAGTGGCCAGTGCCACCAGGTGATGTCAGAGACTCCTGCTGATAGGCTCCTTCAGGTGTTAGTAGCCTTTCCTCTCTCCTAGGTAGCCAAACCCTCTTTTTTGGCTATTTAGGGTCTCTGTCTCTGGGGAAACTTTAGATAACGAATGCATGAGCTCAGCCGAGTTCCTCTGCATCTCCCTCTTCACCTTCTGATAAGGAATCGACCGCTGACCGCGCTGGAAGCCTGCAAACCTGCAACATAGTAGCAAAGACGACTACTGCAACTCTGTAACGCTGATCCTGCCGCCTTCTCGACTGTTTTCCTGCTTGTGCATGCTGTGGGGGTAGTCTGCCTCCTCTCTGCACCAGAAGCTCCGAAGAAATCTCCCGTGGGTCGACGGAATCGTCCCCCTGCAACCGCAGGCACCAAAAAGCTGCATTACCGGTCCCTTGGGTCTCCTCTCAGCACGACGAGCGAGGTCCCTCGAATCCAGCGACACCGTCCAAGTGACCCCCACAGTCCAGTGACTCTTCAGCCCAAGTTTGGTGGAGGTAAGTCCTTGCCTCACCTCGCTGGGCTGCATTGCTGGGAACCGCGACTTTGCAGCTACTCCGGCCCCTGTGCACTTCCGGCGGAAATCCTTCGTGCACAGCCAAGCCTGGGTCCACGGCACTCTAACCTGCATTGCACGACTTTCTAAGTTGGTCTCCGGCGACGTGGGACTCCTTTGTGCAACTTCGGCGAGCACCGTTTCACGCATCCTCGTAGTGCCTGTTTCTGGCACTTCTCCGGGTGCTACCTGCTTCAGTGAGGGCTCTTTGTCTTGCTCGACGTCTCCTCTCTCTGCAGGTCCAATTTGCGACCTCCTGGTCCCTCCTGGGCCCCAGCAGCGTCCAAAAACGCCAAACGCACGATTTGCGTGTAGCAAGGCTTGTTGGCGTCCTTCCGGCGGGAAAAAACTTCTGCACGACTCTCCAAGGCGAGTGGGATCCGTCCACCAAAGGGGAAGTCTCTAGCCCTTTTTGTTCCTGCAGAAACCTCAGCTTCTTCTGTCCAGTCGAAGCTTCTTTGCACCCGCAGCTGGCATTTCCTGGGCATCTGCCCATCTCCGACTTGCTTGTGACTTTTGGACTTGGTCCCCTTGTTCCACAGGTACCCTAGATTGGAAATCCACAGTTGTTGCATTGCTGGTTTGTGTCTTTCCTTCATTATTCCTCTAACACGACTCTTTTGTCCTTAGGGGAACTTTAGTGTACTTTGCACTCACTTTTCAGGGTCTTGGGGAGGGTTATTTTTCTAACTCTCACTATTTTCTAATAGTCCCAGCGACCCTCTACAAGGTCACATAGGTTTGGGGTCCATTCGTGGTTCGCATTCCACTTCTGGAGTATATGGTTTGTGTTGCCCCTATCCCTATGTTTCCCCATTGCATCCTATTGTAACTATACATTGTTTGCACTGTTTTCTAAGACTATACTGCATATTTTTGCTATTGTGTATATATATCTTGTGTATATTTCCTATCCTCTCACTGAGGGAACACTCTAAGATACTTTGGCATATTGTCATAAAAATAAAGTACCTTTATTTTTAGTATAACTGTGTATTGTGTTTTCTTATGATATTGTGCATATGACACTAAGTGGTACTGTAGTAGCTTCACACGTCTCCTAGTTCAGCCTGAGCTGCTCTGCTAAGCTACCATTATCTATCAGCCTAAGCTGCTAGACACCCTATACACTAATAAGGGATAACTGGGCCTGGTGCAAGGTGCAAGTACCCCTTGGTACTCACTACAAGCCAGTCCAGCCTCCTACATTGGTTGTGCAGTGGTGGGATAAGTGCTTGAGACTACTTACCACTCTTGTCATTGTACTTTTCATAAGAGAAAAATATACAAAACAAGGTCAGTGTATATACACATAGCCAAAAAGTTTTGCATTTCCTCTTTTCACTCTTTTCTAAGTGCTGAAAAGTACTCCTAAACTTTCAAAAAAGTTCTTAAAAGTTTAAAAAGTTTTTTCTGTCTTTCCAAAAAGTTCTGAAAACTTTTTTTCTTTTTTTTCTATCACTTTAACTCTCTCTAAAAATGTCTGGTACAGGCCAAAATGTTGAACTGTCCAAAATTGCATATGATCACCTTAGCTGGAAAGGAGCAAGGAGTCTCTGCATAGAGAGAGGTTTGAGTGTAGGGAAGAATCCTTCCTTTGAACTGTTAATTAATATGCTTAGAGTACAGGATAAGGCCATAAGTGCCCAATCTGGTGAAAAAGTAGCTAATGGTTCTCAATCTGATCCAGGGACTCCCCCAGGAAAAGGTTCAGGAAAGAAACTTCTCAGCCTGCCCATTACTAGACAGTCTAGCATAGTTGGTACAGAAATTGAATCACACCATACTGATGGTGTGCTCTCACATTATGCTGGTAGCCAAGCTGTTAGGGTGCCCTCTGTAAGGGACAGGTCTCCTTCTGTTCATTCCCATCATACCTCTGTATCTAGAAATGTCCCTCCCACCCACCCTGATGACAGATTGTTAGAAAGGGAGCTCAATAGATTGAGAGTGGAACAAACCAGGCTGAAGCTCAAGAAGCAACAGCTGGATTTGGATAGACAGTCTTTAGAATTAGAGAAGGAAAGACAGAAGTTGGGTTTAGATACCCATGGTGGCAGCAGCAGTATTCCCCATAGTCATCCTGCAAAAGAGCATGATTCCAGGAATCTGCACAAGATAGTTCCCCCTTATAAGGAGGGGGATGACATTAACAAGTGGTTTGCTGCACTTGAGAGGGCCTGTGTTGTACAGGATGTCCCTCAAAGGCAGTGGGCTGCTATCCTATGGCTATCATTTAGTGGAAAAGGTAGGGATAGGCTCCTTACTGTGAAAGAAAGTGATGCCAATAATTTTACAGTTCTTAAGAATGGACTCCTGGATGGTTATGGCTTAACCACTGAACAGTACAGGATAAAGTTCAGAGAGACCAAAAAGGAGTCTTCACAAGACTGGGTTGATTTCATTGACCATTCAGTGAAGGCCTTGGAGGGGTGGTTACATGGCAGTAAAGTTACTGATTATGAAAGCCTGTATAACACAATCCTGAGAGAGCATATACTTAATAATTGTGTGTCTGATTTGTTGCACCAGTACCTGGTAGACTCTGATCTGACCTCTCCCCAAGAATTGGGAAAGAAGGCAGACAAATGGGTCAGAACAAGGGTGAACAGAAAAGTTCATACAGGGGGTGACAAAGATGGCAATAAGAAGAAAGATGGTGAAAAATCTCAAGATAAGCATGGGGATAAGGGTAAAACCAAAGATCCCACTTCAAATCTTAAACACTCTTCAGAGGGTGGGGATAAAACAAATTCTTCCTCTTCTTCCCAACCTGCACACATTAAAAAGCCTTGGTGCTTTGTGTGTAAAAATAGAGGCCATAGGCCAGGGGATAAGTCCTGTCCAGGTAAACCCCCTGAGCCTACCACCACTAATACATCAAGCTCTAGTGCCCCTAGCAGTAGTGGTACTAGTGGTGGGACTGCTGGCAACAGTCAAGCAAAGGGTGTAGTTGGGTTCACTTATGGGTCCATTATAGAAACTGGGGTAGTCAGTCCCAAGACAGTTTCTGTCACACCTAGTGGCACTGGCCTTGCCACACTGGCTGCTTGTCCCCTTACAATGGATAAGTACAGGCAGACAGTTTCAATAAATGGTGTTGAGGCCTTGGCCTACAGGGACACAGGTGCCAGTTTCACTTTGGTGACTGAAAACCTAGTGCCTCCTGAACAACACATCATTGGACAACAGTATAAGATTATTGATGTCCATAACTCCACTAAGTTTCTTCCCTTAGCTATAATTCAGTTTAGTTGGGGTGGAGTTACTGGCCCTAAGCAGGTGGTGGTATCACCTAGCTTACCTGTAGACTGTCTCTTAGGTAATGACCTAGAGGCCTCAGGTTGGGCTGATGTAGAGTTTTATGCCCCTGCAGCCATGCTGGGCATCCCTGAGGAATTGTTCCCTCTCATTTCAAGTGAAATGAAAAAGCAAAGGAGAGAAGGCCTGAAAACTCAGGATCCCTCTCCATCAACAGGTAAAAAGGGTATCACAGTATCCCCTAACCACCCTACCATTCAGGATACTATTCCTGTGGTGGGAGAAACCTCTCCTGGGGTGGCACCTGTTCCAAGGGAATCATCAGCTGGCAAAGCTGGACTCCCTGAGGTGGAAGTACCTCTCTGTGGGATAACTTACATTGGTGAGAAAAACAGCACCATTTTAGTTAACATGGAGCATCCCTCCAACCCTCCCAGAGAAACTTTAGTGCAGAAACCCTGCACTACCTCACAACACTTAGGACAGCATCCCTGCCCTAGTGTGGAGCTCATAGGACAGCATCCCTGCCCTGCTACAACTCAAGAGAAACAGCATCCCTGTTCTCTCTTCCAGCCAGATGGACAAAGTTTTTGCCCAGCTATGGCTTTTCTGAGACAGCATCCCTGTTTGGCATTTTCATCACTACAAATAGGTTCAGTGGACAATTCCCACTGCTCTAAACTAAAACTTACTGATAGAAACTCTGAAAATACATCTTCACATTGTTGCTTAGCTAAAAAACTTCAAACAGGGTGGTTTACATCCCCACAGGGAAGTAACCATATAGTGGATAATAAAGGGAGTAACCAGTCTATTGCAGAGCTACTCTCTACTTATCACCACTTAGACAATAAAGTCTCAACTGGCCAAGGTTAGCCTTATTGTCCTTCGTTTGGGGGGGGGTTGTGTGAGAAGGTAGCCTCTTTCTAGCCTTGTTACCCCCACTTTTGGCCTGTTTGTGAGTGTATGTCAGGGTGTTTGTCACTGTTTTCACTGTCTCACTGGGATCCTGATAGCCAGGCCTCAGTGCTCATAGTGAAAACACTATGTTTTCAGTATGGTTGTTATGTGTCACTGGGATCCTGCTGGTCAGGACCCCAGTGCTCATAGGTTTGTGGCCTATATGTATGTGTCACTGGGACCCTGTCACACAGGGCCCCAGTGCTCATAGGTGTGCATGTATATGTTCCCTGTGTGGTGCCTAACTGTCTCACTGAGGCTCTGCTAACCAGAACCTCAGTGGTTATGCTCTCTCATTACTTCCAAATTGTCACTAACAGGCTGGTGACCATTTTTTCCAATTTACATTGGCTTACTGGAACACCCTTATAATTCCCTAGTATATGGTACTGAGGTACCCAGGGTATTGGGGTTCCAGGAGATCCCTATGGGCTGCAGCATTTCTTTTGCCACCCATAGGGAGCTCTGACAATTCTTACACAGGCCTGCCACTGCAGCCTGAGTGAAATAACGTCCACGTTATTTCACAGCCATTTTACACTGCACTTAAGTAACTTATAAGTCACCTATATGTCTAACCTTTACCTGGTAAAGGTTAGGTGCAAAGTTACTTAGTGTGAGGGCACCCTGGCACTAGCCAAGGTGCCCCCACATTTTTCAGAGACAATTCCCTGAACTTTGTGAGTGCGGGGACACCATTACACGCGTGCACTACATATAGGTCACTACCTATATGTAGCTTCACCATGGTAACTCCGAATATGGCCATGTAACATGTCTATGATCATGGAATTGCCCCCTCTATGCCATCCTGGCATTGTTGGTACAATTCCATGATCCCAGTGGTCTGTAGCACAGACCCTGGTACTGCCAGACTGCCCTTCCTGGGGTTTCACTGCAGCTGCTGCTGCTGCCAACCCCTCAGACAGGCAGCTGCCCTCCTGGGGTCCAGCCAGGCCTGGCCCAGGATGGCAGAACAAAGAACTTCCTCTGAGAGAGGGTGTGACACCCTCTCCCTTTGGAAAATGGTGTGAAGGCAGGGGAGGAGTAGCCTCCCCCAGCCTCTGGAAATGCTTTGTTGGGCACAGATGTGCCCAATTCTGCATAAGCCAGTCTACACCGGTTCAGGGACCCCTTAGCCCCTGCTCTGGCGCGAAACTGGACAAAGGAAAGGGGAGTGACCACTCCCCTGACCTGCACCTCCCCTGGGAGGTGTCCAGAGCTCCTCCAGTGTGCTCCAGACCTCTGCCATCTTGGAAACAGAGGTGCTGCTGGCACACTGGACTGGTCTGAGTGGCCAGTGCCACCAGGTGACGTCAGAGACTCCTGCTGATAGGCTCCTTCAGGTGTTAGTAGCCTTTCCTCTCTCCTAGGTAGCCAAACCCTCTTTTTTGGCTATTTAGGGTCTCTGTCTCTGGGGAAACTTTAGATAACGAATGCATGAGCTCAGCCGAGTTCCTCTGCATCTCCCTCTTCACCTTCTGATAAGGAATCGACCGCTGACCGCGCTGGAAGCCTGCAAACCTGCAACCTAGTAGCAAAGACGACTACTGCAACTCTGTAACGCTGATCCTGCCGCCTTCTCAACTGTTTTCCTGCTTGTGCATGCTGTGGGGGTAGTCTGCCTCCTCTCTGCACCAGAAGCTCCGAAGAAATCTCCCGTGGGTCGACGGAATCGTCCCCCTGCAACCGCAGGCACCAAAAAGCTGCATTACCTGTCCCTTGGGTCTCCTCTCAGCACGACGAGCGAGGTCCCTCGAATCCAGCGACACCGTCCAAGTGACCCCCACAGTCCAGTGACTCTTCAGCCCAAGTTTGGTGGAGGTAAGTCCTTGCCTCACCTCGCTGGGCTGCATTGCTGGGAACCGCGACTTTGCAGCTACTCCGGCCCCTGTGCACTTCCGGCGGAAATCCTTCATGCACAGCCAAGCCTGGGTCCACGGCACTCTAACCTGCATTGCACGACTTTCTAAGTTGGTCTCCGGCGACGTGGGACTCCTTTGTGCAACTTCGGCGAGCACCGTTTCACGCATCCTCGTAGTGCCTGTTTCTGGCACTTCTCCGGGTGCTACCTGCTTCAGTGAGGGCTCTTTGTCTTGCTCGACGTCCCCTCTCTCTGCAGGTCCAATTTGCGACCTCCTGGTCCCTCCTGGGCCCCAGCAGCGTCCAAAAACGCCAAACGCATGATTTGCGTGTAGCAAGGCTTGTTGGCGTCCTTCCGGCGGGAAAAAACTTCTGCACGACTCTCCAAGGCGAGTGGAATCCGTCCACCAAAGGGGAAGTCTCTAGCCCTTTTCGTTCCTGCAGAAACCTCAGCTTCTTCTGTCCAGTCGAAGCTTCTTTGCACCCGCAGCTGGCATTTCCTGGGCATCTGCCCATCTCCGACTTGCTTGTGACTTTTGGACTTGGTCCCCTTGTTCCACAGGTACCCTAGATTGGAAATCCACAGTTGTTGCATTGCTGGTTTGTGTCTTTCCTGCATTATTCCTCTAACACGACTCTTTTGTCCTTAGGGGAACTTTAGTGTACTTTGCACTCACTTTTCAGGGTCTTGGGGAGGGTTATTTTTCTAACTCTCACTATTTTCTAATAGTCCCAGCGACCCTCTACAAGGTCACATAGGTTTGGGGTCCATTCGTGGTTCGCATTCCACTTCTGGAGTATATGGTTTGTGTTGCCCCTATCCCTATGTTTCCCCATTGCATCCTATTGTAACTATACATTGTTTGCACTGTTTTCTAAGACTATACTGCATATTTTTGCTATTGTGTATATATATCTTGTGTATATTTCCTATCCTCTCACTGAGGGAACACTCTAAGATACTTTGGCATATTGTCATAAAAATAAAGTACCTTTATTTTTAGTATAACTGTGTATTGTGTTTTCTTATGATATTGTGCATATGACACTAAGTGGTACTGTAGTAGCTTCACACGTCTCCTAGTTCAGCCTGAGCTGCTCTGCTAAGCTACCATTATCTATCAGCCTAAGCTGCTAGACACCCTATACACTAATAAGGGATAACTGGCCTGGTGCAAGGTGCAAGTACCCCTTGGTACTCACTACAAGCCAGTCCAGCCTCCTACACGGGGGCAGAACACTTCCCCCTCCATAGTGCCGCTCACCACCGCACATGCAACAGAATACTGTTGTTTAGTCCCAACCGCTGGTTGTGCAGAGCCATCGATATACATGACCACCTGATATTGGTCAATAGGCAATGTGCCAGCAGGAACTGGGTACTCCATTTCATATTGAAGAAATTCTTGAGTCTGCAGTTTAGGGTCAAATATGTAATCTACATCAGTGGCTGTCAAAGACGTAGCCCATTGTATCCATCGCGGGTGTAGAGCTTTCGAATTAGGAACACTCGCTTTTGTAACAGCCTCTAAGGCCGGTATCGGGGAAACGACAATGATTCGTTGGCCCTGGGCAAGCGGTCTTTCTTTAATCACAGCCATCTGTACTGCAGTGAGTATTTTCTCAGTCTGTGCAAATCGTTGTTCTGCAGCAGAATACAAGTGGGACTTGTATGCTATCGGGACTGTCTCACCCTCATTAAAGGTGACATACGTAAACCCAACAGCCCCAGGTATCACCCTGATGACTAAATGTGTCTTATTGTCCCGTGTGTGTAAGTGTTTAACTGCCAAGAGATCAGTCTGCAAATCTCGTAGTATATGTGTATGCTCAATCGTCCCAAATCTACTCGAAAAATTCGGACGAATCAACTCGTATAAGGGTTTTATACGCGTAGCATAATCAGGAATGTAAGTTCTGCCAAAATTCAGAAACCCCAACAATGACTGGAGCTTTCGAACCGTATTAGGAGGCTGCAATAAAGCACATTTCTAAAAAAAATGTGGCGCTAAGCTCTTGCCCTCACTCGACAACTCATATCCCAGGAAAATGACGCTGAGGAAGGCAATCTTCGATTTTTTAAAATTAAACTTATAGCCTATATCAGCAAACCCCACAACAATGCGCGATACACGCCTTAGATGTTGCAGAATCTCATCGTCCGTCAGATATATGTCATCAACATATGATAACGCTTCAGGGTCCAACTCGTGCAGCATTTCAGTCACACGAGCCGAAAACAGTCCTGGGCTATTCTGATACCCCTGAGCCAAACGACAAAACTTTTTCTGAGAGCCAAACGCACTGAAACTGGTATAGTCCCGACTTTCGGGCGCTATATTTTGGCAGAAAAATCCATTCAAGATATCTAACGTTTTGTATTTCTTACGCACTATATTATTCATAAGCGCTGCGCTATGTGAATTCTGTATTGCATATGTGCGTGTATGACAATTCAAATGTCTGTAATCCACCACTATCCTATATGAATGGTCCGGTTTAGCAACCGGAAATAAGGGATTATTCATCGGCGAGACACAGGGCTCAATTACACCCTGGTACTTACAATTGTGTAAGAATTTTCCTAACCGATGCCCTTGCCTCAAATTTGATAGGATACTGCGGCTGTGGCTGAGGTTCGCCCTTTATTGGAATTACATGATAAGGTGATTGTCTATCCCACCCCACGTTATTTCTATATAGGGCGGGAGCCTGTGCTAGAGCCCATGTTTTACTATAGGACTCCGCTAGTTCTCTTGGAACAAGTGGTGAGAAGGAAGTTGTAATAACCTCCTCCCCAACCGGACAGTCGCGAACAAAGTCAGGTGGCCAATCCTGGTCGGCCAGCAGAACATCATATGATTTTACCACATGGTCCCAAAAGATGGCGTGTACAATGCGGTCAATGTCCCCTTCTAATCGCAGAGTCACTTTATATACTCTATCAGGATCAGAGACTCGCATATCCGCCATTTCGACTTGTATGAAGTCATCAGTTGCTTTCACCTCCAGATGCTCTAGAAGACTCCGGCGAACTATTGTGACCTCTACCGCGCTGTCTAACAGTGCCAACGCCCATGTCTTGTTCGTCAAGAGAGCTCTCTTCTTGAGCGGCATGTCTAACTGAGACTGCTGCCACTTTCTTCTTTTTAAATTGCTGTTTTTGTTGCAGCGGTTTCTCTTCTTGTTTAATAGAAACCTCCGTTGAGCGTTGTGAATCCTGTCTTGGTTTCATGTACTCCGTTCTCCGCTCTGACCGCCCACCTCTCTCTGAGGAGTCCTGAAAGGAACGAGATTGGCGTGTATCAGTATATTGATATCTATCAGGCGTCTTCAAATTATCCCTATTCCTGAGATTATACCTATTCTGTGGGGTCTCCGGTTGCGGAGACTGTCCCCCATCTTTCTTAGGTGTTTGCTGTTTCTTTTCCCAGTGCTTTTTAGTACCCTCAGGTTGCTGTTGTTTAGCATTATCTTTATTATTTTTACCCTGTAATTGGGGTTTTTGCGGTCTAGCCCCTAGGCTATCACGACCAATACTGGAATATGTTTCTGCTATTATTCTCGGGAGCTCCCGTTCCTGATTAACCTGTGGAACATTCCGAAGACGCATTCGCACTGCTAGTGCTACTGCCTCTCCCTTGAGATTACTCAAAATAATAGAAGAAACTGCGGCAAAATTGCCCATTAACTGAATGCCCAAATCTAAGGCAGGGGCAGCCCCATATTCATCTTGAATTTGTTTAAGCACTTCCGGTAAATTAGCTAATGTCGGTGTACCGTGTGCCGTAGTGTAGAGCGCGTCAAACACCGTGCCCCAGGTATTACAAAGGTCCACCGGAGGAACCATCCCATATGGCAAACACATCGTCAATATTCTATGTTTATCCTGAGGTCCCGTATGGGGAAATACTGCTTCCAGCGTATTAATTTTTTGCGCCAGCCAAAATGGAGTTTCCTCACGTTTAGCCGGCACTTTACCCATAACTGAATGTACAGTGGCCGGATTGATACCCGGAACCACCGCCTGTGGGTGCGCCGGAGCAGCACGCGCTGCGTTCGTATTTAGTGTCTGCATTACAAACTGAACCAATCGTCTATATGTAGCCGTTAAGTCTGTATATAAACGACGAACTTCAACCACCGTCAATTGTGCAGCCGCAGGATGTGGTGTATATGTAGCCAATAAAGGCCAGGTAGGACCATCATTACTCAGTGGACCTAACCTAACTTGTGCTACTGAGTGTGGGAGGGCGCCATCAAGCCAATTATGGTGTTCTTGATAAGATAAAGGTATCTCTAAGTATGCATAAGCCCTGTATTGTCCAGAGACATTTGCAACTGTGTATTCGTGAAAAGTGTTCGTACCCCCATCAACTGCTGGAAATACGACCCAAGAATAAAAAAGTTCTGTTCTATAGGCTGCATGGGCATCCACCACAAAAGTGACCGGACCCCCCTGGACCGTCAGTCCATGTGCTATCAGATGTCCTGTGAGCGGTTGTCGCATATTGATTGCTATATTCACTGCATTAGGATTCGCCATTTGTAAAAAATAGCACTAGGTCAGAGAAGGCACACCAATATCGGGGTTTTTCCTTTCAAAGTTCAAGCTCGAACAACCAACCACTTAATAATAGGATGTACCTACCCCGTGGTGGCGGAAACCCTCAGCCCCACGGACGTCTCTGCTTACGGAACCGAGGAGTCAAAATATATATGAGACCGAGAGAGTCAGCCGTACTGAAATATTAGAGCCAGACCAATCGTTGGCGGCGCCATGTCGCGTGGGCTCTCATTATTCTAAATGAGACTACTGGATTTCTAGGCAGCAGGATCGATCACGGTGTGGGGGACTGAGTCGGACCCACGTGTAAGGAACTCTGTCACCCTAAATCCGTTTTTTGCTCCGGCTAACTAGCAGTGCCTCATTTCTCCCACGGGGAAGAGATGATTGGGCAGCCGAGCGCATGACATCTTTGGAACTTCTCAGGGAAGTCGTGGTCACTCAGATCCAAACCAACTCTCTCATTTACAGTATGATCTCATATACAAATGACAAAGACAGTATAGGTTTTATATAATGTTTTAATAAAACAACTGTATTTTAGATAATAAGGCGTGAGCCGCAATAACCAGAACCATACAACACAGTAGGATTGAAATAGTCACTAGGAGAGTAAAACATAAGAACAAAGCTATCATCGTGTCTATTAGTTTCTACTCTCCCTCTGCTTGATCTATTTCGAGCACAGCATGTTAAGCTTCTAACTTGCCTTTCTGAATCACCGGGGAGACATCAGCCCTCATACCTGAGCAAAGGCCTGTGATCTTGGGTTCAGCATCTGCAACGAGGCAGCCAGCGTCTAGATGTGGTTCCCTGGTTGGAATCTCCCTCTTGCGTGTATTGGGACAAGGAAGTGATTTTATAACTAACATGTCAGCGTGATCACAAAATGTCCCTACGCAGGAATGCCAAGTCTAAACTCCTACCACGTCTATCGGCAATGTACCAGACTGTATCCTTGACTGAAGCACAGAGTAAATGTGTTATGGAGAACTCCAGTGCTGAAGTAGGCTAAACAGTGTGATATGAATAAAAAACAAAACCGTAGAACTGGCTATTTGAAAAAGCCTAATAAAAAGCATTTAGAGCAAAGTGCACAGAGCCTCTAAGCTGCCAGCAAATGAATAAAATACATCCAGGGCAAAGTGCACAAAGGCCTAAAGCCTGAAGCTAACGCGCAAAGGATACGTAAAACTAACCACACTACAGTCCAAATTTGCACTCAACTCTGTACACTTT
Source organism: Pleurodeles waltl (assembly GCF_031143425.1). Taxonomy (NCBI): domain Eukaryota; kingdom Metazoa; phylum Chordata; class Amphibia; order Caudata; family Salamandridae; genus Pleurodeles; species Pleurodeles waltl. Next base: position 743,926,964 of record NC_090440.1, on the reverse strand, counting down.
ATTGTACAACACTCACTCCAGTCTGTGACAATTTCCTACACCGTATTACACAGCACTCCACTCTACTGTATGAAACGCCACTCCAATTTATGTTTCCTTGATTCTGCGCTATGCCACTTCAATGTATGCCACCCACTTTATGCTAATGCATTGTACCCTAGTCCACTCTATGCCACTCCACTGTACACCACTCTACTCTATGTTCCACTCTATGCAACTCCACTATTCTACACTCCACTGTACCGTAGTCTACCGTATGCTATTCCACTGTATGCTACTGTACTTTGTGGTAATCCACTCTATGCCACTAGAGTGTACGCCACTCCACTCTATCCCACTCCATTGTATGACATTCCTCCACTTTATATAACTCTATTCTATAAAAGTCGACCACACTTCTTGGCACCAAATGACATTCTACTCCAATCTATCCCCATACACATCACTGTCCAATGCAATACTCCACTCTACGCTAGTGCACTTCAATATACAACCCTCTATTCCACTATACAACACAGCACTCTACTCTACTGCTCGAAACCCCATCTCAGTTGATAATAGTTTACAACCTATGATACACCAGTAAACTGCACTCCATGCCATTCTACTGTACAACACACCAATACACTTTGTTGTACTTTGCTCCACCCTATGTTACACCACTCTATTCTACTCCACTGTATGAGACTCACTCTACCCTACTATACAACAATCCACTCTATGCAGCTCCACTGTTTCAATGTACTCTATGCAACTGCACTTACTACACAGTATGCCACTCCCCAACACTTTAATCCTGTCTATACCCCTTCACTCCACAACTATAATGTATGCAACTGTACAACACATTGTACACAAGTCTTTGTGTGCCAATGTATCCCACTTTACTCTACTCTATTCTGACATAGTACTCAACTCTACTACTCTACTGTTCGCCACTCAGTGCCATTGTACTCTATAACACAGAATGCTAATCAACTGTACCACACTCTACAACACTGTACTATACACCACTCCACTCTACTAGACTGCATGCCACTCTACTGTACTGCATTCTACATCACTTAACAATACTGTACAACACCCCACTATACTGTAAAACACCGTACTCCAGCATTCAATATAACTCGCCACTCTACCTTGCACTGCGGTCTCACAAATAAAGATATTCCACTGTGCAATACTAAACTGTATGAGACTCTCCCCAACTGTACTTTATGACGCTACACTTTACTCTATTGAACTCCACTCTAAGCCCCTACACTCTGCTTTACTCTATGCCACTCTACGACACTCTACTTCACCACAATCCATTTGATGACACTCCAGTCAAAATCATTCCAGTGTACAACACTCAGCTCTACTGTTTGACACGCCAGTACACTGTACAACACGCTGCTCTACTCTACAATACACCACAATACGACCAACCATGCCACTCCACTATTTAATACTTTACTCCACTGTACGCCATGTCACCCCACTCTATTCCACTCTACAATACTCCACTCTATGACACTAGACTCTATGACACTCTCCTTCACTGTACTGTACTACACTCAACTTTACGATACTCCAACCAGTGACTCTCCACATTACGGTCTGAAATACATTTTTATTGAAAACATAAAAAAACATTAATTTACAATGACTAAAACAAAGGTTAAGGATACTTTATAGTTTGAAAACACCTTATGTATTATTTCTATAAAAACCCAAATTAAAATACACAAATATTAAAAATTGAAAACGTATAATTATTTCTTCAATTTATAAGTTACACAATACCTTCAAATTACTGTAAACTGGGCACTTCTGAACCCACTTGTCACATTACATTAACTATAACTCATGCCTTTTCCATGCAGTGTTTATACCCTTGCATACTACATAGCTACTATAGCATGTGAAATTATGGCATTCATAACATCACTTATAACTTCTCAAAAGACGTTATTTGTCACAACACAATCATGGTTGTGTGACGAGTTATAGTTAGTGTTGTCTGATTAGTGAGCTGAAAAGAGTGGAATAAGGTCTGCTACTTTAAAGAATTGAAAGTGGTGGATGAATTGTAAATGAAAATTCTAACTATAACTTTAGTATTTTTAACGTTTGTGTAGTTGAAACTCGATTTGTGTAGGGAAAATACATTTTCCTTACTATAAGCTTTAATCTTTTTTCATTGAATTTATATGTGTGTGTGTGTGTGTGTGTGTGTGTGTATGTGTGTATATATATATGTATAGATATATATATGTGTGTGTGTGTGTGTGTGTGTATATATATATATATATATATATATATATATATATATATATATATATATATATATCTGTGTGGGTGTGTGTGTATTCACACACTGTGTGGATGTGGATGTAAATACAAGTGCCAAGTGCCTACAAATAATTAATCTAGGCTGTATATCTTAAGGTGGGTGTGAAAGAATGTATAATCAAGCCCCATAACATACATGTACTCAATGATAGAAGTTGGCTTGCCCATTGATATTTCTTGTGTACGGTGGTTGAAGTGGGCATTGTTTAAGTAACAAAGAAGGAACCTAATGGATTGAAATAATTTACCTAAAGTATTTTTACATTTTTTAAATTAATTGTGTGAGGAAATATCAGGCTAGCAGCTTTCAAATATAACGTTTTAGCAGTCACTAGTAAATGTAAGTGCCTTCCAACTTGTGTCAGAGGACTAGCTGGGTGGGATCGGTACAAAACTGGATAACTGGGGGGGTGTCTCTGAAGGGAAAGGGATTTCCAGAGAAGATGAAAACTCATGCCATAAAATAACATAAATCTTGAAAGGAAAGAAGGGCAGAAGCTAGGGATTAGAACAATTTGTGATCAGGAAACCAAAAGTCTGCAAAAGGAAACAATATAAAAACACAAGTACTAGAACAAAGGAATACAAGGAAAATGATAGATAAACTGTAATAATTGATATTTTGTACACTCCTTGGATTGTGATCTCTCTGGCAGGAGGAATGATTTTACAGAGTTCAAGGAGACTCCTAGCAGCTTTTATAGAGAAAGACTGCTGGGTGGTTCTCTGTGCCAGAGGCATAAGCCTCTGAATTTAACTAGCACCTTGTTAACAATGACAAACAATATTATAATATAAACACACAAGTAGACAAAGGGAAGCAGTGAAAGGAACACACAAACAAGGGCTAGGCTCAGGGAAAAGCAGGTCTGAAATCAAAGTCAGGTTCAGGACTGGAATACACAGAGCATAAAGCAAGAGGTATACATGTAACCGGATATAACCACAACATAAGGCAAGGAGTTCACATGTAACTGGATATATCGTGAAGAGTGCATGCAAGACTAGGAACAATGACTAGCATATACAGAACGTAAGGCAAGGAGTTTACATGTAACCGGTCAGATCAGAAAGGAACACAGAAACAGGAAATGGGCTTATGGAAAAGCAGGACTGGAATGAAGGTCAGGTTCAGAATTGAAATAGACAGAACATAAAACAAGGAGTTCACATGTAACTGGGTGTAACCAGAACATAAGGCAAGGAGTTCACATGCAACCAGATATATATTGAGGAGTGCAGGCAAGCTTAGGAACAATGACTACAAAAACAACAAAAGACAGAAAGGATCAAAAGACAAGCTTGAAAACACAGCAGCAAGAATGTGACAGAGCAGAAGGAGAATCAACAACCAAGTCAGTTACAAGTACTGCATTCTCTGCTTAAAGGGCTGCAATAGTAAGAGGCTCAGGTAAAGGGAACAGTTGCAGGGTGATAGCTAGGTGCAAGAAATAAATCAGGTGCAAGGAATCAGAAAACCACTAATGAAGGGAAGGCTAGACAGGGACTTGGAAAGGGACAAACCCGCAAATCAAGGATGCACAAGAAAGGAAACAGAAAAGCCAGGAATGGAGTACAGATCAGAGGCAATCAAGAAAAAGGTCCAGAATGCAGATATAAAAGGGTCAGGATAACCATAGGGCCAGGAACCAAGCTAGTGATCAGACCACCACCACCAGGATGTGATCTGAAAAAGGGTCTGATGATAGATGGAACTAGATGGATCAGAATGCATCAGGGAGGTGGGACAGAAACCTGGACTGGGAAGTGTGCTAAGTGGAGATCTATTTTTCCTAAACTGTTGTAAAGTCTTGTTCCCAAAGGGTCCTCAAGAGTGACATCTAGTGGCAGGAAGATGGTAAAATCATCATAGCATCCCCCGCCCAAGGGTCCACTCCAAGGTGTCCAAATGTAAAGGAGAGCCCCAAAAAGAAATATATGCCATAACTTTTCACAAGCCTCAAGGACACTGTGGAATGCTGTAAGGTTTTTCTGAGCCAGTAACTTGGATGATGAAGCTGATTTAGATTTTCTTCTTCTCAGGATACTGCATATTGGTAGATTTCCCAGTGTTTTATAGAGTTTCTACCTACATCTATTGCTTGACTGGATCTTCAACAAACAGCTGATTGACAAGAGGATTCTTTTCAGAATGCGCAGCTGGGGTCTTAATACAGTAATGGTTACAGTCATTAGAGGAGGCCGTGGTACCCATGCAGTCCTGTGAAGAGGGCAGAGAAGTTAAACGGTATTTTGTTTCAGCTCAAATGGACTTCTGGTAATGTTATAGATGTCTAAGAAAGCACCTTCTTGGTGACCAGGCTGTTCTCGAGAATAGTGAGAGAATGGTGACAGGCATTGATACAAGTGCATTCTTCTGAGCCGAGAGGTCTCAAAAGATGGTGCAGGATTATTTTCTGTGTTGTGAGTGCCATATTCTTTCACCATTGATAGCACAGAAATAACAGTTATGAGTGGCAATTAATTAATTTTCATTGTCTCTTTAGCTTTAGCTGAAGCTACTGTACTACAAAGCTACCTCATCAATATAGCGTCTCTGTCCTTCATCCTTTCATTAATCACAATGGGGAAACTTCTGTGGCAGACACAGTCTTTTTGAAGAAACCTTGTGGTGTCTTACTTTAAACTGTCAGTGAAGCTGTGGATAAACTGTCATTGTCAGTTGACATCTTACACCCTTTCATTGACCCACAATGTCAAGCTGCATGATGCTACATACAGTACTTATCAGCAGGACTTGGACCTCAGGGCGAGAAAGTCTTTCTCAAAGGTAAGCGTGTAACTGAATTCAGCCTCAGGAAGATGCAAAACAGATTCTTGACTGGGATGGTATAGAGTCTTGTGCAGTTAACGTATTGTTTTGTTCACAAGTGGGTATAGTGTCTCTGTTGTCAGGATTGGCAAGAAGCACAGGCAGGGAAACAAGTGGATTTGACACTGTAGCTTCTTTCTGTATACATATCATAGGCAAATATTTCTGGTTTAAGCCAGAATGGACCAATATGCTTTCTTTGTCTTTTTCAGAATACTGGAACTAGATTCAACAATAACCTAAACTCTTGGCCAGGGATGAAAGAGTATTTTAACTGAATCTTGAATTGGTTGGCATATGCTTCCTCTAGCTTTGCTGTCTGTGCTAAAGAATCATAACTCAACGTAAGAGATTCAGTAGAAGTCTTTCACAGATGGTTAAGGTAAGAATGTCAGGTTCTGGGTAAAAGGGCACAGTCTTAGAGGACACGTATCACTTTGTAATATTGTGGTAATGTAAATAGACGTATTTGTCATATAAGTTCATAATATCTCTCTTTGTAAGTTAAACAGATGTTCATGTAATTACTTCAATTTATAAGCTTTCTCTGGAAACATAGCTGATTCTTTTAAGGCTTTTTTAGCCTGGATATCCAACATGGGGAATAGGCCCTTTGTGTCTGTGAAATCGTTTGGTCGAACCCTACCAGACAGCACAGTTGTCTGTTGTGCTGAAGACATGTTGGGGACATTGGGAAAGCTTTCCTGGGAATGCACTTTGCCTGTGCTTACCATTTCTTTGCTTTCTACTTGCTAGCTCAATTTGTTTTAGGCTTTCCAGCTTCAATTCCTCCCTTCCCTTGCCAAACCGTGTTTACTGCATTCTTCTGAGATCTCACTTTCTGTAAACAGACCTTTAAAACTTGTTCTTATCTTGTTACATTTCCTGTGCATTTACACACAAAGGTCAAATGTCAGGCTCCATCTTGTGAGGGAAGTTGGTGTTTAATTTTCTGCCTGTGACTTCAAAGTGTTTATAGAAAAGAAAGAGTTATGCACATTACTCTTCCCATGGAGCCTACTTGTGCCCTTCCTCTGCTCCAGTTTACAAGGCTGTAACATAACCCTTTAAGCAAGCCTGCAAAGAGGAGGTTCACACACATTCTGTCACCCTCTAGTGAATGTCCAATGAGCATTCTGTTTACTGTCAGCGAGTCCCAATACAAAACCCTTGTAATAATAATACGTAATGGCAAGCCAAAAGGTGTAGCCCATACAGCTACACTTAATGGAGCAATGTCACGAGTATGTGCAACAAGTGCAGTGCAGTGGCACCAGGCCATAAAAACCTAGAATACACAGATGACAGCTTTCCTGACTACACTCAGGAGCTTGGAAACCAACTACATTATTTACACTACAGCCTTAAACATCCTGCCTCTGTCAAAACATAGGGGGTTATTACAACTTTGGAGGAGGTGTTAATCCGTCCCAAAAGTGACGGTAAAGTGACGGATATACCACCAGCCGTATTACGAGTCCATTATATCCTATGGAACTCGTAATACGGCTGGTGGTATATCGTTCACATTTGGGACGGATTAACACCTCCTCCAAAGTTGTAATAACCCTCATAGTTTTTATACTATTTGGTAGATGCATGGTTTGTCAGCAAAGAAACAAGTGAACATGTTCCACTGAAATAACAATTGACTACCACCAGGGCCAGCTTTAGCACTGCTGGAGTCTGGAGCGAAACGCCATGCCACTTAATTCTATACCATTCTACTCTATGGCAATGCACTCTACCCCACTCTGCTATGTACGACTGCGCTCTTTGCCACTGCATGATGCACCAGTCAGCCTAGGCCACGCCACTCTACTCTGCTTCACTCCACTCTACACCATTCCACTCTATGCCATTCTACTCTGCAACACTGCACTCTATGCCACTTCTTTATGCTAAGGCACTCTATCCTGCACCACTCCACTCTATGTCACTTCACTCTTCTCTGAAACAATCTACTCTATGCCACTGCACTCTATGTCACTCAACTCTGCTCTGCACCAGTCCACTTTATACCACTCTACTCTGCATCACTCTAGGCCACTGCTTTTATGCCACTACTCTATGCTACCGTACTCTACCCTGTACTATTAAAATCTACGCCACTTAACTCTACCCTGAAATGATCTCATCTACGCCACTGTAATCTACACCATACTGCTCCACTCTGTGCCACTCCATGCCACTGCACGTCGTGCTGCGCCACTCTGCATCACTCTACTTTATGGCATTGTCCTCTGTATCACTCTACTCTAAATCACTGCACTTAGTGCCACTTTACTCAAAACCAAACCAATGCACTCTACGCCAACTACTCTGCATCACTGCACTCTATGCCTTTATATTCTACTCAGCAACATTATGTGCCACTGCAGGCCACACCACTCTATTTTACTCTGCCCCACTGTACTATGTGCCACTCTACTCTGCAAGACTGCACTCTCACCCACTGGACTCAACGCCTCTCTACTCTGCACCACTGTAGAGTATGTCAATGCGAGCTACACCACTCTACACCATTGTGCTCAATGTCACTGCACTCTAACCACTCTGTTGTACTCTGCACAACTGTACTCTGGGCTACTGCTCTCTGCACGCACCACTCTGCTCTGAACCATTCTACTCTGCCTTTGCACACTACTCTACACCACTTAACTCTACACCACTCTACACCAGTCTGCATCACTCTACACCACTCTAATCTCTTCTGCACTACTGCACTCCACACTGCATTGTACACCACTCTAATTTTAATCAATGAACTCTACTCCATTCTACACCTCTGAACTCTCCCTGCACCACTCCTCTCTATTCTGAACCACTCCACTCTACGCCACTTCACTCTATTCTGAAACAATCTACACTACGCCACTGCAGTCTACTCTGCAGTATACTGTATGCCACTGCACTCTATGCCACACTTCTCAATATCACTGCATTTCAATGCACTCTACACCCCTTTACTCGAAACCAATGCTCTGTACACCACTAAGCTGTATGTCAAACATCTCTGCACCACTGTACTTTATGCCACTTCACTCTAGGCCACTGTACAACACTACATGCTGTGGATGTTCCACTCTATGATGCTCTACTCCATTAAACTCTACTTCACTCTGTGACACTCCACAACACTCCACTCAACTCTACAACACTACTCCACTCAATGCCACTCCATGTCTCCTTACTCCACTCTTATCTACGACATAGCACTCCACTCTGCACCACTCCACTCTACAACACTCTACTTCACTCTGTGCCATTCCACTCTCCTACACTGCTCCACTCTATGCCACTCCACTCTATGACAATCTACTCTGCTTTATGCTACTTTAAAGCTCTCTACTGCACACTCCGCAACACCTCCTACACCACTCCACTCTGCTCTACACCACTCCACGACACTCTATCTCCCTTCTATGCCCTTCCTCACTATGACACTGTACTCCCTCCATGACATTCCACGCAACTTCATGAAACTCCATTTCACTCCACTCAACTCAACACCACTTTACGCCACTCCATAACACTCCACTGTACTCCACATCCCAACACTCTGCTCCATGCCACTCTCCTTTACCCCACTAACTTTTAGCCGTGCTGAACAGCAGCCACACTGGTGTGCAACATGGCTAAAACATATTGCCAAAGGCAGTAGCTCTTGTAAAGGCAGGCCCTTTTGGCTTAGCCAGTGCTTGTTTCTTTAGCTTCCACGTTTAATTTAGTGGAATGGTGGCATTGATAAGTCTGTGTCTAAAGAGAACAACAATCTGTCAGAGGACTGGCTAGGTGATATTGGGACAAGAGTGAATAACTGGGAATGTATGTTCCCTGAAAGGAAAAGGACTGTAAGAGGAAAGGGGAACATATACAATTAAATACCTTTGTCTCTCTCCAGAGGCTCTGGTCTAAGGTTTAAATTCCCACTCACAGGTGCATGGACACTGAGTTCAGTGCACCATTGCTTGAGCAGGGAATTCCAGGTTGTTGTAGCCCCAGGCAATCCACTTACCATACCTGCTGATGTGGGTCATTGCTCTCTGGTATACCAACAGCTCTGCAGTGGTAACCTAAATGATTGTTCATGAATGAGTTACTCAATCAGGGATCACTAGAAACAGGATATGCATTTCAACATATTTCTCTTAAAAAACTATTTTAAAACTCCTTGACCTACTGCACACAATATTGTTTGGTAACCTCAGCAGAAGATGAAAACTAAAACCAGCTAAGCATTTATAACATGAACAGTGCCAACAACAGGGAAAAATTGTAACATTACAATTTGTAGCCTTTAATACCCTGACTGCTATCACTAGGCTCCATGTTAATTGCAGCAGCTGCATATGTAATGTACAGATGAATATATTATAAGTTGTAGATATCTAATGATCTTTCCAGGCGCATGATGCATAATCTGCCCTCACTACCATGCACCCCTCCCTGCAGAAGGTACAATATCAGGTGAGACTTCTGCAGGCCGACATGAAACACCTGCAACTGAGAGTAGAGGAGGAAGAGAATAGTTCCCGACATAATAATGTTTGCTTTCTGGGGCTGCTGGAAAGAGCTCAGAGGTCCAATATGGAACTGTTCCTTGAACAGTGGTTGATGATAACAGTGTGGGTCGGGTGGTCCCTAAATTCTTCTCCATTGAGAGGGCTCACTGGACAATGGGACAGGATCCAGCGCCAGGTGCAGCCCTATGACCTGTGATCACCCCCCCTGTTGTGGGGATAGGGGCCTGATCCTTCAAGTCGTTTGCTCCAAGGATCCATGGCGCTGTGGCTCTGTGAGGGAGCGGTGGTGACAACATACCCCCAACTTCATGGAGGAGGTGTAGCGCGGCTGTAGCTCATTCACTGGGGTCAAACAGCAGCTATGCTAAATGGGCCTTAAATATGCTGTGCTGTACCTTGTCCAACTGTGAGTGGTAGTGGGAGATGCTACCCACTTCTTCAGACACCTGAAGAGGCAGGAGTTTGGAACCTGGAGAGGGGGAGGGGGCAGTATTGCCTGAGAGAGCTCTGCCTGGCGGGTGGTGGGAAGTGCAAGGTTCTAAGAAATGATGCAGCTGTCCAAAACATCACCCCACTGATGAGCAGGCAGCTCATGAGAGGGCACATGTGGTGGTGGATGTCCTGTTGCATAGTCAGAACTCCTTTGCCACCCTGGCATGTGAGCTGAGCTCAGATGCTGAAACTGGTTCTGGGCTGTGAGTGGAAGATGGAACAGGGGGGCCGGTCTTGACTCCCCATTCGGGGGATGACTTTGCCTGAGGGATACAGTAAATGCATCATAATTTGAGGGTGTGCCTCTTTATGGGGAGCTTGGGGGCTAAAGTGCTAGAGCTGGGTGCCCAGTACACAGGGGACACACTTTAGCGGAAGGGGCAAACCCAGAAGTGTTACATTGAACGCTCTCTCTCATTTCTGATTTGGACATTTTCATAATGTTTATGGATATAGACTTGTTGGGTTATTGCTTCTTTGTTGCAGGCAGTTTATGCTGTAGACATTCAAGGGAGGGGTTGTTTCAGAGGGAATGTTTACGCAACAGAGTTCACCAGATACGGGGCAAAACATATTGTGTTAGCCAGGATGCAGAGGGACTCATGGGGTTGCTAGGTGGGGCGGGTGATGGGGGATTGTTTGGAGACATACTCGCATTCAGTGGGCGTATCTGCTAAGGTATTGTCCTCCTCCTACTGCCTTATGGCTTGGAAAGTCAGGGGCATGACTGAGTTAAGGAAGAAACAGGCTGTACACCCTTACCTTATATTACACCGCATGGACATAGCAGTTTTACAAGAGATACACTTGGTGGCGGAGGAACTGAGGAAAGTTCAGGCACACTGGAGAGGGAATGTTTATGGCATAGCTTACTCAGCTTTTTTGCAGGGGGTGATAGTTTGGATTGCCCCTGGGGTTCCTTACGTTGTGCGGGCCTAGAGAATTGATTGAGAGGGCCGCTTTGTAGTCTTGGAAGGGCTGCTGGGTGGGGACCACCTCTACAATTGACGCTATATGCCCCCAATATATGGCACACTTACTTTCTGGCTGGAATATCTCCATCCTTATTGCTACAACCCCTGGCACCGTGTGGTTGAGCGGGCAATTATAATTGTATTCCAGAAGTGGCACTGGAGCGCTCGGCTATTCCTGTGGAAGGGGCAACGTACAATCAGGTAACACACCACTTCAGAGAGTAGATGGCGGCCACATGCTTGCATGATTTGTTGGCTATAACATCCAAATTCCAGGGAGTTTTTGTTTTTACTCTCCAGCCAATGATATGCGCACACTCAGCTAGATCTTTTTCTTTGCAGTGCTGCGATATGTGGGCATGCAGTATCTACTGACTACTTGGTGCACACTGTCTCTGATTACTGCCTGCTGCTATTGATGATGCACTGAGGCCTGAAGAAAACAGTGATCCCTATATGGCAAGTGAAGGGGGAGGCCCTGCAGGACCCCAGAGTTGGGTTTTACACAATATTTTCAGCAGAACATGGGTTCTGAGGCATCTCGTCCTTTGCAGTGGGAAGCACACAAAGTGGTCATGCAGGGCCAGTGTATTGCCAAAAGGCAGAGACTTTGCACGAGACGTTATAAGACAAAGAGAGTGTACTGCTAAATACTGAACTGGAGACCCTGGTGTGTTCAGATAGGGTGCAGCCACTCCGGGAGCTTCGCCAGCATCATCAGGAAGGTGTGGCTTGTCTTGCAAAGCTTGATTACAAAGAACACATCGCCCCCTTACATGGTGAAGGGGGCAGGGCAGGCAGGATGCTTGCATGCTAATTGCAGGGGGAGACACCATTCGCATGGCGGAAGGAAAGCTGAGCTACTCCCAAGTTGACATCAGCACGGCATTCGTAATGTACTCAGTTACCTGTTTGCGGTAAGTAACACTGCTACCCTGGATCGGATTGGGGATTTCCTAGGGGAGAACCCCCATTCCTCGTCTGGACCCACTGCAGCGGGAAGAGCTCGAGGAACCCCTGCCGGTAGTGGAGATACGCGAGGCCATCTCCCAGATGGCATGCAATAAAACACCCAGGACTGGTGGTATGGCGATAGAATATTATGCATTGTTTGCCACAATGCTAACACCTTATCAACTAAAAATATATGAGGAGGCAGTGGAGGGGGTTATGCTTCTCTCCACACTCACAGAGGCCTTGATCATGGTACTCCTCAAGCCAGGGAGAGATCCGTAGGATACGCTGTCGTACCGCCTGCTTTCACTCTTGAACCTCAACTGCAAGATACTGGGGAAAATCTTGATGAACAGGCTGCTGCCAATTATGGGTAAAATGGTCCATCCAGACCAGAATGGGTTTATACTGGAATGTAACACCTTTATGAATATCCGTCTGCTGTTGAACCTGATGGGGTTGTGCGAGGGAGATCCTGGGTATAGCCTAGCCATGTTGATATAGAGGTGTTCAACGCTCTTGGCTGAAGTTATCTGTTTGGGCTGCTGAAGCGTTTGGGGATGGATGCGGGCTTTTTGAGATGGGTGCGGCCCCTGTACTGCAGCCCAATGGTGTGCGTTCAAATTGGCACATTTATATCAGACAGTATGGACATACAGCGGGCACCAGACAGGGATGCCCACTATCACTGCTCATTTTTTAGCTTGCCATAGAACCCTTGGTGGCCTAGCTCTGCACTAGGGCATAGGCATGGGGACTGTGTGCAGCAGATGACTGGCACATTGTGTTGCCTTATGCTGACGAGGCCCTGTTTCACTTGTGTGATGCCAGCACTTCCTTGAGACTGCTCATGTCTGTGCTGGACTGATTTGGGGACCTATCGAGTCTGTGTATAAATTAGGCCAAGTCCTGCTTCTTCTGGCTCAGATGGATGGATGAACCCGCTTGAGCATGTGATGTGCACGTGAGTGGATGGCAGTTTGATACGCTTAGATACCTGGGGGTGAACATATGTCACTCCGATACAGACTTAATACACAGGAATCTAGATCAGGTGGTTGCATCAGCTCGCTGCTCTCTCACCTTTTGGGTGTCCCTGACCCTGTCTTCCATGGGACGAGTGGCAATCGAGAAGATTGCTATATCTGTTTTCCGTATTGTCTCTGCTTGTGCCAAGGTACTTATTTAGGGGACTGAACAGACTGCTATTGAATTTGATCTGTGGACAGGACAGGAAAAAGGCTGTGCTACCAACAACCCCTCATGGATGGCAGCCCAGAAGCTCCTAATTATGAGCTGTACTACCTGCAGCCCAGCTATGTTCGGGTTGGAGAGAATTGCCCGCCGAATGTACCCAATTACCGATTTGGCAACTGCTGATTGTATTTGATTTATTTACCCAGAGTGCTGTGCTCATCTGGAAGGAGGAGGTGGTGGTGTTCACTGAGAATTTTTTCCCGGCGGGGCTACTGCTCATGTGTCAGAATGTGTGTGCTGAGGACGGAATACCAGTGGGGCACTTCTTGGATTATACCGCCATTCTAAAGGCAATTGCTGTGCTGTGGGGTAGGGGAGCTTAGGAACTGCAGATGTCGCTCCCATTACAGGTCTTGATTAGACATGGGGATGTCCATAGGGAAGTCAGTGTGATCTACATCACTCTGCACTCACGTACAGCGCTGTGAGGTGCTGCTGCCGGCGGCAGGCACTGATCTCTCGGATAAGGAATGGGTGAGGGTTATGGCACAGGTGAAGGAGGTCTCCAGAAGCCCATGTTTCTGTTACACACTATTTAATTATTTGCACCAGACCTACCTGACACTGCAATGCATACACCGAGGGCCATATTTATACTTTTTGACGCAAAACTGCGCTAACACAGTTTTGCGTAAAAAAAATTAGCACCGGCTAACGCCATTCTGAAGCGCCATGCGGGCGCCGTATTTAATCAATGACGTTAGCCGGCGTTAGCCGGCGGCGCTGCCTGGTGTGCGTGGAAAAAAACGACGTACACCAGGCAGCGCCGGCGTAGGGGGATATGGAGCTTGGGCGTCAAAAAATGGGGCAAGTCAGGCTGAGGCAAATTTTTCGCCTCAACCCGATTTGCGCCATTTTTTTCGACTCCCAACCCCCATAGAAATGACTCCTGTCTTAGCAAGGACAGGAGTCATGCCCCCTTGCCCAATGGCCATGCCCAGGGGACTTCTGTCCCCTGGGCATGGTCATTGGGCATAGTGGCATGTAGGGGGGCACAAATCAGGCCCCCTATGCCACAAAAAAAATATAAAAAAAATACTTACCTTAATGTCCCTGGGATGGGTCCCTCCAGCCTTAGGTGTCCTCCTGGGGTGGGCAAGGGTGACAGGGGGTGTCCCTGGGGGTATGGGAGGGCACCTCTGGGCTCCTTCCGAGCCCACAGGTCCCTTAACGCCTGCCTTTTCCAGGCGCTAAAAAACAGCGCAAAAGCGGGCGTACGTCATTTTTTTTGACCCGCCCACTCTCGGGCGTGAATTTTGCCCGGGAGTCTAAATACGGCGCACATGCCTCGGAGTCAATTTTTTAGACGGGAACGCCTACCTTGCTTCTCATTAACGCAAAGTAGGTGTCCACGCTAAAAAATGACGCAAACTCCATGGACTTTGGCGCTAAACACGTCTAACGCCAAAGTATAAATATGGAGTTAGTTTTGCGTCGGAATTGCGTAAAAAAATCGACGCAATTCCGGCGCAAACAGAGTATAAATATGCCCCCGAGTATTCCTTAGGGCCCCCTCGAAGGGTCTGCGCTGTTACACACAACACGCTGACTTTTACAGCATGGCATCGCAAGGGGTTGTCCTACCCTCCGGGAGGTGAGGAGGGAGATGGCAGAGACACTTTCGGCGGTGGTGCCCCTCACTCCAGGAAACTGCCCCACACTTCCACGCGCAATCAGCTGACTTTTACCACATGGCATGGTCTTGTCCTATCCTCCGGGAGGTAAGGAGGGAGGTGATGAAGGCACTGACAAAAGCAGAGTGGGTGGTGCTCCTCACACAAACAGGTTTGTTTCGCTGACCCTGATCTCTTTATGAGGCAGATAGCAATGTCCTGGAAGCCCTGCTAAGCACCGTAGGTGGGCCGATGGTTGCGTGATTTGGTAAAATGGGCCAAGGCAGAAGTGAATGTAAGGGCCAGACTCTGCTGCCCGGGTGGTGAAGGCACAGATTCCACAATGTGGGACATGTATACCCTGAAATTAGAGGTGAAGGATGACGTCAGACTGCCAAGAAGGGTGATCTGTTAAGACCATTTTTGTTGACTTATGCTGTTGCTAAAGTTTTGTGGTTTTCTACTTTATGCTCTTTTTTCGTTTCTTGCTTTTTGTGGTGTTATGGGATGCCTCTAGCCCATTCCCACTGGCGAACTGTGTATATGCTTGATTCTCGATTATGTGCCCTAATACTGTTGTAGTGCCTGATATGTTGACTGGATGCCTGGTAGGGGAGGCATGTAATTACCCAGAACTAAATCATACCCTGACTGGGGAATTCCTGCGTTGTGCATTGCAGTGTGTGTGCACTCCCCCCAGAATTGTTTCAATGTGTTCTATTGCTGTAAACTCCAATAAAGAAGTTTAATCACAAAAAGATGTAGATATTAAAGTTACGTACTGAACTTGTGGGGCCTGGCAGTGAAACAATTAGGCTAAAGGGGTATTTAGACATAAATACCCCTTTCACTAGGTCTGTGAATGATGACAAAAATACTACCTGTGAACTGAAGTTCAGAGAGGCTAACTAAAATGAAACTATAGCCAAATTGGAACCTCTCCTGCTTCTGTTTAAGAACTCAAAGTTTCTACTAAAACTAAAGTAAAGGAGCCTTAAAGCAAGTGATTAAAATAAATAAATAATGGAATTATGAAGGGGACCAGTCATAGTGTTTATGACACCCTGGAATAACTACTAAACTACACAATCACTGAATGTATTTTTCATGAGTCTGATTATCATAACTTCATTATACATTTGCAGACAAATGAATATGCTAGAAATGTGTTTAATGGAATCACACTTCATCACTTGTTGCATGCTCAATAGCCCATGTTGTCATACTAAATTGAAAGGCTTATCTGCATTGGAAGGCATGCGATTTGTGACAGAGTAAAGATGGAAAGGAATAAGGATGGAAACGAAGGACTGAAGCAGGTTGCGATCAGGACATTGAAAGTCCGCAAAAGTAATCTATATGATAACACAAGTACTACAACAAAGGAATACAAGGGGAATGATAGACAAACTAACATAAATGGTAGTTTGTTCACTCCTTGGATTGTGATCTATCTGTTGGCGAATGTATATATTTTTATATGATATTGTTTGGAAAACATGAGGCTAGCATGACAGCCAAAGCTGTCTTTAGGCTAGATTTAAAACATTTAATATATGCCTCATAGAATAGCAGAGGCACCCCTAGTTACAGCTAAAGGTCTCAGAGGGCAAGCATAATGCTAGTCTATCAAGATGGGGAGGCCATATACACTCCCAATATAATCAACGCTAATATTTATAGAATGGAGACATGATCCACAACCTCTATTTAAGAGACAATAGATTTATCCACCATTTTATTCCTTGTTGTATTACAAATTGGTCTTTTTAACGTGCCCAGGTAGGATGCATGTGGCCTGTGGGAAGTCCACTGCAGTTTCTCCTGTTGCTTGTGTCTACGTCTGGCTTCTTGTAGAAACATGGTTATCACACCAACTTTCTATCTGTGGAGCCCACAGGAAGGAAACAGTGATTTGTCTCTGCTTCTTGAATGTGCACTCACAAGTAAAGCCTCAATGGCCAAGAAGCAAATGGAGCGAGACGAAGGCCTCCGGAGCTCCAGAGCGCTCGGCCCCCTCTGACCCCATCCTGCCCACACTTTCACATAAGTGAAGGAGGGGGTTGTTCCCCAGACCCCCTGCCAGCAAGGGGAGGCCCTTCAATTGCAGCTGGCGACTGGAGTATACCAAAGATGAGCCCATCTGGGGACCCGGGCCGAGGCCGCATGGCAATCTAAAATGGTGGCCGGCGCCTGAGTGATTGCCAGCGCCGCAGGAGAATGGACATAGCACCAGGGAGGTGGCACACCCAGGAGGGCGAGGCTGCTCTCTGGTGCTTGCATGCAAGATTGGGCTGGTGCTGGGGTCCGGTTGCTGACTCAGAGCCAGGTGCACAGATTGTGAGGAGCTATGCTTCGGGCCCTGAAGGAATCAGGCTGTGACCTTAGCAGCCAAGCCTGAAATGTTGTGGCACCATGACTTGTGAACGATTGGTGCTGCCACCCCAGCTTTAGACCAACGAAGAGGAGTGCTCCTGGAGGGGAGTTTCACTGTACCTGCTCCGGTTCGCTGTACGGCTGGGATCGGTGACCCGGGACAGGGTGGAGCAGCGGAGCTGGACTCGCTGCTGGTGGGGGCACAGCAGAGTGAGGCGGCCCTCCGAGAGGTGAACTGTGAGCTGAGGGGGGCCCACACTCTCACTCTCACCTTCGGCACTGATACCCAAATTACCTGGCGCTGAGGATGGCATGGCAGTGTCAGAGAGGAGGAGGGAGGGGTGCCAGCTTACATCCGATCGGGCCTGCCTTTCGTTGGCCTTCAAGTGGAGTAGCAGCCACCAGGTCAGCACCGTAGACCTCAAACCTTTAGCTCCTCCACCCCCCTCCCTGGGCACCCGAAGGCGATAGCTGGAAGATCTCTGTGTGCGTGCCTTTGCAGAGTAGAGGTGGCAAAAGTGAGAGTGGGGATGCCTGGGAGTCTCTACCAAGTGGCGCAGGAATCTTGGCCCACAGTTTACTCCTATGTTTTATAACCTCTTGGGGAGGTGAGCCCGGCTCATGGCGGACTACGCCACAGGACTGCACCGGAGAGGCCTAGACATGCGACCTTAAAAGTCGCTCCTCCCTGGTACCAACTACTGGGAGGGGATCTGTCTCACCTTCTCTTGCCACATGGATGAACCACCACTGTGGAGCCCGTTACTAAATTTGAATCTTAAGGGCCGTCTGTTCGACTTGCCTCAAACCAGAAGGATCTACGGCTGCCAGGATTTAGCTGAGATCGACTGGGCGCACCATGGGCAAGTGCACAAAAAAAAGAGACTGGGACCTTGGGGGATGCGGAGGTGATAGTCCAGACAGTCTGCTGCACTCAGCTCCGGGCGTCTCAGGCACCCACCTGACCCACAGTGGTACATATTTTAGGACTAGACTTGCTGTGATGAGGGTGTCTCTGGGGATGGGGCCAGAGTCCTTGTGACTGCCCGTACACTTCACACCACACTCCTGATGGCTACCATGCTAGATTTTAAGGTACTAACATGGAACATTAGAGGGATGCACTTGATGACAAAGCGTCACAAGATATTTTCACATTTCATTAGAAGAGGGATACACATAGCTCTTCTCCAGGAGACTCACCTGGACGCCAAGGAGGGGCGTGCCCTAGAACACAGATGGAAAGCTCATGTCTATGGCACTATTTACTCAGCATACATGCGGGGGGCCCTTACATGAATCAAACCTGGGGTGCCTTTTCAGAATACCCTGGCAATCATAGATCCCCTGGGGCGATATGTCATACGCATATGGAGACTAGATGGGTGGGAGATCATGATAGGGAGTGTCTATGGTCCCAACACTGACCAACCAGAGTTTTTTGATGATTCTTTCCAGGGATCTAGCCCCACACCTCACTGGGTCTGTCCTGCTGGGCGGAAACTTTAACTGTATAGCTGATTCAACTCTAGAAAGATCATACCTCCCACTGCAGGACTCGCCGACATCCCGAATCCCTGGGGCATTTCTGGCTTGGCAGGGGGAATGCGGACTAATCAATTCTTGGTGGGCCACCATCCAGAAGAAAGCGATTATTCCTTTTTCTCTCCATTACATGATTTGCACGTGTATTTGGACACGTTCTTGTGCTCGCCAGATATTTATGAGTTAACACACCTGACCGAATAGCTGACCAGAACAATCTCGGACAATGACCCATTACTGTTAGGACTTAGATGGCCACACCCCCAATCCCCAGCACCCACATGGTGACTCAGGCCAGACCTATTAGAAGACCAGGTCTTTAAGGATACCATTGGCACTGCCATTACAGTTTACTTTGAGGTTAATGAGGGGTCCACGAGCTTGTGATTCAGAGTGGGATGCATTTAAACAATGATTAGAGGATGATGCATCTCAGTGGCCCAGGGAGTCCGCCATACGCTCCTACATGGTATAGAGAAAGCGGAGCAGGGGCTACGAACACTAGAGAAGAGGCGCCCAGATGACCCGGACCACCAGACATTGATCATCGAGGCCTGTGAGTAAGTGGCAGTAGAGGTCGAGAGGCTGCGCTGCTATGATCATAAGACTTATGTGGCTCGTGAACGAGTGAGCTCCCTGTTGGCATGGTTAGCGAGCCCAGCAAAAAAAGGGTTGGTCATAGTCAAACTGCACAAGTCCTCTGGCCATACATTCTATAACCAGGCTGAAATTAATCAAGAATTCTGTAGCCACTAGGCGGACCTATACACAAGTAAAGTCGAGCCATCCATGGCAGACATCCAAGGGTTCTTGTCACATATCACTCTCCTGACATTATCACATCAAGAGTCGGAGGCCTTAGAACAAGCAATCACACTCCATGAGGTGAGAGAGACTATCACAAGCATGGCTCGGATTAAGACCCCAAGACTGGATGGTCTTCCAGTTGAATTTTACTCACTTTATATGCAACATTAGGCCTGAGGCTGGTTAGCATGTACGAGGAGGCTAGAAAAAATAGGACCCTTCCCTCACCGGCTCATTCCTCTCTTGAAACTGGGAAAACCAGCCACCCACGTAACACCTTATCAACCCTTGTCGATGCTGTCGGTGGATTACAAAATAATACAAAATCCTGGCCACGCGCCTACTTTGTCACATACTCTACCTGGTCTATCGAGATCAGGCAGGATTTATCCCAGGACCACATACTGCCGATAACATCCGTCGACTATTCTTACTACTCGATGTTGACACTTATGATAAGAATAGCGCAGAAATTTTCCCTGTAGACTTAAAAAAAGCTTTTGGTAGCTTGGAAGGGCCATATCTATTAGAAGTGCTATATACGTTTGGACTTTTGGCCTTGAGGAGCACTTCGTACCCTGGACCCAATTACTCTACACCATGCCGCGGGCGAGGGTCCGCACGGGTTCCTCCATCTCGGAAAACTATCGGATAGAGAGAGGAACCAGACAGGGCTGCCCGCTATCCCAACTCCTCCTTGCCCGGGAACAGCTCACATGTATGGTTCAAGCGGGAAATGCCTACAGAGGCCTGTGGGCAGCATGGTGCGATCATCACATTGCACAGTATGCAGATTATCTGTTATTCTGGGGGGACACACCGGGGACCCTTCAGGGGGCAAAGCGCCTATTAGATCATTTCGGCTTGGTCTCTGGGTTCTGAGTCAACTGGCGAAAGGCCAGTCTTTGCCCTATGATGGATGACAGGGTGGCCCCCCAGACCTTGGTGATCTACAGTGGGAGCCACGCTGCTTGGCTTACCTGGGAGTGCACGTTTATCACAACTGAGTGGATCTTATGGAGGGAAATGTAGGGCGAGGACTGCGTGGAGTCCATAGCAATATGGCCTTCTGGGGGTCATTGCACCTCTTGATGGCAGGACAAGCTGTCCTACTAAAAATGACTGCTCTACCTCGACTACTTTATTTCTTTGTTACTCTCCCACTATGGATCCCAGATGCATTCTTCAAAGAATTAAATTTGTTGATTGTTTCCTATGGGGGTCCGGCAAACGGAAACTGGCACTGGCAGTGCTTCAGAGTCCTGCGGCAGACATGTGAATGGCCATCTCTGACTTCGAGGCCTATTACTTGGCAGGCCTGATGCAGTGGATGACTCAGTGGATGGCTAACCACACAATACCTGAGAGAGAGGTAGCACCCTTTACTCCAGACCTCCAGATTTTAGCCAGAATAATATTTCTCCACGGGCCTCCTGCTACTTCCAGCTCCACTGAATTAAAGGTGCTGCGCAGTTGTTAGTTGCGTTATCTCCGCAGATAGGGTTGCTCTACACCTTACGCCCCTGTAATCTCACTTCAGTTGTTATCAGTATTACCTTATGGGGACGATTGGACAGGACTCTCTAGCTGGATAGAGGCGGGGTTGACCCCCATGGGTGCCTTATTCAAAGCTGGTGCCCTCCTACCATGCGAGGAATTTAGAGCTAGCTATGACTTAGCCCGAGGTTACTGAGGGGATCACTAAGCATTGGCGGAAGCAGCATGCGGAGCATCCCCACTTGAGTGTCTGTCATTATCTGACAAGTGCTACTGCCACATATAAAGCAGTGACATGCCTTTATAGGAGGATATGAGCAGACCCCTGTTAATCCCTTACAGCCCTTAAACAAAAATTGGAAGAGGACTTGGGTACATTAATTACAGATGGAAATTGGGGGGACATACTGACCTGAGTACCCAAAGTCTCTAGAAATGCTAGGTTTAAGCTTATAAACCTGGATGTCTTACATAGAGCATACTTGACACCGGGTAGGCTTCAGAGGCATTTTGGTCTGATGGAAGCCAGATGCCTACACTGCAAAGAAGAAGTGGCAGAATTTCACATGTTCTGGGTCTGTCTGGGTCTGAGGGAGTTCTGGGAATTCGTTGTCAACACGCTAACAGTGGTCATCGACTGTGAAGTTCCCTATGTCCCCAGGCATTGCTTGCCCAGTGGTTATTCCCACATGGCTTCGCTTACAGTGTTAAATCAATTCCAGAACTTAGCACTTTTGCGAGCTAAAAGAAAGATCACAAGGAATTGGAAAGCAGCGAGAGGTCCCTAGAGCAAAGCCTGGAAGCAGAAGTTGTTGAGGTGGGTGAAGGCGAAGTAAATGGTGAGATATCGGGAAGCCACAAATGGCCAGGGCTCAACCAAGAGGGCCCAGGCCTGGAGCACCCTGCTGTGCACCCTGGAGAATCTGGGTGAACCACTTCTAGACGGTGCACCATCCCCATGAAGCCCAGGAGACGACTAGCTTATTATCTACCTGGCAGGACACTCCACTTCCCCACCATCTGACAACCACACTTCGGGAGGAGGTTTCAGGGGAGGGATGACACCTGACACAGGGACAAACAACAGCTACATTTTAGCAAATTGGGGTGGCATGAGGCACAAGGAGGGAGGAAGGGTAGAGGGCAGGCACACAGACTGGTAGCACCTATGCTGTGGTTCATCATGAGGAGAGGGGGAACATTGTCACTGTAATCATGCAGTTGTTGACCACATTCAATGGTATTTTTCAATGATTGTGTTAAGAGCACCTACTTAACATTGATACAAGACACTGCCATTACTGGGAGAAATATCCCTGTAACTGAGAAATGATATGCCACACCTGGAGTTCCAAGTGTGCCTTTAATGTAAATGTTAAAGCTCAATAAAGTATGTTTTAAAAAACAAAAGTAATGCCTCAATGGCAGATTGCTCTGAATTCCCTGGTGAGGCAGTAGGGAATGTCCTGCTCATCCTCCCCACTGACCTGCATATTTAACGGGTGCTGCTTGGGGATACTGGTGGCTGTCCCTGATGGGCTGGAAGAAATGGAGGGCAAGCATTTCTCTGGGAAAGTGGGCAAAGACTAAAAGACTCCTGGACTGTGAGGGGCACAAACAGTTACTCACCTCATGGTCTGGCTCAAACAGGTGAGCTGAGGTTCATGAACAGAAACGGGCTTGATTACTGCATCTGTAGTAGTGGGACCTGCATCTTAAGAGGTAGTTAGGAGTTAGGCCAATCTGTATGGAGGTGAGATGAAAGAGTTGTATTTTATTTATTCTAGGGACCTTCAAGCTGACCTGCTCCTCTACTTCATATTTTGACTGTGAGCTGGAGCCAATGTGTCTTCTGGAGGGGCTACTGGTGGACAAGATTCAGTGTAGAGTTGTGCAGTCGCCTGCTCCTGGGGCGCCTGATTCCATAACTTGATTTGCATGCCTTTCTTACACTGTATTTCAAGTTGTCTGTTGGGTAGATGCAGCTCAGACCTGTAGCACAGACCTTTGTTGTACACTTTGGCCCTCATTCCGCTGCCCGCCAAAGTCCCGCCGTCAGGTTACCGTTCCGCGGTCGAAAGACCGCGGCGGTAATTCTGACATTCCCGCTGGGCTGGCGGGCGGCCGCCTTCAGGCCGCCCGCCAGCCCAGCGGGAAAGAGGCTTCCACGATGAAGCCGGCTCGGAATCGAGCCGGCGGAGTGGAAGCTGTGCGACGGGTGCAGTTGCACCCGTCGCGTATTTCACTGTCTGCGCAGCAGACAGTGAAATACATTTAGGGGCCCTCTTACGGGGGCCCCTGCAGTGCCCATGCCAGTTGCATGGGCACTGCAGGGGCCCCCAGGGGCCCCGTGACCCCCCCTACCGCCATCCGGTTCACGGCGGGCGGACCGCCGGGAACTGGATGGCGGTAGGGGGGGTCGGAATCCCCTCGGCGGCGCAGCAAGCTGCGCCGCCTTGGAGGATTCCAAGGGGCAGCGGAAAACCGGCGGGAGACCGCCGGTTTTCCTGCACTGACCGCGGCCAAAGCGCCGCGGTCAGAATGCCCTGCGGGGCACCGCCGGTCTGTCGGCGGTGCTCCCGCCGACCCTGGCCCCGGCGGTCTAAGACCGCCGGGGTTAGAATCACCCCCTTTGTGTATTTGGGTAATGGGTTTTCATTTGAGTCCTCATCTTGTTTTTCATATCCCTGATACTCTTGCACCATTGTTTGCTTTGTGATGGCCTCCACTGTTTGTTATTAATAGTCTAGAAACTTTATTGTAGTTCTGTTCTCTTTTTACTCTAACATTTCAAAAGGATCAAAATCCGTAACTTATACCATACACAGATACATGTTGATATTTGCACTTTGTTTAAATCTGCTGCAGATGACTGCCATTTGTGATCCCTTGCTACTTACAAACCTACCCTTTGTCCACTATGCCAGTGCTTAGTTTCTATTTTTTTCCTATTTCCTTGACAATATTTACTATAAATCCAGACCATAGCATTCTCTCCACATTCAGGACACCATTTTCCTTTCATGCACATTGTGCATGATTTTGCGCTTGGAGACTGTTTAGCTGCAAGTTACCTACTCTATGTTCCTTCAGTTTTTAATGTCTCTGAATGATTTTCAATACCTGTGTCTGACTTGGGCCAGAATTCTTACCACTTTTTGTAGCATCATCCTTTTACCCAGTGCTTGTCCCTCCTCTCTATATTATCTTTAAAATCTTGAATCTCTACAGGGCTCTATGTTTGCTAGGTAACACTTTTCCACCTACTTTTGTAAGTCGCCTATTAAACTCTCAAACAGCTTTCTTAATATCCAGTCATAACTCCTACAAAATCCTGTCATTGAATCTTTTCGAAAATGCAGCAAATAATTTTGAACCTACGCCTATGGGAGAGGATTTTGGAACACTGACTATGATTGATTACGGATCAATATCGCAGTGGTAGGAATGGAAGCCAAAAAAATCAACGTTACTTATGTTCCTCTTTCTCAGCACATCTCCTTAAATTGGGGTTTTCTGTAAACTGGCAAGTTTTTCACTTAAGTCTAAGGATTCCAAAGGACAGAAACTATCTTCTATCCATCATCTATCTGAGCCAACTTTTGGATCTGAATTTTTAGTAATGGCCGCATTATGATCCTGGTTTCAGAGGATTGCCAGAAAATTCAGGCCCATATTTATACTTTTTTAGCACGGCATTTCCGTCATTTTTGGATGCAAAATCAGCGCAAACTTACAAAATACAATTGTATTTTGGAAGTTGGCACTGCCTTTGCATCAAAAAACTACGCAAATGCGGCGCTAAAAAAGTATAAATATGGGTCCAGATCTCTATTTCTTCACACCCCATTAATGTATCAGTATCCCATCTCCTGCACCAGCCTGATTATTCACTTATTTCTCTCCCACTGCTTCTTTGGTTGATGCAAAGTCTACACTTGATTTTTTTCATTTGGATTCACTCGGTGTCCTAAATATATCTCATCCTTTCCAAGCACCAACACTCCCTTCTCCCCTATTGTCCCCTTAGTGACACCTTTTACGGTATTACTAGTGGAATCTCCAGTCTGGAAATGCCCTCCTTCCTATCATCGTTCAATGGCAGCTCACTACATCATTTCTTGTTATGTTCTAATTTATGTTCTATATTCTATTTTGTGTTATTGATTTTCCCAATAGGCACTAATATTCACATAGCTTAGATCAAGGGAGGGTTGTGGTGTCTTGTGCTTTTATGTGTTATTTGTTCTAGTGCACTGGAGTACTCCAAAAGCCTCTCTGGTCCATGATTGTTTAACTTGGTGTGTGTTTGATTTAAAAAGATAGATATGTTCGCATTAAAAAGGTATTTGTGCTGGGTCCACATCAAAACGCAAATAAATATGCACTGCTTAACCATCGGAGCGTAAGCTCCAATATTGTCTGTGAGTTGTGAAAAGACACCTCACCACTGTCAAACATGTAGTGTTGCCCCTTACAAGATGACACCATGTCACGATTTGGTAAAGGGTACATTGGCTGGCCACCCCTACCTCCGTGGGCCCTAATGGATTAACTGACATAGCGTCAGCTTTAGGTATATAAGAGTCATGTGAGGAAATGGGCAGCGACTCCAGTGAGAAGCCAATGCTTATCTTCGAATAAAGCTTGTTCGCTATTGGACCTGAGGCTGTGTGCTTACTCAGGCTCACACCACATTGGCAATGAGATGGTCACGCTCACACCATTGCATGCCTCTGACCACCGTGGCCTCCTGTCTACTGGCCACACCGTCAGTAAAAGCTTGTTGAGGCAGCGTTGCCCGCACCCACAGAAGCAATCTGGACTCTGTGCAGGCTGACATCCCGGCACCTCCTGCCCCCAGGTCCAAGTCTACCTTCTCTTGGCAGCATCAGCCTTCCAGTGGCGGTTTCCTGCAGCTGACGAGCTACCACCGCTCCCAGAGACATTTGTCCACAGCCCCTGCAGCTCCTCCTCCAATCAGGTGCTCTCACCTGCTCCACGGCCGCGCCACCATGCCACTGTTGTTTGACTGGGTTGTGCACTCTGCTCCATATGGGCCCGCAGAGACTGCTTGCAGTTTCTTCTGGTGGCCACACCCTGTGAGGAATGCTGCCTCTCTTGTCAGTGGTCCAGCTGTAACACCTGCACACTTGCTGTCGGGCTTGCAACCATTCCTGAGAAGCCCTCCTTGCTACTGCTAGCCTGTATCTACCTCCACAGCCTGAAAGTACCTTCTTGCCTGCAGGCATAATTTGCCAGCCTCCCATTGCTGCAACACCAGTGGAGGGGCCCAGCCAAAGAACTTGCCATATCCACATCAGCTGCCACAACAGTGGAGTGGTCCAGCCATTTTGGTCATCAGCCCACCGGCTGCATCGAGTTATCTCATCTGAGTGCTTGCCACGACCACCCTGCAGCGCTTTGCCTATCCACCTCTAAGACACTGAGCATCCCACTATGACTAGCATCCCCGCCATAGACCTCTTGCGGTCACCAGAACTCCGTCCACAGAAGCTGCCCATTGGAAAGTGTGGGTCAAGCGCCTAGAAGCCTAGGCATGGAAAATGAGGAAATGCCCCCTGCTGGGGGAGAACAAATCCATAAAATTTCCAAAGTGATAGTAGAAGGGACTCCCCCATAGATATACCTCACTAAAGAACACCATTACTGTGCATTTCGAGCCCTATGTTGACCCAGACTACAAATGGTTTCTCCTGCGACAGACATGCCAGAAACCCTATGAATATGTTGAAGTTTTCTAAAATCATCTAAAAGAACTTGCCAGTACGTGTAGAAAGAGGATGAAATAAGGGCTCAGTTTGTTCAAACCGAACATGAGCATGAGGGACATTTTCACCCTGGGGTGATCTAAAGAGCTTTCAAAAGCACATGCAGCACACATAGAGCCTGTGCCAACCACTCCTATCAAACGCAAACCTTCCAACGCTATCTGCAAAGAAACTGCCAAACCCAAGATGGAGCCTCTTAAATCGAAGCCCATAAGCAAATTCTGCAGATGGTGCATCAGCACTCTTCCTCACTCAGGTGACTACCCAGCCCGAGGAAAGACTTGCAGCACCTGCAGGAAGTTGAATAATTTCTCCAGTGTGTTGCTCGACACCTAGGACTGCACCAACTGGTTTAAAGAAATCTGTCAAAGCAGTCACCACTCTCCCTGACACGTCCTCAGGCAGCGACATAGACGATGACCAAAAAGGTGTCTGCATTCCAAGTAGCAGTGCACGGGCAACCCGTCTCATATCTCATAGACACTGGAGCCTCTATCAATCTCATGGCTGTAGAGGTGTACTGCAGCCTACCAAACCCT
The DNA here is from genome assembly GCF_031143425.1 of Pleurodeles waltl. Taxonomy (NCBI): domain Eukaryota; kingdom Metazoa; phylum Chordata; class Amphibia; order Caudata; family Salamandridae; genus Pleurodeles; species Pleurodeles waltl. The sequence goes on along the minus strand of NC_090440.1, from coordinate 743,899,422 downwards.
CCTACCCTTCGAGCCACCAGAGTGTAGGTCTACACCTTTGGGAACATTCAACCATTACACTACATGTCTGACATCCAAGGTGTACATTTTGCAAATAGGATCTGGCTTCCTACTCAGTTGCCAGACCACCCAGAACCTGAATCTAATCCAATTTTTGTTTAGTGTCCACCCCTGCAACCTGGAGGAGTTAAGAAAAGCATTCACATTACTCTTCGAAGGCAATAAGGTGCCTAGTGGGCCCCCCTCTTCACTTGTGCATTGATAACTTTGTCACCCTTGTGGTGCTCAGGCACAGACAAATAGCTTTCCACCTCCACCCTAAAGTGGAGCATGAGCTGTAGCTCCTTGAACAGTCAGGCATCATTGAGAAGGTATCCGGACCCACCTTCTGGGTGTCCCCCATCGTGGTTACCAAGAATCCAAAGCAACGAAATGCAATGTGCATCTGTGTGGACATGAGTTTGCCAAACCTGCCTACCAAGCGTGAAAGGCATTTGACCCCGACCATAGATTACATCATCAGGGAACTGTCAGGCTCATAATGGTTCATGAAGATGCACCTCGCATCTGGCTACCACCAGATCCCATTGCAACTTGACTCTCAACCCATTACAACCTTCTCAATTCACACAGGCCTCTGGAGATACACGTGTCTGAACTTTGGCATTTCCAGCGCCGCTGAAGCGTTTCAACAGATCATTGAAGAGGTCCTGGATGGTCTTCTGGGAGTCCTAAACATGAGCAATGACATTATGGTGCATAAACCAACATTTGGGAGTCATCTAGCCCTCCTCTGGGCTGTCTTCATCTGGCTAAGAGAAAGTGGCTTGACCCTTCATCGACAAAAATGCAAATTCTTGAGAAACAATATCTGCTTTTTCAGCTACAAATGCTCTGATCGAGGAATCGGCCCTGATCTCACTATGGTCAAGGACATTCAGGAAGATTCTGCCCCATCGTCGGTGTCCGGTGTACAAAGTTTTCTGGGCATGGTAACCTATTGTGAGTGTTTTATAGAAAACCTGTATGACATCACAGGCCCTTTACGAGATTTGACAAAAGCCATCAACCACTGGGTTTGGGGCAAAGACCAAGAACAAGCATTCCAGAAGACCAAGGATGCTCTTTTGGCAAACACCACACTTGTGTACTTTGAGCCTCAACGAGAATCCCAGCTGGCTATTGATGTTAGTCCAACAGGCCTGGGTGCAGGTGTAGCTCAGAAGCAAGACTGTAGTGAGTGGGCACCAGTCGCCTATGCCAGCAGGACTTTCACACCCACCAAACAACGGTACTCCCAAATTAAATGAGAGGCCATCACTATCAATTGGGGGTGTAGGCATTTCTACCTATACCTGTATGGACAACCCTTAACAGTCCTTTCTAACCATAAGCCACTAATTGCTTTCTTCAAGAGCTCATTCTCCAAGCCCTCCCCTCTCAGGATTGAAAAGTGGATCTTGCAACTATAAGAGTTCAATTTTACAGTTGAATATTAATCTGGCACTCGCAACCTGGCAGACTTCCTACCATGACATTTTCGCTCTCCCACACCATCGGAGGCCCATGAAGCGCATGATTTTGAAGGATATATCTGCTTAATGCTGGATTGTGCAAGGACAGTTCTCATTCCCTCTCATAAGTAGTGGAAGCAACCAAACAAGACGACTGCTTTCAGCTAGCTATTAAGGCCACGTTATACAATGACTGGCGACTGCTACAGTGTCCTGAGGTCTTCAGCACTACCAAAGTCAAATCAACGCTGCAGGCCTTCTACCACTTCCGGCATGATCTGTCAGTCAGGAAAAATGGCTGCCTTTTGCAAGGCCCTTGTCTTGTTTGCTAGCCCATGGTGTCCACTAAGAGGTAGTAATGTCAAAGAACAGGCTCCAGAGTTAAGTATAGTTCATAGTTCCCTGGCCTAGATCAGCAAGTGGAGAAGGTGGTCAGGAGCTGCCTTGTCTGCCAGGTCAGTGGACAACCTCACCCACCGGTGCCAGTTATCCCTGAAGATGGCTCCATCACCCCTTGGTCTTAGTCAGTGACAGCTGTAGGAGTGTCTCTGAGCCATATGCTGATTCAGATGGATGATTTCTCCTGGAATGCGGAGGTCGTTTCAACCAAATCAGCTTTCGAAGTCATCCCGAAGGTAGAAAAAAAGTTGGCCACTCATGGCCTGTTCGGTGAAATGCACAGATAATGGGCCCCCCCTTCAACAGCCACGTGTGGGTAGACTTCCTCCACTCTCAGAAAACAAAGCATTGTTGCACCATGCCCCAGTGGCCCCAAGCTACTGGAGAAAGGACTCTATCCAAAGTCATTTGCATTGCAGTAGCAGAGGCTCACAACATTGAACGGGCCATCTACATCTTGCTCTGAGAATATTGAGTTACACCCCATGCCATGACCGGAGTTGCCCCCAGCCAGCTGTGTTTTGGGAGGGCGGTAACTGACTTCAAACCCCCCAAGCCATGTTGGCTGCCGTGGCCGAGACTCCCAAATCATTCAATGGTGAAAAGAATACACAACAACGAGTATGCATCAAGGCGGTGACGAGGTAAGAGGAATACCATGCAAGTGGGTGACAAGGTGCTAGTCAAAGACCACCACCTAGGCCGGAAGTTTTGTTTGCCCTTTGAAGCAGACCCGTGGACAGTGACCTCAGTTAAAGCCATTATGGAGACTGCAAAGACAGATGGTGATGTTGTCACGAGAAATGTAGCCCAATTCGCAAGAATACCCACCTCGCAGTCTGCTGAAGTGTCAACAGAACATTTGTTCAGCAATGAACCGTGGGACAACATCCCGACTGCCGGATCCTCCCCATACCGCATGACCACAAGTGCCCCTGAACTGGGAGTGGAGTCCATGTCAGCATCAGGGGCCCTGTCAATGCATTCCACATCAGAACCTAGGCAGCCCTGCCCATCGACAGTGGAGACCTCATCCGCAGACGGGACCACAGTGAGACCTTCAGCAAGAGGTCCTCCACTTCAGATCCAACCCAGACCCATCCAGGTGGTCTGCTGACTTTCTGGCAGAGTGAATGGAGATGCCCTCACTGGGTCCCGTGCAGGTGTTTTATCATGTTCTATGACTGGCCCCAATCACAGTGTTGGTCCTCCTGATGTATCTCATGTTGGTTTTTTGCTGGATATCTCCTTTTTGATTTTTGGGTGAGAGAGGAATGTAGTGTTGCCCCTTACGGGATGACTCAATGTCACGATTTGGTAGAGGGGAGATT